>NC_138372.1:1862738-1946227 GCF_054177405.1 Leptonychotes weddellii | reverse complement strand
CTTCCTCCCCTGCGGTCACCGTCCCCATACGCGCCCCCTCTTTGCAGTCTCCATCCCCCTCTTCGTGGTCATCACCCCCCATCCGCAGTCACCGCGCCTCCCCCTGTGCCCCCCGCCCCGCGGTGGTCACTGTCCTGGCACTCGCTCTCCCCACAGATGCACCCCTTGCCCGCAGTCAGCCCCCCAGACACCCGACCGGACACCAGGAAGGGCCGAGAGTTCAAGAGACGCTGCCCACAAGGCATGCATGGCCTGGGCAGTGCGCGGGCTTCCCAGGCGGAGGAGCTTTGGCGCTGGGTGCCAAGCGCGCTCGTGTGCGGGTTCAGGGATGGACATGGAGCAGCCGGGCCTTGGGCCCAGCGCTCTGACCAGCAGAGTCCTCCCGGAGCCGAGGAGGCAGCCCTCCTCTGACCCCTGTTTCACAGAAGGGTACACTGAGGCACGGGGTTGGTCACTTGCCACCGCCGCTCGTCAAGGGTCAAAGCAGGATTCGTGCCACCTAAGTCTCCCAGCCCCTGCTTTTGTCCTCTGGACCCTAGAATTGCATCTGTTCTTCCTGTGAGTGATCTCTTTGGGCAGAGCTGGGGCCACCTTAGGCTTCTGCCCTCCTGTCACCCCAGCGTGTGGTCTTTGCCCCCACAGGCCCCAGGCTGTCTTCATCACCATCCTTCTTGCAGGAACCCAAGGGCTGTGCATCCAAATCCTCACCCGGTTGGTCATTTGGGACTTCCGCTGCCTTGACTCATGCCACCCCAAAAGCCTTCTTGCCTCACCCCTACTAGGTCCATCCTGCGGTACCCGTTTAAGGCCGCCCTCCCCAGGGGACATTGCCATTCCCCAGGTCTCACTCACTACTTTGTTCTTTGCTGTTTCATCTAATAATCCACCCAGTGTGCACGTGCGTGTGCCCTATTAGTTAGGAAAGCTCGGTGCACTGGCCCTTTGCATATGGTTGCGCTTTGGGGGTTTTTAGCCACTTTCATAGTTCTTTAAGTTTCACCAGCGCCCAGGCCACACACTACTGTGTGCGCCCCACAGGTTTGGAGAGTGCTGGGGGTGTGCCTAAGGCTGCTTGGCTGGCTGGGCTCTGCCCCTGAGCCAAGTCCCGCCCGTCCACGTGCAGACGTGGATGCCCTCTCGGGTGGTCCACAATTCAAGGATGGCCCGGCCTTCTCTTCCCCAGGACCTCCCCGTAGGGAGGGTGCTGCAGTGCTGCACACAGCAGGTCCTCGACACCGCTGAGTGCTCCCCTTGGATGTCAACCCCCACAGAAACTGGGGGCCCCAGAATGCGGAGGGAGTCTGCCTGGTGTGGTGGGAGGGCTCGGGTCTTGGATCCCCCAGCAGAGAGTGACGGGAGGATCGGCTCAGGAATAAAGACAGCCGGGAGGAAGGTAGCAGGCACAGAGCCGTCCATCAAGGACAGTACGCTCTCAGGCTGGGGGAGCCGGCAGGGCCAGAGGGGGTACCTGCACTGGGGCAAGGGGGGTCTTTCAATTTTTACGTTTGCAGAGGTTATGGGTCCTAGCCAGGGTGGCCTCCAACTGAGGTCGTTTCCAGTCCTCTGAGGGACTCCTCCCACCGGTCAGGAGGTGGAGTTTTTGGCCCTACAGGGTTCCTGCCAGGGCTGCCAGGGCTGGCTTCCCCCCTGGGGGAGGCTGAAACCGCAGTGTAAATATAGTAGAATGAAGCTGTGGGTCACTGTGGGCTGGGAGAAAAGAGCCCAGGCCCTGCACCCGCTGTTCTGGGGCCGCTAGCTCCCCGGGGGTGGGAACCCACAAAATCACTGCTGACCACCGCCTGCCCCCAGCTCATGTCTAGCTAACTGCCTGCCCTGGCCAGTCCCTGTGGGGTGGGCCTAAATCAGGCCGCTGAGGTGCCTTCTGGCCCCTCTCTTGGGTCCCCTCTCAGGACGGAGGGGAGTCAGAGCAGAACCAGGGACCCGTCAAGCCTGGCAGCAGGCGTGTGGGCTCGGGAGCCCCTCCGTCTGGGCTTGGGTCCTGGCTCCTAGACCTCTGTCCACGAGGACTGGCACACTGAAGCGCTCTGTGCCTCAGTTTCCTTTTCTGTTGAGTGTGGATAATGGTAGTTCCTACTTGCAATGGCTGTTGGGAGGATTAAGTGAGTTGATGCCTGTGGCGTGTCCAGACCCCTGCCCGGCCCACGTTCAGAGGCACATCCGTGTCAACCGTTCCCCTTACTTATGCAGGTCCCGAGTGCCAGGTGCACATGCAAATATTGCCTTTGCTCCCAACACGCATGCATGGGGGCAGCGTCACCCCTTTTTACCGAGGAGAAAACAGTTCCAGAGAGGTGGTCCCTTCGCGAAGGCCTCGCAGAGCCACAGGCTAGGACCTCCTGAAGTTCCCAGCCTGGGCTCAGGCCCCTACAGCCTGCTCCCGTGTTGGGGGGAGACAGAAGCTCACGCACTGAGGCCGTGACAAAGCAGCGGCTTCCTGCAACAGCAACCTCCAGGGGCATCTCACCAGGGTGGGGGTTGGGAAGGGGAGCCAAGGCCAGGGGACGAGGCTGCCGGCGGGCAGGGTGTTTCCAGGGGCTGGACAGCCAGCCCCCGAGGGCCCGGCCCGCTCTGGGTCTGGGTCCTGGCCCATCTGCACATACGTGTGGCTGACCGTGAACCCATCACTTAACCTTCCCGCCTCCCTTTCTCGTCTGGAAAGCAGGACTGATAAAACCGGGCTCACAGGTCGTCGTCATGAGGCTTACATGAGCTAATTCGTACAGAGGGGACCTGTCTGAACAGCCCCCGATCAGCGTTAGTGCCCCTGACAGCCCAGCCCGTGGAGATGGCCGGCGAGCATCGTGCAGGGCAGGTGAAGATAGGCAAGGGCCTGATCGCAGTGCAGGCTGAGGGAACCAGAAGCTGGGGCCCAGGGGCTGGGGTGAGCTGAGGGCAGGAGGACACTCTCTGCTCAGGGACCAGGTGGAGAGAGGTGAGTCTTGGCAGGGACAGGAGGGGCATTGAGACTTTCTGGGGACATCTGTTTTCTCCAGCGGGGCGGGGGAGCTGGGAGTTTGGGTAAAGGTGGTCGGTTGACAACAGCTGGGAGAAGCAAGGGAGCTGATTAGGTGCAGGCATGGGGGTCCCTGGACAGCCGGGGAGCCTCGGGGGCTTTGCACTGGACCCTTCCACACAGCAGCCACTGGGAGTGGGAGAGACCAGTGGCTGGACTGGACTAGATAGCGGGGTGCAAGGGTGTCTCTGGGTAGCCGCGGTCCAGGACAAGGGAGACGAGAGGGCAGGTCCTATGAGGGAGTATTTGCCAAGGCCTACAAGGGGTCAGGCTTTCACCCCACTTGGGAGTGAACAGGCTAGGCCGCCAGAAGACAGGAGACCCCTGGGTCACAATCAGAAGATGGTCACAGGAGAAAGCGGGCAGGGCCGGGCGTTGCTGGTGTGTCCAGAAGGACATGGAGGAGGGTCTCCAACACTGTCAACGCGGTGGTCCTTGAGCCCGGGTTTCCAGTCTGGCTGGAGGCGGCAGCGGGTCTGACAGGGACTCGTGACTGGGAGGGCAGGTGTCAGAGGAGGTCATGGAGAGGACGTGACCACGGGTTGCCCCTGGACCTGGCCCCTCACCCCGCCCGGTCGCTGGGATGTGCTCTCTGCCCCCCATTCCCAGGGCAGGAGCCGCCTCCAGGGACGCAGCCTTGAGGTAGTGCGGAGGCTCTCAGGTCTTCCCAGCCATGGTGACCGAGCCCAGGAAGGCCTCTGCGCAAACTTTCGTCTCAGGAGGCGCCAGGAAGGACGGGAGAGATGGGCCTCGGGAAGGGGGCATCGGCGCAGGTGTCCCAGCGACCTCTGTGTGGAGAGGGGTGGCCCGTCCGCGAGACGCCTGTGGGCTGCCTCGTGTGCCTGAGCGAGGGATGCTCGGAGACCCGCGGCCGGTCCAACGCACCGGAGAACGTGCGCAGTGCACGGCGGCCCATGAGGGAAGCCTGGGGCCGTGCGGTGGGCTGGCCTCCCCTGTGGGGGCTTCGGAGGGACACGGAGGCCCAGCTAGGGGCTGAAGCTCCGGCTAGAAAGCTGGACGGAGAGCAGGGGGAGGCTGTGTGGGCGCCCACCACTCTGCTGGCTTCAGGGCTGGCAGACAAGTATGCTGGGGGGCTTCTTAGGCCATCAGGCAAAGCTAGGAGGGCGCAAGCCGCCACCCAGGGAGGCCCCCCGGCTCGCGACCGAGCCTGAGTGGGACGCTGGCAGGTTGGGTCCCTGAGAAAGTGAGGCGCGCGGAGGGGAGAGGGTTGTGATCACAGCGCACGAGTGCCCCGTGCCGTCCGAACCCTGGCACCAAGGAGAATTTTACATAGTAATTACCCCAGACTTCCAATAATACAGAAATATACCCCAAAACTCCTAGGAGAAAACTTGGTGTTCTTTTCCCATCTCAACGTTGTCAATCTCATCATGTCTGAAATGGAGGCTCCTGGGTTAACTGGGTGCTGCCCACCATCGCCCGCCCCTGGAGGGGCAGGGGGCTTCCGACCACACAGACCCCACCACGGAGGCTCCTCGCCCACCACGGTGGGTCAAGGGCAAAGACAATCCTAAACATCTTCTCCACAAGTACTAGTAAAAGCTTTAGCCATGGGAGCCGGGAACCCTAACTCCTTCCATCTGCCGGAGACACAATCGGACTCAGCTGTTCCGAGAAGGAGTGCGTTTACGTTGCTGCACCTGGTTCGTGGCCGGTGGTTGGGAGGGAAAGCCCTGGGGCGTCCGTGTCTGTGTGTCTCCGGATGTCTACAGATGAGGGTTCCGTATATGCGATGTCTCCCTACCTCTGAGGGTGCTGCCAAAATTAACTTGTAAAGGGGCTCTATTTAATTGGCTTACAGAAGAATAACCTTTAATATCAATAACGTACATATACACAATCGCAAATTTTCTTTTGTCTGGTAAAAGGACAAAGCTTTCTTGGACTATTGGTCTTTCTTGATGGGATTATGAAAGGTTTTTCTTTACCTTTGAATTCATCCAGGGGCACCCGGGTGGCTCAGTCGGTTAAGCGTCTGCCTTTGACTCAGGTCATGATCCCAGGGTCCTGGGATCGAGCCCCGCATCGGGCTCCCTGCTCAGCGTGGAGCCTGCTTCTCCCCGTCCCTCTGCCTGTTGCTCCCCCTGCTTGTGCTCTCTCTCTGTCAAATAAATAAATAAAATCTTAAAAAAATAAAAATAAAAGCCTTTGAACTCATCTGCCAGGAAGACAGATTCTGTGTTTTATCACAATAATTTCCTGTGCCTCCTGTTGTCTCTATCAGGTCTTTGATTCCTTAAGAAAATAGAGTCTTCTCTATTAAAAGAACTAAGTTGTTGTTTGTTTGTTTTTTTTAAACTATGTAACTTTCTTGATTTGCCTTTGAAGCCTTTCATTGTCATTTTGATTAAATGGAGAGCTAGGTATTATTTCCCCAGGGTTCCTTGGTTGGATCCCAAAAGTCAAATTCTAAAGGAAGTCTTGTTGACCTTGAGCTAACTTTGGGATTTTTCCGAGGTCCCTGGACTGTCTCAAAAGATGTGCTCTCTTGGGATGCCTGGGTGGCTCAGTTGTTAAGCGTCTGCCTTCAGCTCAGGTCATGGTCCCAGGGTCCGGGGATCGAGCCCCGCATCGGGTTCCCTGCTTGGCAGGAAGTCTGCTTCTCCCTCTCCCACTCCCCCTGCTTGTGTTCCCTCTCTCGCTGTCTCTCTCTCTGTCAAATAAATAAATAAAATCTTAAAAAAAAAAGAAAAGATGTGCTCTCTCTCCTTTTAGCAGAGAGACATTACACTAATGCGGCTCACGGACACATTGACTCCCATGGGAAGCATGGCCAAGCAAGAAGAGACACTAAACTTGTCTCACGGCACATTTATATAAAATCCGCAAGAATCCGGTGTGTCCCGGTGATGGCAGCAGTTGGACTTTAAGACGTAGGTCCCAGGCATACCCTGCTTTCCTTGTTGGTGCATCATAGCCAGTTCTCAGCAGATGTCCGGCCGTGGCTGGTTTTCCGTGTTTATCTCATCTGCACACAGTCATCGCTTTACTCTGATGCTTTGCAAGAATTTCTGCAAACGCACTTCATCTCCACAGCGACTCATGGAGAAGACTCGGACGAGGATGAGCGTCTGAAAACTACCCCCCATGTGCCTTCACGTGAGAGGGGCAACCACGGAGCTCGGGTGCTTCCCCCAGGCTCCCTGAAAGCCTCACCCTAGCTGATCTGTTCCTGTTCTCCTTCCCCAAATTCCTAAAATGGGTCCATTTCATTTACGACGACACACAACGTTCACGCATGAAGACCCTCCGCCACCCCCTGCAGCAGGGCCTGGCCAGAGTATCAGCGAGGGGGTGGGATGGACCATGAACCCATAAACATTCAAGGCCCAGGCACCCCCCTAGAGTTTTGGGGAGTTGTCTGGTCGGGTAAGATGCACATTTCCCCAGAATCTGTGATGGGTAAGATGCCAGCCTATCCATCCCCTAAGAACAGGAAAGAGGTGCAAGGCTTTGTGGGGATTTGGGGGCCTGGGAGGACTTTTATTCCCCACCTGGCACAGTGCTTCTGTCCCTGGTAAAGAAGGGGCACGTGTGCGAGGGCCAAGCACCAAGCAGCCTTGGAGAAAAACACCAGTGAAGCAGGTTACAGTTCCGGGCATCTTGCCAGCCGGGCTGCCGTTGGAGCTGGGGCGTCCGGGACTCCAGCAGGTACAGCTTGGGCGCCACGGCGGAGACAACCCAGGAGTGTCCCTAGGATTCTGGTGCCAGCTGGAAGGGGCAGGAATCCGACATAACCCATAGAGCACCAGCTCCAAGCAGCGCACACCGCGCTCCTCTGGGTGGAGCCTCTTGCTAAGGAACAGCCTAGCGTGGCGAGGGCTCGCCTGCCTGTCGCGGGGGGTGGTGGTGAGAACATCTTCCAGCGAGCCACCTCCGCCGTGGCTCAGATCCCCACGCTGCCCATGTGGCCCGCCTATTCGCAGTCCGTCCACACGGACTGTCGTTACTGCTCAGCCCGACGCTGACACCGTCCTGATGGAAACAGGGACAAACCAGAGCAGCCCGCGCTCTGGCGGGTGATCCCTCACAGACCCTGGCCGTCAACCCTTTGTGCTGATGGGCTGTTCTAAAGGGATGGACCCTACGGCTGGGACAATGGGAAGCCGAGGGGTGATGATCACGAATAAGCCTTTGTGGGGTCAAGATATGTGAAAAGACATTTGGGGTGACCGGCCAGAGCCTCAGGTGGTCCTCACTGTCTTCCACATCCTGGTTCCCAAGGCACTAACACCTGCTGGCAGTCAGGAAGATGAGGCCCCAGCAAGGGGATGAACCCAGCTACAGCAGACTGGGGCGTAGAGAGAGGAGCCGCTGTACCCCCCAAGGCGGGCAGCATGACACCAAGGATGCTGGGCTGCCCTTGAAGTACGGTGACCTTGTCAGCACGGGGACAGCCTGTCCTGTGTGTTCGCGACCATACTCAAGGCAATGCCAAAGGAGTCTGGGGCCATCCCCCAGAATTCCCAACTCACAAGGGATTGGCACATGGCTTGTATCAGCCCTCCCCTCTGAGCGAGGGTTCCAAATATGCCCCGGTGTGTACGGACACTGCATCTGCCTGACCCACGGGTCCCGTCCCCACGCGGGCCAGGCTGCCACCATCAGAGAAGCTGAGTACCATGTAGACGGTGACGGGGGCTCACATTTCACAGGCCGTGGTGTGGAGGCACCACCTCCCCAGTAACCCGTTAAAAGCGGGGGTGGTGGACAGGAAAAATGGAAGAACAAAGCCGAAGATTAATTTACTGACGAGTAGCATCACCCTGCTGGGTGCACTGTCCAGTTTTCATACATTTCAGTGATCACCCGGTTGGGCCCGTTGCCCCCCGGCCCAGACTGGGGACCCCTGCAGAGGCACCCAATACCGACCCACGGACCTTAAAGGTTTGGGAGTGGCAGGAAACTGCCATCGCCCCGGCTCTCACCCCGGATCAACGTGCCGTGCTGCTGAGAACACCAAGCCCATCACACCTGGGAGGGGAACCGGCTGCCCAGGTTTGCGCCCGGCTGTCCCGCCGGGAGGGATGAGCACCACTCGCTCTCCCTGGGATCCCATTACTTGGCCACACGCTGGACCTGAGGAAACGCACTGTGGCTGGAACGGTCCAGCTCCTCTCGCCTGACCGGCCGCCGTCCCACCAGCTGTGGGATGGGCACAACCGGGTCCGGTCCCTGAAGCTGTGGCTCCCTCTCGGCGAGGCCAGGCAGGCACACTCCGTTGCCCACGGGACGATCATTTGGCAGCCGTCTCTGCCCCCGCCATGGGCCCAGAGGACACTAGAGCACACGGACCAGCCTCGACTAACCTCACCCAGCAAGCGGCGAGTGAGACCAGCAGAGCCCATCCTCACTGGCCACTGCAGTGCCCTGGGGAGCAAGCCGTCGTCCCGGGTGGAAGGCTTTGAACCTCACTGCTGCCTCTCGGGGAGGTGCCCGCGCCAGCTTCCAGACAGGGGTTGTGTCCTCATACCCGATGAGTCTGATGATGTGTCCTCTTCATCAAGTCACACTGAGGACACAGGTGAAGGCCCCGAGTGCTCTGACCTCCGGCCTGGGGCACTTATTAAATGCATGCTTCAGATCACGGCGCTATTGCTGGAAAAAGGTTGTTCCTTATTTTGGGGGTTATTGTCCGAATCTGTGTGTTCTCTTCCATGTGCCTCTTCTGTTTCGGTGGCCTCTGCCTCCAATGCAGCCGGAAAGCCACTGAACGAGGCACGTCCGTGGTCATGGCACCCCTTGCTGACCACTGGGGCCCACCGTGGAATAGGGGCGAGTGAGATTGTGAGAGCCGGTCACGGGTCACCAGGGGCGGGGTGTTGTGACGCCGCTGACCCGGAGCTGGCCCCTCACCCCGCCCGGTCGCTGGGACGTGCTCTCTGCGCCCCATTCCCACGAGAGCGGGAGCCGCTCGCAGGCCCACAGAGTGAGGTAGTGCGGTGTTGAGACCGTCAGGACGATACCGGTGACAGGCCCGCGGAGGCCTCTATAGACTTTAAGATGCTGGCGGGCGGGTGCAGGGATCCCCTCAACTGGCAGCGCCCAAGACCACCTCGGAAAGAAGCTCCTTGCTTATCTCACCTGCAACCCGCCACCCCGGAGCGTCTGCCTCTCTCCTCCGTCTCTCACCACCCTCCGTGTACGGGGGCCCCTTGTGACCCAGCGGCTGGAGGGGTGACACGCAGGGGCCCGGATGGAGCGAGTCCGTGTAGGGACTCTGGGCGCTGGGCATCTGGGCGCTGTGGACCACGACTGGGGTGCTGGAATCGAGGGGCCACAGAGAGAACACTCTGCCTGGTGCCCAGCCTGAGTCTCGGTCTTGGGACTGGTGGCTGCGGGGTTGGGACAAAAGACTGGGCACGGGGGGGCCCCAGGACCCATTAGGTGGGTGGGCATGAGGAGAGGACGCTGGCCCGGGGGGCCTGAGCCTTGGGTGGATGTAGGGGGGCTGCGGCCCCTAGTTCAGGAAACGACAGAGAGGAAGGAGCAGGTGACAGGTAATGAATAGCTGTGGCTGGTGCACGAGTCCCAGGCTGCCACACCAACGTCCCACACCCCGGCGGCTAACACAACAGGACTTGTCCTCGGTTCTGCAGGCCAGAGGCCCAGCACCAAGGGGCCTGCAGGGCCCTGCGCCCTCTGAAGCCTGTAGGGGAAACCTTCCTAGCATCCGGTGGTTGCTAGCAGCCCTTGGCCTCCCTGGGCCTGGGGCCGCATCCCCACAACCTTTGCCTCTGTGGTCCCACGGCCGCCTCCCCCGTGTGTCTCCCCGTGTCTCCTCTTTAAGGGCACCAGTCACGTTGGACGAGAACCACCCGGTGCCCTCATCCTAACCTGCTGCATCTGCACGGACTGCATCTCCAGACGAGGCCCCTTTCACGGGGCCCGGGTTAGGACTTGAACGTACCTGTTTGGGGGACATGACCGCTGTAGCAGATGGGCCATCCGCATGTGAACAACGACAGGGCTCCATCGGAAACTGCTGCTCGCCACGCACTTGTGTACGCTGGTCGCGGGGCAGGGACGGTGGCTCCTGGCTGGGCGCCCCTGGGTTTGCGATACTTCTTCCCGGGGACTTTGGACAGCAGGTGGCAGAATAGTCCGCAACACGGGGCGTTCAAGCCAGAGCGCCTCGCACAGCGGGAGATGAGAACTTAATTCTTCTTCTCTTTCCAGGCGGACTGGGAAGTGAGGATTCTTATCTTAACTTCCAGATGTTATCGTTTAGTGTTTTATGATCTCAGTGGGCCCCACCTTTGATGTCTGTCTCTGAATGGAAGCTGCGCTCAGGGGCACGAGGGGCGGGCTGGTGCAAACAGGAGCCCCACGGGTGGGATCTCAGAGCTCTGGGCACACCGACCCCCCGTGCTGGAGGTCAATGCGTAGCCCAGAGAATATTCCCGTTCGCGGGGTCCATGGGCCGAGCTCATCTTCCAGAGACAGTGCAATCTGGGTGAGACCTCTCCTTCCTGGGAGGGACTGGGGCTGCCTCCAAGGCTGGCTAGCGCTTGGAGGCTGTCCTGGCCCCCAGGGACCCGTGTAAGAGCTGTCAGGTGGTGTACTGCAGACTGCCCTTAATCTTTGGCTTTGGCAGGTACAGCAGAAGCAGGGACAATGTCGACAGAGAAACACCCTTCCCAGCAGATGGGGGGCTATGGCCTTGGGGACCAAGAGGGCAGGTTTCCAAACGTGACTTTAAGGCAAATCAGATTTGGGGAATTGGAAGGGACAGTTCTCTTGCAGTTTCTAAAAGCTGAGTTGTTCTGATGGCAACGTCTGTCACATCCACTCTCGACCAGAACGATGGTTTTGCTCTGCCTCCACCAAGACGCCCACTTTCCTGGGCCCAGGTGCCCGGAGGGCTGTCTCCACACCCACAGGAGTTGCTGCCACAGCAAGATGGTGGGACCCGTGAGAAGGTCTGGCTTTGACAGGCTGCCTTTGGGTGCGCTGGAGCCAGGAGGACTGGGGTTGGGGGCCAGGAGCTCTTGGAACGCACCCCAGCAAGGACTGGAGTGTCAGTTCTGGTTCTGGTCAGCACAGCAGGTGCAGGGCAAGGGGGACACATCCCCCCTTGCTCCTGAGAAACGCAAGGGCTGCCCCGCAGAGAGCACATCCAGCAACAAGGTTCCGCGTCTCCCAGTCTTGGCTTCCAGAGGAGCCTCCGCTCTCTCAGTGCCCGAGAGCTGCTGAGATGCCTGGCGGGAGGGGCCCTCCAGCATGCCCTGTGGATGGCCAGCTCCCCTCTAGGCCCGGGGCCCCATGGGCAGGCCCTGGGCTGTCTCGCCACAGCTTGAGCTGACTTCCTGTGGCTGCTGGAAAAAGTCCACAGACGGGGTAGCTAAAACAACGGACTTTTCTTCTCTGGTTCTGGAAGCCAGAAATCTGAAATCCAGGTGTGGGTGGGGCTGCTTCCCTCTGGGGGCGTCGAGGGACGTCTCTCCAGGCTTCTCTCCTTCCTCGCTCCTAGGGGTTACTGCGACCTTCGCTTGTAGTCCCAAATCTCCCTCTATTCTCCATAAGGACACCTGTCATTGGGTCCAGGGGGATTTCATCCCAACATCTTTAACTTAATTATATCCACAAAGACCCTTTTTCCAGATCCAGTCACGTCTGCAGGTACTGGGGGTTAGAACATGGGTATATCCTTTTGGAGACACAATTCGGCCCCCAATACCGTTGCACCCCAACCCCTGGTCCTTTGTGTGAATAGGTAGTTTTTTGCTCTTGCTGTGGCAGGTGATCTCAACCACCCTGGAGCCATTTCGGGACCACACCTGTCTGTTCACCGAACAGCAGTAGGAATCAAGGCCGAATGGGAACCAACTTCGGAGGCGCCATTCTGCTGTTTCTGGTTCACACATGAGGACTGAGGAACAGAAAGACCATGTCCAGGGCCACACACAAGACACAAGACCCGTCCAGGGGTCTGTAGCTCGTCAGCAGAGGGGCCCTGACCCAAGCGCCTGCTCCAGAGTCCCATCCTGCCCACCCTGCTGGTTTTAGCTTCTTTGGTTTTAGTTTCTCTTCTGGGGCAAATGAGGAGGTTTAGGAATGAACTTCAGAACCAGCTGCCCGAAGCCTGCCCATTGAATGGGCAAGATAGTTGGCGTAGGCTGTCAGTTGCCATCTAGGATCGCCCCCATCTCTGGCTCCAACAGCGATGGGGCTGATTCACCGTGTCCCCTCCCAGTGTTGAGCGGCCCTCTGCCTCCAGGCTGTCCCCTCCCACCTCCAGAGGGGACAGGTGGGAGCATGGGGGATTCAGAAGACAGTGAACTCACCCTGCTTTGTACTGAATTGTGTCCTTCCCATATCCACACGTTGAAGCCCTAATTCCCAACGTGCCTGTATTTGGATCAGGGCCTTTTGGAGATAATCAAGGTCAATGAAGTCATAAGGGTGAGGCCCTGATCCTCTAGGGCTGGTGCCTTCTAAGAAGAGGAAGAGACGATGAAGCGTTCTCCCCCTGCCCCGCCCCTCTCCACCAGGTGAAGACAGAGAGAAGGCACCCTTCTGCAAGCCAGGAAGAGGGTCCTCACCTGGACCCTGCGGCAGGCACCTTGCTCTTGGACTTCCAGGGAACTGGGAGGAAGTGTCTCTGTTTGGCCTGCTGGGTCTGTGGTGTTCTGTTCAGAACAGATTTGCTGCCCCTCCATCCACTCTATGTGCTTAGTGGTTTTCTCAGATTTCCAGGCAGCACAGTAGGGGGTTTACCTAAGGTTCCCACAGCCAGACCCCTGTGTTCAGTTCTCAGATCTGCACTTTACAGCCTGGGTGATTTTGGGGTGCTCCTCCCCACTCTGACCTCAGTTTCCCCATCTGCACGGCAGGGAGGCAGCAGGGCTGGCCTGGCAGCCCCGGTCCCCAGATGACTATAAACCTCCAGGTGGTGAGGAGGGCTCAGAGAGTTGTCAGGGGTGGGGGGTGGGGCGTGGGGCGTGGGGGAGGGCTAGACAGCCGCCGGTCCCTCCTCCCAAGTCCCCCTCCCCCCCAGCCAGGGTTCCTGTGCTTTTGTATGAGGGCGAGGTGAGGGCCAATCACTCGGACCACATGAAGTGGTGGACCAAGAAAGCCCCAGGAAAGAGGGCTTGCCAGCTTCGGAAGTGAGCCTCAGTGCCGGTGGGCCTCTGCAGCTGGGCCTGGCAGGGGCTCTCCCCCCGCACAATGTGTGACTAATGGGGTGCTTACCTCCTGGTTCTACCCAGGCTGCACCTTCCCCTGCTCTTCAAAACCCTCCTGTTCCACCCCAGGGGCCCCCTGACCCCCTGGGCCCTGAAGCCCCTGGTCCTCAACCCTGGAGTTAGTGAATTCCAAACCAAAACCAGGTTGGTTGGTTGGTTGGTTTTTAAAGTAATAGATGTCCAACATGGGGCTTGAACTCAAGACCCAGAGATCAAAACTTGCATTCTCTACTGACTGAGCCCGCCAGGTGCCCCAAACCAGGTTTAAACGGAGGGAAATAAATCCTCCAGAGGGAGACTCCTGCCCTCGATGGCCTCTGGGAAGCAGGCACCCCCTGACTTCAGGCCACTGGCCAAGAACACCCTGCACAGAAGAAGTGTAAAAATGTCCAGGGCGTGATCGGTGCCCAACCACGGGGGTGCCCAAAGGGGAGTGTCCAGAGGCACACGGAGGGCTGCAGAGGCTACCCCCCACCCCCTCCAGCCTCTGCCCAGCAAGGGAGGGGATAGGGCACCGGGGTGACAATGGACAGAGTGTCCGCGGAGACTTAAGAGGGACGGAGGGCCGAGGGCTGCCCCTAAAGACGGGCGCATGGGTCCGAGGTCCGTCGGAGTTGGTCACTCGGTCGCAGGGGATCTGGGACTTGCAGCCTGAGAGGGGCGGGAGCGCGAAGGCTGGGGGCGAAGACCCGCGGAAGGCAGGGGGCGGGGCTGGAAGCGGCGGCCTGGGCGGGGCCAAGGCGGTGGGCGGGCCCCGGGCGGGGGTCCGGGCCGGGGGCGTGGCAAAGGCGGGCCGGCCTCTGGCGACGGGGCTGGGCGCGCAGTGTCGCGCGACGCGGACGCCGGCCAGGCGGGAAGCCGGACCTTCCGCACCTGCGGCGCCCCGGGGCTCGGCGGGCCCGGCGCGGGCACCTGCGGCTGCGCCCTGCGCGTCCCAGGGCCATGGCGCACGTGGAGGCGGCGGCTCCGAGGGCCCCCGGGGGCCTCCTGTGAGCGGCGGACCAGAGCGGGGACCCGGCGCGGGGCCGCGGACACGATGCCCGTCCTTCCGGAGGCGAGGGCGGCGGGGCGCGCGGTGGCCCTGGCCCTGGTGCTGTTGCTTCCCGCAGGGCCAGCGAGCGCCCTGCTCCGCCTGCAGCCCGGCCTGTGAGTAGCGGGGTGGGGGGGGCTCCGCTGGACGGCGGGAGCCCCGGGCCCCTGGGCAGCTTTGTCCCTGGGGCCCTGACAAGGTTGGGCTCTTTGCCGTAACTGGGGAGCGTCGGGGCTTGGGTCGGGGGGCGCTTCGGTAGCAGGGCCACCTCCTCCTTCCCTAACGCCGACCGTCTTCCTCCACTCTAACGTGCGTCCGCGCTCTGGCAGACGCTGCACTCCAGTCGGGGTCCTTGCGGGCAGAGAAAGCAGGAAGGAAGCAGCCCCTTCTCACTTCCTTCCAAAGCCTGCCTCCTGGGGCCTGGGGGGCCTGTGCAGGGGCGGGGTGCGCCCAGACAGGGGGCCCCTGAACGTGGTGTATGTGTTAAACACGTGCGTGCTGGGGCAGGGAGACAGGAGAAGAAACTCAGTACCAGAATGGGCAGGAAGAGAGGGTCAGGGAGCCAGCTGAGATGAATTTCAGTTTTGAAAGATGATTCCCCAATGGGCCGTTTAGCGGACAGCAGATCAATCCTTGCGCTGGCCTCCTAGGAAACCTGGTGCCAAAGTGAGCCAGGGAAGGGGAGGAGGAGGGGAGGCTCCTGCTGGCAACCCCCACCCCAGGGCTCCTGCAGGGTGCTGGGCCTGGGGCCTGCCCAATGCGGACAGGCTGCCGAAGGCTTCAGCGGGCCAGGCAAGTGGCCCGGCCCGGGTTAGGGACCCCTGTCTAGCACCTGGCCGTGCAGGAGGGTCACTTCCAGGCAGAGCTGGGGGTGGGGGGGGCAGTCCAGGCCCCAGGACCCCCACCCTGGGTCTTGCTTTGCCCCAAGGGGGAGGGTTTCCTTGTGGCCTTTTCAAAGGAAAAGGGGGCCTTTGCATCCAGAAATGTGAGTGGCCTGAGTCCCGACTTCTCTGCGTGACTTCTGCTGGACATTTTTCTTTCCTGCGATCCCAGTGAGTTAGTTTGTCCAAGGGAAGCTGCAGCCTCAGAAGGATTCTCACAGTGGCCGTCTGGCCACTCAGCCTGCCTGCTCTTTGCAGGGTTAGCCGGGGACTTCCAAAGGCCCAGACTCCTAGGAATTCCAGGGTGCTGGTCAGGTGGACAGCTGCTCAGCCCACGAGGACAGAGGGCTCCTCCTTAAGAGGGGGCTTCTGCCCCAGTGTGCTTGTGGAGACTGCTTGTCACCCCTACTGGGCCCCTTTCCCTGAGCCCCTGAGGAGTGGAGCTAAAGGCCTGTGTCCTGAGGTTGACCTGCTCACCCGGGGCTCCAAGAGGCCTCTGGCCCAGCTGGGGTGAGCATTTCAAACCAGCGGCTAGTGGATTGCCCGAGACCTCCTTCTCTTCCTGCTTCATGCTCTCCCCAAAGCCTCCTCTCCCGTCTCCCCTCTCTCTTTCTCCTCTTCCCCCTCAGGGAGTGTGAAAGGGGTGGCTGCCCCTCTGGGGGCCTGTGTCCCTGTTTCTTGGTGGGGCGTCTGTTCTCAGATCGCCCCAGGCATGTTGAGCTCTGCGACACCTCGGGGTACATCTTCCTCTGCTCTGCTGTCTCTGGTTGTCTCTGGAGCAGCTGATGCAGGCCCCAGCATGCAGTGGGGCCACAGTGGACACTGCTGGCCGGCTGAGTGCGTGAGGGAGAGCACCCTTCTGCGAGACCCCAGAGAGGGGGAAGCTGCTGGGCTCCTGGAGGTGCCAGAATTTGCTCCTTGCACCCCAGAGGAGCAGGGGACGGGGCCCGGAGAACAGCAAGGGTTCCAGAAAGTGCTTTATCCACACTGGTCCTGTGCCCCTTGCCACCCTTGCCTTGGGGGAGATGTGATGAGCCTGCAGGGCCTGGCACAGACATCCCCACCCTCTGTGGCTAGCTTTCCTGAACCCCTTGGTGGGCCTCTGGGGGAGGCAAAGAGAAGAGGGTTGCCGTGGTTGGGGGGGTCCCACTGACTCACAGCCCTGGTGCTCAGGGGGCCTTTGTGGACCCGTGGGAGCCTGTGGCTGGTTCTTTGGCTCCCACTGGCCGACCATGTCCAGATTCAAAACCCTGCAACCTGTCTTTATGTATTTATTTGTGTCTCTGAAGTGAATTTCTGATGGAAGAATGGTTGGCTTTCCTTCCTGGGGCCTGGAATGACTGCTCACTCCACACAGGGCTGGCCCAAGGCTACTGGCTGGGCTGGGGAAGCAGGGTCGGGACAGGGAGATGGTGTCCCCACACACTGGAGCTCCACCTGGCCGCAGTCCGAGGCTGCGGGGTCCCAAGCTCCATGCTGCACCCAGGCCAGGGGAACGTGTGTTCAGAGGCCCGCTGTGGGGTTCAAACGGGGAGCCTGTAAGAACAGACGTGATGGAGACACCTCTCCGTCACCTAGCCCTCCTTCTGGACCAGGGGATGTGTGTGGCCTGGCTCCCCAGCCTCCTCCCTGCCCTGGTGTCCCCATCCTCACCTCCTCACCCTGGGGCCATCGTCCGGGGCCCATCAGGGCCTGGAACTGCCTACCCTGGAGGGATACTTCTCACACCCACCTTTACCTCAGCCCTGGGCAAAGGCCACCAGCCTCCAGGAGCCCCTCACTGCCAGGGAGCAGATGTCCGACAGAACTGTGTTCACTTTGTAGTCTGGGAATTGCCTTCCCTCCCCAGATGGGAAGCAGGAGCCAACGGCCACTGGGGCGACACTTTGGTCTCTCTGTCCGTTCCCTCCCCCATCCCACCTCCTCCACCCCACAAATGGAAAAGCTGGCCGAGGTTATGCTTGTGAAGGACTGGGAACTCCCCAGAAGAGAGCGTTCCGGCGCTCACCCCCGGCCCTGTGGGGCCAATGGAGAACCAGCAAGACTGAGGCTGTTCTCAGGGCTGTGGAGAGAGGGGGGAGCCAGGCGGCCCTGCAGGCCTCGGGGAGGAGTGCGCAGGTGCCCCGGAGTGAGGGCAGGGCACGGGCGAGTGACCCGCCGGAATGAGCCCGCAGGGCTGCTGTGGGACCCTCAGGACCCTCACGGTGGCTGTGGTTTGAAGAGGGCCTGGAAAGCAGAGGGGTCTTCCGAGGAGAACCCAGCCCACCCCATCCTCTTCAGCAGAGGACCCTGGCTGGTCTCACAGACTTGCGAAGCTTTGCCTTCTCTCCTGGACTTTGTGAAACTTGCCTGTGTGGGGACCACCCTGGTCCCTGAATCCGGGCGTGCCTGGGGTGAGCTGCGCCCCTCCCCTCGCCTCCCCTTCTGGAGCAGGGCTGGGCCCCTTCTGCCCCTTCTCAGCCACCTCGTCCTTCCTGAGTGTGGCGTGCTCCTGTCCATGCGTTCACCCGTGGGGGCCCCTGGGGGCCGAGGAGCCACCGAAATCGCAGGGCCCCGGCTGAGCCCCCCACTCCACCTTCCCTGGAGGCTCCGCTCCTCCCACGCCTGCCTCCTCTGCTTGTTCTGGCCCGAGCGAATCCCACCCGGCCGTGCGCCCAGCACCCGCGGCTCAGGGCCATCTCTGAGGCCGGCCTGGCTGCGGAAGAGGGGGCCTGGGATGGGAGTCACACGAATGCAGGGTTGACGTCACTGTTCCCATGGACCCCCCAGTGCCCTGTGCAAGGCAGCAGCGGTATCTATACTTTGGGGTTTGGGCAGGATTAGAGTAACCCTGTGGGCAGCTTGGGGCCCCTGCATGGAGGATGCTCAGATATGACCCTCTTCCTCTGAGGCCCACACCCTTGAGCCTGGGCCTGCTGCAGGCCTGGGAGGGGCCCCGGCCTGGGGGCCCTGCCGTGGGGCCTGGCCATGGTCTGGACCCCACCCCGGATGGCTCCACGCCCCAGGGTGGGTGTGCAGGCGGCCTTGGGCCTGCTGGCCACTGGTGGCCGGGGCGCTGACATCTGTCCTCTGTCCCAGGCCCCACGTGTGTGCCGAACAGGAGCTGACCTTGGTGGGCCGCCGCCAGCCCTGTGTGCAGGCTTTCAGCCGAACCGTGCCCGTGTGGAAGCCGGGCTGTGGGCGGCAGGCGTGGTGCATCGGCCACGAGCGGAGGTATGTGCTGGGGTCCCCGGGTCCCGTGTGGGAGCGGGGTGGCTGGGGTGGGGGACTGTCCTGATCTCGGAGCCTTCTCCGTGCAGTGGTGGCCCTACAGGGAGGAGGGGACTCTGGGAGGGGTGCTCTGAGGGGGACAGGGATCTCGTGCGGCAGGCGGGGACCCCTGGGGGGGTTTGGCCACATGAGAGGGGAAAAGCAGGTGCCCAGCCTGCTCAGTTCTGCGGGACTGCTGCGGCCGAACCCCTGGGCCTCATTCCCAGAAGAGCCAGTGCAAAACCTTTTATTGCTCAAGATTTTATTTCAAAATCAAATTAAGGAGTGCCTTTGCATACCTCTCCACTTTTTATAGACTCAGGCTCTGGAATCTGTACGATTGCAAAGCTGGGCAGTGGGGGGGCCTCAGCTCGGGCAACTCCCCTGGCTGGAAGCAGCAAGGCCTCCAGGTTAGGTGCGGGGAAGGCCGGAATGGGCCTCAGATGGGGCGTGGTGTCCAGCTTCGCAGCGAGGCCTTTGGGGGTGGCCTGTGTGGTGTCCTCCGTGTGGGGTGTGAACTCCCTCCCATTGCCCCCCAGTGAGCCTCTGGTGCTCAGGACGGCCCTGCAAGCACGAAGGGTCCTGCATGAGCGTCAGGGGCCTGATGCTGAGAAACCCAGGGCAGAAGGAAGACAGCTCGCCTCGTGCTTCCCCCAGAGAGGCACTCTGAGCAGTGTCCACAGCTTGGGCCGTGTCCCCGCAGCCGCTCACGGTGAAGCCGCCAGGAACCCTGTGGCCCCCGGGCTGGAGAGTTGGTTGGTGGCTGTGCTGAGAAGCACCCAGGCTCCCCGTCGCTGGCCCCCAGCTCCACGTCACCGGCCCCCAGGCTGGCCTGGGTGGGGTGGGAGCAGCGTTTCCAAAGCATCTGGGTGCCTTCAGTGTCCTGGTGGGGCATCTGGGGCCCTCGGAGCAAAGTCCCCCTATCTGGGAGGACCTTGCTGCCCCGTTATGTGGGGTGGGGGCCTCAGGGTCTCTGCCATGCTTCCTGCCCCGGTGCGGAGGGGAGGGAGTGTGCATTCTGTGTCAGGGTCTTCTGGGAAGGCTCAGGAGGGGCCGCGTGCAAAACGGGTTCTGGGCATCCTCGCCTTGCCCAGCTCCAGGTGTCTGGGACCCTCCCTTTGGGTTCAGCAGGAACAGTTTGGGTCCGTGGCCTGTTTGGGGGCGGTGGCTGCCCGGTCTCCTGGCCTGCAATGTAGTTGGGGTTCACCCCACCCTACACGGGCTGTTTGCCCCCCAGCCCTCCACTCCGTGTGAATGAGAGCTGTCTCACCACCTCTGTCCCGTGGGGTTTCCTGAGACCTGCCCCAAGCACTTTCTGGGCTCGGCCCCACTTCCCTTCTGTGGGGCTCCTGGCTGCTAATGGGTCATGTCCCTTCCCGTGATGCCGCCCTGGAGCCCAGCGTGCTGGCTATGGGCAGTTGCCTGAATGCCTCGTCCAGATGTTCCTCCAGTGGCTGTCGAAGCTGTGTGGCCTCTGGCTGGCACGCTCCCCTTCCTCCTTCAGGAATGCACAGAGGCTCCGGCTTCCCTGGGAGGCGGGCCCTGCCCCCTGCCCCCCTTCTCCCCATCTGCCAGCCCAGGGGCCAGCTCTCCTAGCGCATCAGGAGCATCTCCCTGGCAAACCACCAGCCAGCACAGGCCGTGCCAGGCCTGAGGAGCCCCCCAGGCTGCGTCAAAGGCCCCCTGCCCTTTGGGGGGGAGTGGTCTATGCAAAGGGAGGAGGAGGGAATGCTTGGAGGAGCCAGGAGGCCACACGGAACCCCTCCCTCCAGGCCTGTCCCCCAGATCTCCTCCCCTGTGGCCCAGGCTCCACGGGGCCTGCAGAAGGTGGAGATGTGTGCACCAGCCTGGTACCCCCGTCCCCCTGTCGTCCCTGGCCCTGCTGTGAGCCAGCTTCCTGGCCATGGCCAGAGCCCACGTGAGGTGTCCCCTTGTGAGCTGTTGCACCCACCCTCCTCCGTGAGCTGTGTCCCCCGTGAGCTGTCCCATGTGGGCTGCAGGGGAGTGAGGGGTCGGCTCTTGGGGGGCTGAGGGGGCAGTAGGCCCACAGCTGCCTCGGAGGGTCTCTAACTTCTGAGGGTGGGGGGAGGTGGCAGATGGGCCGATTGTCTCTGTTCTCTGGGTGACCGCGAGGAGCAGCACGTAGCCCCGGGAGAGGGATAAATATTTACGATGGAAGGACCCAAACACTGTTTGCTTTGTCAAATACTGTCCACCGCTGTGGTCGGTTTCTCTCCAGGCAAGTGGATTCATGTCCTGCCAAAGTGGTGTTTTGCAAAGCTCCCCCAAGCTGCTGTGTGCAGCGTGCGCGCATGAACTCCCACTTCCGGGAAGGGGCCTTGTTTGTTTGTGGGGTCCCTGGGTTTCCCACAGCTCCCTGGGGCCAAGCCCCAGCGAAAAGAAGGGAGTCACGTCACTTGGAAATGGCAGTCCAGGCCCTTGGGCCACTCCTGGGGCTCAAGGGTCCTTGACCCCACGGCTGTTGGCCGGGCTCCTGGCCAGTGTTCCTACAGACAGTGGTGGGGTGGGGTTGCTGTGTCTGAAGGCTGTGGGTGGCCTCGGGGCATCCCCTTCCTCTTGTTCTCTTGCTCTCTCTGCTCAGCCTTTGCTGAGCAGGAACCGGCCTGGGTCCAGGGGTGCAGGTGGGAGGGCCTCCCCTCCCCTGAGAGGCCCCCCTCCCCACCCCCCCCGCTCCCGTCTGATCTCAGCCCTGTGTGCTGGTCACACTCCGGTCCCGCTGCTGCTGTCCACGCGCTTCTCCCGGTCACCCTGTCTCCTCAGCTCAGCCCTACGCTCCTCGGGGGGGAAGGGGCCCTCACGGATGCCCCAGGGCCATCCTGCTGTCCACTGGTGGACTGAGAACCTGGGGTCTGAATTGGCACCGTCCGCCCAGCACTGGGCCCCAGGAAGCCACGCTTGTTCCCAAGCTGGACACTTGGAGCCTGACCCCCGAGCCCTCCAATCTGGCCTGGTGATGAGAGCCAGATGTGGGGTGCTATGCCCGTCCTGATGCCAGCCTGGAACTGGGCCCACAGCAGGGGTGCAGAGGGAGCGGGGTAGCACCCCCCCGTGCCGGGCTGGCCGGGGCCGGTCACGTGTCCCCGGCTCCTGCTGTCCCTCTTCGTGCAGGTGCGGCTCTGCTTTAGGATGCAGACCTTCGACCCGCCTCCGAGCCTCAACCTGCTCAGCTTGAAATGGGGCCGGTCGGAGAATCAGCGTGGGGAGCGGTGGGTGAGAGCCTAAAGCCGCGGGGAATGCCACCAGCGCTGCGCCCGCGCAATAAACGTTGCCCTCTCCCTTCTTTTCTAGAACCATCTACTACACAGGCTACAGGCAGGTGTATGCCGTGGAGGCCCAGACCGTGTTGAGGTGCTGCCCAGGGTGGAGCCAGCAGCCTGGAGACCAGGGCTGCCTCTCCCGTGAGTGTCCCTCCCCCGACCCTGAATCAGTGCATCGGAAGAGGCCATGTCTAAAGGGGGTGCCCCCGGCACGGCAGGGTGCAGGCCCCGTTTCTGCACTTGGTGGCACTCATCACAGCGTGGGAGCCTCCCAGGGCCGCGCGTCCCCCCACTCGGCCCCCTGAAGGCTGTTAAAACGGAATAATAAAAGAGGAACAGTGAACCCACAGGCTGATGGGGGCAGGGGCCGAGGAGACAGGGCTGGGGCGGGTGGGGGCTCCAAGCAGAGGGTGGGGGGCTGCCTGCCAGTGCCCGGGTGCCTGGCATCGGGAGGGGTGTGAGGGTGGTCCTGGGCCACGTGCTGCTGTCTGTGGGCTCAGCTGTCTCTTGGGGGTCATGTCATGGAGCATGCCCCTCCCCCGCCTGCCCCGCCATAGCCATGCCCTTGCTCTTGGGTGTTTCTTCTCTGTTCCCAAGTGGGCCCAGGGCTGGGCATTGGGCCCCTGGCCTCTGTGGACAGTTGTTTGTGAGACAGTAGCTCCTGTCCTGCCCCCTGTCCTGGCGCCCTGGGCCTCGGTCTCTCCTCTGCTTCATGGGGGTTTGTCGCTGCCTCCCTCAGAGGGGGGGGTCCTGATAGCCGCAGGAGGCAGGGGGACCCCTGTGTCAGCACACGTGAGCCTCACTGTGAAGCCTCTGCTTCATAAACTAAATGGGGCTCACAGCTGCGGAGTCTGGCTGCAGGGAGTATTTGGGAAGCTCTTTCTGGCCTGTGGGTGTGGGCACAGGTGGTCAGCAGGTGGGTGTGGGCCCAGGTGGGTGTGGGCCCAGGTGGGTGTGGGCCCAGGTGGGCCAGCAGGTGGGTGTGGGCCCAGGTGGGTGTGGGCCCAGGTGGGTGTGGGCCCAGGTGGGCCAGCAGGTGGGTGTGGGCCCAGGTGGGTGTGGGCCCAGGTGGGTGTGGGCCCAGGTGGGTGGGCAGGTAGGGCTGATGGGGTAGGAGGTGGCAGTATCCCTTCCCTGGAGAGGTGGTCCCAGAGGTCTGGCCTCCCCTGAAACAATGACACGGCACCCCCTGACGTGAGGTGAGGGATGGGGCCATGCAGTGGGGGTGGCTGGGGGTCCCAGCTCCCCCATGCTGGAACAGGATGTGTTCCGGCCTGTCTCTCTGCCCCTGGGTCCCTCTGCACATGGGAAACATGGGAGCAGCTGAACAGGGGCAGAGATGTTTTTGCATGAACTCCAGTGGGAAAAGGGGAAGAGAAGGATGCTGGTGCTGTTTTTCTGGAAGAGGAAATGAATAATTCTCCCCAGGAAGGGATCAGGAGGGAAGAGGAGAAGGAAGCAGCTCTGGCTTCCTTTGTGGGCAGGAGAGGCTCAGGGGCAGGGTGGCTGCCCAGATGCTGGCCAGCTAGCCCTCTGGCAGGAGGTGCCCCAGACCCCCGGTTCCCGGCAG
Organism: Leptonychotes weddellii; assembly: GCF_054177405.1. Taxonomy (NCBI): domain Eukaryota; kingdom Metazoa; phylum Chordata; class Mammalia; order Carnivora; family Phocidae; genus Leptonychotes; species Leptonychotes weddellii. The sequence goes on along the minus strand of NC_138372.1, from coordinate 1,922,977 downwards.
CAGCCCTTCTCCCCACGCTCTCTGATCCTGGTGATGTGTGTGTTCCCTGCTTCTGGCTTCTAGGAAAACAAAGGAGTCTGTTGACTGGGGGTGCATGGTAGAGGTCAAAGCTGACGGCCCTGGTTTCTGCTGTGAGATGGGGCTCCTCAGGCCTGCTGGAGGCGGCCCTAGTAATCTGGTGAATGGTGGGGGCGGGCAGAGGAGGCAGGGGCCTACGGCTCTGGGTGGGGTTGGGTGGGTGGGGAGCACAGTGTTTTTATACCTGAGAAGGGACGTGGATGCCCAACCACATGGCCAGCCTGGGGTGGAGGGCCCTCTGGGCTTGGCTTCCTGGGCTGGGGGGAGTGGGTGTATACACTCTCATGGGCAAGGGTGGGGAGCCGGGGTGCAGGTCACGGTTGGCACTGCAGCGTTCCCAGCATCCGTACTCCCGAACTGGGGTCGGGTGACCCTTGGTTTCTCCTGTGTCTCGGAGTGACCTTCCCAGGGTCAGGGGTGGGGAGGAGCGGTAGGGCCCAAGGGTCAGCCAGATCCTGGGAGACCAGGTTGGAGACAGGCCCCAAATGCTGACTTTTCCGGGATGGGGGGCCGATTTCAGCATAGGTCCTCAGGCCCCGACAGTCTCTCCTTCGCAGTCTGGCGCAGCGTGCGCTCCTGAGCTGTCCTGCGGCTCTGTCTGCCGGTGCTGGTGGCCAGGAAGGACGAGCTGGCTCTGCCGTGGCCTGGCCAGCTAGCAGGAGGGGGCGGGTATGCGGCAGTGGGGAGATCGCTGGCAGGTGGGACCTAAAGCCGCCCAGGGCAGCCGTGGCCTTGCAGAGGTAGAGAAGCCGGGCTGGGGACAGGGCTATAGTGGTGAGGAAATGAGGACGTCTCTGCCGCAGGGCCTGGCCTTGGGGGTCCAGGTTGTGCTGTTGGCCTGGAGACACAGACAGGGTCTCCACGTGTGTTCTAAACTTGAGGCTTAGGCTTTCTTGGTTGTTTGTTTCTTAAAAAAACATTTTAGTGCAGGATTTACTTCTTTCTGTATTTGGATTTTGAATGCTCTAGGAAGAACCCTGTGATCCGGCCTCTCGGGCACCCTCTTGTTGCCCCAGTGTCTGGGTCCCCGGCAGGTGAAGGGAGGGAGGGACAGGGAGGCTCACGTGGGGCAGAGCCTGAGCCTGGGACCCTGCCCCCCAGGGGTGGCTGTTGCTCAGCTCTGGGGAGTCAGGGGGCCTGGCAGGAGGCTGGTGGCGAGCAGACGATGTGACAGGGGTGCAATGGGGGGTACAGAGCCAGCTGGGGCTTCGATGTGTGGATGGGCAGGGCAGGCCCACAGAGACGTGGGGGTTGGAGGAAGTGCAGCAGAGGCGACAGGGGGGCGGCGTGCAGAGGAAGGCAGAAGAAGTGGCCGGAGAAGGTGGGCTGAGCACAGAGAACGGGCTTCCTGACGTGAGCTGAGCCCTTGGGGTCACTGGGTCACTCTGTTTCCCTGTCCCAGGTGGAGCAGGTGCCCAGGCCCCCCAAATCCTGAGAAACCCTGCCCCATGGGGTCAGGGGAGAGTCTGGGGTGGCCCCCTTCCTGCCGGCTTGCCTGTGGGTGCCGGGGCTGGAGGCTGGGTCGGGGCCCTCCGAGCTCCTGAGCACGAGCAGTGGCTGGGGTGCTGGGCCCACACTTGGGAGAGGTGCCCACTTCCTGCACAGGGGCCTGGGGGTCAGGAGTCTCTGGGTTTGTCCCTTCCCCCATCCCTGTGCCATTCCCCCGGTCCCAGTCCAGGCTGTCCGCAGTCAAGGGAGACCGGGTCAGGCCGGGGGCAGCCCCCCCTGCTGCTGACAGCCCCAGCCCGGCCCCGCTCCACCAGCCATGTGAGACGTCCTCGATTCGTGTGTCCTGGAACCGCAGCTGCATGCGGGACGCCATCAGGGCCCCCGTGGGTTCATGTGGGAGTGAGGAGGAGACATCATGCTGTGTAAGAGAATGACAGGAAGCTCCTAGTGGCCACTGTGATTTCTCAGAGGCCCGCTTAGCAGCATGTGTGACCTGGAGGTGACCAGAAAGGAAAAGTGCTGGCTGGGTGGGGTGGCGTTGCCTGGTGACCAGGGGGCTTCCTCGGGTCTGCGTGGTACACATGTGCCCCATGGGCAACTGGGCGCTGACCTCTTCTGTTGGGGTGCCAGATTCTTGCCTGGTGGCTCTCCCAATTCCACGGCCATCTCGGTGGGGTGCAGATTTTCCTGGACCCACCCCCATGCCCTGGGCCTTGGGTGTCCCTCATCAAGGGGGGCCCTGAGTGTGAAGGTGCTGCATGCAGACTCTGACATGGATGCACCCAGGAATGAGGGGCCAGGAAGATGCTCTGTGGCTCCCCGCTCTAACTCTGTGCAGGCGGAGCCCCGGCCATCTGAGGAGGCCACTGGACGGAGAGGCAGAGCCTGAGCAGGTGCCAGGAGCTGCACCAGCAATGAGGAATGGGAAGGGGTTCTGTGGTCCGGGGAGCTCTGCATAAAGCACAGTGAAGCAGGTTCCATCGTTGCGGGACTTATCAGAGCATTTAACATGCTAATGTGTCCTGTGAGTTCCTGAGAAAGACTATGTAGTATTTTCCAAACCAATTCTTTATTTAAAAAGAAAGGAATAAAAAGATACAACAAAGTTGAAAAAATAAACAGTGTCCCTAAAGCATGCGTTGGGAAACTGACCCAGGCGGTCCCCCGGACGATCGTTTGTGTGGGGCCAACAGCGTGCCCTGCGCTGTGCTCAGGTGCAGGAGGGTGGCAGTGGCAGAGACTGGGCCTGGCCCTTCCTCCGTCGGAGCTGCTGTCCCGTGGCGGCGGACACGCGGGCAAGCGCGCCTGCGGTTCTGGGTTCAGTGCCAGCCCGTGAGCAGAGCCCTGGAGAAAGCTGAGGTGGGGGAGGGGCGTCGGCCAGGAGGGGCTGGGCGGGGCTTGAAACAGCTCGGGTTTACTCTCTGGAGGCCGGAGGCCGGAGGTGTGCCATCCACGTGTGGGGGATCCTTCCCGCTTGGTCCTGGGCCCTCCCTGGTGTGGGGCCGCGTCAGCCGCCTGCTGCCCGCGTGCCCTCCCCTGTCTCTGAGCGGGGCCTGCCCGAATCCGTGTGAGCCCGGTCTCTGCCTTAGTCATGCCCGCAAAGACTCTGTTTCCAAATGAGGTCACTTGCTGAGGTCCCAGGGCCCTTGTGAGGACAGCGAGCCCGTGCAGGGTCTGACTGGGGGAGGGACATGGTCTGCCGTGGAGGGCGGAGGGCCTGGCCCTGGCGGGTTGCGGAGTGTGGTGAGAAGTGGCCGGATTCTGGATGCGTGGATGGAGTGGGAGCTGGGTCTGGACAGCGTGGCCGTGGCTGGGTTTTCAGGACCCCATGTGTGCCCAGGGTGTGTGGGCCAGCCTCGCCCTGACTCTGCAACAGACCCTCAGAGGTGACCACGGACTGGGGTGGGCACTGCAGGGTGGCCACCCAGAACTTTCTCCACGGGCTGTCCCGGCCCATTGTGGTCACTCATGCCTTCTTGCTGCCCAGGGGATGCTAGGCCGGCTGGGAGAAAATCTGTGGCCTGTGAGGGCTTCGCACGAGTGTGGGGGAGGGATTGACGTGGTTTGTTGCCACAGGAGCCTGGGACAGGCCACTGGGTGGGCCAAGGGGACAGAAGCCCAGGCTGCTGACCACCTCGCAAGCTTGCCCTTTCCTCCCTCCTGGGATGCGGTCATCTCCTCTGTGATCCTGGGGCTGTGGGAAGGAGTGGCAGGAAGGCTGCTGGGGGACCCGGGGACGGCCGCCCTCTGCCTTCCTGCTTCGCTGTTCACTTTCCCTTTTCCGTTCTGGACACGTGTCAGCCCTGCGCCCAGCGTGGGAATTTGCAGAACTGGCACTCTGGCTGTCCTGTCCTCGCTGTGGACACGGATGCCCACGCGGTTGCTAGGGGTGGGCGTGTTGTTCTGTGGCGACCCCTCATCCCCTAGGTGTCTCCGGACAGTGGAGTCACCCCAGACTTGGATGCTGCTGTGCCGGGCACGTTTGCACACTCGTGCACACTCGTGCACCGGACCAGCGTGCTGTCCACCCAGGCGAGCTCACCCACGTCACAGCCTCACATACACGTGCACGGTTGATGCCTGTGCTCACGCTCACAAGGACGCATGCGTGTGCACACAATCACACGTGCACACACGTGGATGGTCTCACATGCGCTGACGCGCTCACCCTCAGACATATGCCCACACCCATGTGCTCCTGAACACACGGCTCACATACGTATGCACTGTACACGCGCTCACGCTCACGTGCACACGTGTGGCCCGTGTGCCTGCTCGCTCACGTGTGTGTGCAGTGCTCACACCTGTGTGAGTGCCTGCACGCCCGCCTGCTCCCGTGCACGGGTCTGCTCACGCCTGCAGCTGCGGCCCTGCCTTCCAGCACAGGCCTGCGGTGGGTGCGCGGCCAAGGGGGAGCCCTGCCTCGGACTCCCGGGGCCTCGGGGCGGGCACTGGCGTGGCTCTTCCTTGGGCGCTAGGAGCCGGAGTGACTCCCTCCCTGCAGCAAGGGTCTGGGCGGGGGGAGGTGCGGGTGGGGGCTTGGGGTCCAGGCCTCCAGCTGCCGGCTAGCACTGGGTCGAAGGCCGGCGGGTCTGGTAGCAGAACAGGGACAGAGGGACCAAGTGGGAGGGACCCGGGGCTCCCAGGGAAGTGGCCTCCATCCTGTAGCCGCCCAGGCGGTCCTACCAGCACCTCGGGTGAGGTTTAGGAGTTGCTGCCCGGTGGCGTGGTCGATGAGGTGAGGGCCGCCCTGAGCCACGGTGCTCATCTCGCTGCCCTGCGGGGGGCCTGGGCACAGTGTCGTCCTCACCGTCACCCCCTTCATCTGGGCTTTCCCCCACCCAGCATTGTTTGAACCCCTAAATGCCGCCAATGATGGGGGACAGAGGTGCTCTGCGCCGGGTCCAGCCCCGACTCTGCCTGGTGCTGGCCTCCCAGGCCGGTTGCTGGAGGAGCGTTGGGGGCCCGGGTATCCTCGTGGGGTTCTGGCCTGCTGTACGTGCCCCGGCCGCCCTGGGAGAGTTTCCTGGGTGCCGGCCTGGGTAGCACACACCCTGTCTCTGCTGGCCTGGTGGCTTCGGCCACGGGTAGGACTGTGCCCGCTGCTGGTGCCACTGCTTCCTTTGCCCAGCCTGGGAGCCGGGAACCAGCTGGCGTCGGATTGGTCGGCTGTGTTCGATCTGGCCCGAGGTTTCCGTGAGCCAGGCGCGCACCGGGAGCTCACGTGGCGGTTTTATTGGGCCCCGCACATCCACCACGTGTCTCGGTGGTGGGCTGATCCCCAGTTACAGTGGAGGGGCTGTGGCCCAGACAGGAGGAGAGCTGCTTCCCAGACAGGCCCCTCCCAGGCTCCATCCTGAAAATTCTGTGTTGGGTGCAGGGAGGGGCTGAGGTCCCCTCAGGCCTGATCAGGATGTGAGCTTAGCCCCAGCCAGCAGACAGGCATGCCCCTCCTCTGGGGATACCGTGGGGAGCTGATGCAGGGATGGGGCTCCCCTGCTCCTGGGCCCAGCCCTCACTGCCGGGAGTGGATGGGAGCCAGAGGCTTCGGCACAGGAAGTCCACAGGAGGCCGTGCAGCTGGGACAAACCACGAGAGAGCAGGCTCCCAGGCCAGGAGCTTTGTCTTGGGTCTGAGTTGGTCCCTCCCGCCCTGGCCTGTTCGAGCTACAGGATGAATGTGGGGTCTCTGGGCCGCTTGGGCAGAGGTGCCCAGGGACAGGGCTCATTTGCAGTGCTGGCCTCCAGAAGGCTGATGTTTGTGCCCCACGCACATTTGGTGACCCTGGCCGTGTGTTCAGAGCCTGCAGGGGGGTGGCCTGGTAGACCAGGAGAAACTTGTCCGCCCAGATCACACCTGTCCCGCCTGAGGCCACTCAGCTGTCCAGCCGGTAGCTACTTGGGGAAGAGAAGAGGAGGGGCCGTGGGCTCAGTCGCGTGGCAGTTTGAGGACAGCCCAGCCCTTGTAGAGGAGTGGAGCCCCGTTGCCATGGTTAGCCCGTCCCAGGACAGGGGCCACCCCTACTGCCTGCAACAGGGTTCACCTGAGGTCCCACCAAGTGCAGGTGTTTCTTGCCCCCGACTATAAGAGAGGGGTGGCTAGCGTTAAGATGCCACAGATGTCCAGGGGTGCCTGGGGGCTCATTCGGTCGAGTGTCCAACTCTTGCTTTCGGCTCAGGTCATCTCATGGGTCGTGAGATGGAGCCCTGTGTCAGGCTCCATGCTCAGTGGGGCCTCTGCTTGAGAGTCTCCCTCTGTCCCTCCCCGCTTCCATGTGTGTGCATGCACGCACTCATGCGCTCTCTTTCTCAAATAGAAAAATCTTTAAAAAGAAAGAAGGAAGGAAGGAAGGAAGGAGGGAAGGAAGGAAGAAAAGAAAGAAAGAAAGAAAAAGAAGAAAAAAGGAAGGAAGGAAGAAAAGAAAGAAAGAAAGAGGAAGGAAGGAAGAAAGAAAAGAAAGAAAGAAAAAAAGAAAAAGGAAGGAAGGAAGGGTGGGTCTCCAGACATGCTGCCCTCGCCCTGGGGACTGCGCTCCCCAAATCCACCATCCTGCAGACTGGACACCCCCAGGGGCCCTGCCAGCCTTTGGTGCTGAGGATGTGGGTGGACCCACCCTGTGTCACCCCAAGGCAAAGATCTGGTCTGGGGAAGCTGGGACGCTTGGTGAACGGTCACTGTCCCTGCACCTCCAGCCCCATTCTGCACACTAGGGAGGTCCTAGTTCCTTCTTCTCTGTTCAGATCATGGGCGAGGAGACCCATTGGCTCTGGAAGCAGGCTGCTGTGGGTGGCGTGTCTGGCTTCAGGCTCAGGCAGGGTGTGGGAGACACTTGGCAGCATGAAGGTCGCTGAGAATGTTGTATTCCGTGTGTGCAAGTCGCCTGTCGTGGGGCTTAACCTGAGTTTCTAGCCCACTGATACGTATCAGACAGAACTTGAACACGTATGTGCAGGCCTTGCCCGCTAAAGCATCTGGGCCGTGGGGAGCCAGCAGGGGTTTGGGGCAGGGGGAGCCGCGTGCACAGTAGTTCCTGGGCGGAGCGGGGCAGGGGGGGCTTCTCCAGCCCCGTGGGACTCCCCCGGCTTGGGCCTTCCCTCTGCCTGCTTGGCCCTCGGAGAACACGGCTGCCAACCCTGTGGGCCCCACCGGCCCAGGTCACCTGCGCCTGCCCTGGCGTTTCTCACTCTCGAGGGTCCTGTGGCTGCAGGCCTGGCCAAGCTGACAGCCTGAGGGACGGTCCCCAGCAGACCCCCTGCCACAGCCCCGGAACCTAGTAGGTATTTGAAAAAATCCACTAATGTGAAGTAGAAAACACATGTGTTACTTGGAAATCTCTAAATTGTCTGCAAGGCGTCCGTCCAGCCTTCATTCACAGCCATGTGTCAAGTTCACGTTTTTGTTGCACGTTTCTGACCCGGTCCTTCTTCCTGGCTGCCTGGTCCTTCTTCCCGCACGGGGTCGCCTGGGTCTAGGGGAGGTTGTCAGACACGCGGATTTGAAAGCCAGGCTCCGGCTCCCGAGCTCTGTCTGCCCAGGTGTGAGTTCTTCAGCACTTGCTTGGGCCGTGTCTTTCCTCGGCCACCGGCGGGGGGTCTTGGGGTCCTTGTCTGCTGTCTGTGCTGCCCCTCGGAGGGGTGGTGGGAGAGGGGCTGTGCTCTGCCGTTCGAGGCGACCCCCCTGCCTGACATGGGGAGGTGGGTCCGTGTCGTGGAGCCCGGCCACCGGGGAGGTCATGCAGGGGAGGCGCCCATTCCCTCGCCCATCACCGGGGGCCTCTGTGGCCCTGCACGCCCCCCAAGCAGGCCCTGCTCCCCAGGCTTCCCCGTGCAGCTCCCCGGGAGTGCCCCCTCCGGTGCGGGGCACAGCTTCACATGTCTTTCTTCCCGGTTTTCATTTCTGTGGCTGTGCTGCCCCGTGCATGCTTCCCTCGGCACAACACGCCAGCTCCGTCCCCACCCCGCGGCCTGCCCGCGTCTGGCTGGCCATGTGGTGCGTTCTGGTGTTCACTCGTTTGACGGCACTCATGGAGTGCCTTCGAGGAGTCCGCGCGGTGGCGGGGCCCGGGGGCGTGGTGGGTGGTGGTCCGCACGGGGCTGGCGCCCACTCTCAGGAAGGCCGTGGCCGCGGTGGACACGGTGCCATGCCGTGGGCATGGCTGTGTCACATCTGGGGGAGACACAGGCTGTCCTGGCGGGTGGCAGCCCAGAGCGTCCCCGGGGTCTGCGGGCGGGTGCGGGGCCTTGTGCTCAGTGGACGAGATCACAGCGGCTGCGGGGTGGACAGAGTGGGGGAGTGGGGGAGTGGGGGAGCGGGGCGAGCGGTGACGGTGGCCTTCACCGGCCCCTCGGCACTGGGAGTGGAGGGGGACGGTGGGCTGCACATACCCTGGAGGTAGGTTCCGGGCCCTTGGCGTCGGGGACGCTGACGCTGTCTGCGTCCCGGGTCGGCCCCTCTGCCAAGCTTCCCTGTGTGGGCTTCAGGGTCACCGTGTGCGTCCTCCCCACACCCCTGCGGCGCCGTTTCATCCCCAGCCCCCCACTCCTGCCCCATTTCAGACACATCCTCGGGCTGCAGGTGTGGGGCTGGAGGGAGGAGGCTGTGAGGTCTGAGTTCGCCTGCAGGGGGGCCGGGGCGGGGGGGGCGCGCTCCCTCCAACACTGGGGACAGCGGCCACAGTTATGGGCCAGAGAGGAGGAAGAAGCCTTTCACAGGCGCCCTCCTGACCCCAGACTCTAAGTAGAGGATCCTGGGGCCTGGTCCCTGCTCACTGCCTGTGTGGCCTGGGGCCACATGCTGCCTGTCTCTGAGCCTCAGCTACCTTATCGAGCACAGCGTCCAGCTCAGAGGGCTGCTTGGACCCATGTGCCTGGCTGACAGCCCTCCCTCAGGCCTCCCGCCTTCTGGAGTTTCTCTCCCTGCTCCTGGTGGGGGTGCCCTCAGGGACCCATGAAGTCACTGAGCCCACGGCTCACACCAGGCTCCCGGAGGCTTTCGGGGGTAGGTCACTGTGCAGAGCATCCACTCACCCAGTGAACACCCCTGAACCTTCCGGACTCAGGGCCAGGCTGCTGGGGTCCCGGGGTGGGGGCACAGCCCACCCGCCTTGGCCGTGCCCTCCTGGGCATAGGGTTATGATGGGAGGGTGGCTGCAGGGCCGGGAAATCGGTGCTGGGGTACCCGGTCCAGCCTGGGTTGGCATACTTGCTGTGGTGGGGCCGGCAGGCAGTTTGGGACTGTCAGGCCCTCGGGGGCCGCCTGCCAAGCCTCACAGACCTGCCCTTCCCTGCCCACAGCCCCCACCTCTCCAGCCGGCCGCTTCTTCCCCCACACACTAGTGCTGGGACCGGAGGATGGGGCTCATTGGCACCCCACGCCATGGGTGCGCAGCCTCCTGGGCCCAGTGGGGTGGAGTGTGGGGAGAGGGTCTCCTTAGAGAGGGAGGAGGGGGCCAGCCCCTCCCAGCCCTGAACCCTCCCTCCGTCCCTCCTACCTGGGCTCTGCTGGCCTGCACGGGCATTGCCCCTCCTAGGGGCTGACCAGCCTGGTGGTTGGCACCCTTGGGCCGTGAGCAGGAGGGGCGGGGTCCTCAGCAGTGGGCTCTCCCCCACCGCCCCTCCCTCCCCACCTCCTCGAGAAAATGGGGGAGGCTTCGGTCTCTGGTGGCAGTGTCAGTGTGTGACTCAGGACAGAGGAGAGCTGGGACCAGTGATCTGACGCAGGGTCGGGGTTGCCGGCCTGGGAGACGACCACCCCCCCACCCAGGGCTCGGGGCTCAGCTCTCAAGGTGCAGTCCGGGCTTTCGTGGGAGGAGGGCTTTCCTGTCTGTGGTGAGGGTCTGGGTCCTGCCCAGCCCGAGGCTTTGCCTCCTGGGGGACATGGGAGAGGGTCCCCAAGGATGCTGTGTCCTGGTGGGGGGGCTGGGGCTGCCCCTGGGTTGCTGCCCCTCCTCACACGCCTTCTCTCCTCTCTCCATAGCCCAGTGCAGCGCTGGCCTCTGTTTTAACGGCGGCCACTGCATGCCTGGCTCAGCCCAGCTGTGCTACTGTCCCCGAGGCTTCCAGGGTCCCCGATGTCAGTACGGTGAGTGGATGGACGGGCATTCTCCCAGCCCTCAGCCCGCTCCCTGCGGCTCGTCTGAGGTTGTTGCGGGGCGGGGGGGGGGCGGCCCAGAGACTCCCTCCACAGAGGCCTCTGCTCCCCATCCTCTTAGAGCCCCCCCTGTCCAGTCGCGGCCTCCAGAGAGATGGGCAAGGATGGGCCGGGTTGCTGGGCGGCTGGGAAGCGGCCTGTCCCGGGGTCTCCAAGCAGCATTCCTCCCTTGCTGGAGCCCCTTGTGTCCCTCATGTGGAAAGACGGGGGGCGTGCAGGGTCCTACTGGAGGCGATTGGTTCGGTGAAACTTGGCACATCTGTAAACTGATAGATCATGAAAACTGAGCTACGCTACGTGCCCTTGAACAACAGAAACTCAACCGAGTGAATTTTTGAGAGCTCCTTAGCTTTATTAACCGATGCCTGAATCAGGCAGAATGCCATCTAGCAGAAAGGAAAGGTTTCTCAAGGGAGGAGAAAGGAAATTATCAGCCAGGCAAGGTGGCCCTCCTCAGGGGGATGTTTCCTAGAGCCGACGGGGAGTTCCCGTGCTGGCTGCTGACCGGGGCTGCTTCTGGGCTGGGGGCTTGGTTTGCTGACGTGGGGCCTTAACCTAAGTCCTGCCGTGTTGGGGGCCTGTGGTTTTCTTTCCGGCAGTGTGCCGTCGGGACAGTGTTGGCTGGGTGCTGGGCGGTGGGTCAGGCTTAGAGTAGGCGTGGTGGCGGTGGAGTTTTTGTAAAGAAAAGTGCACACAAGCACAAGAAAAATCGTCAGAAGGACCCCCCACCCCCACCCCCAGACGTTCCTCCTAAGTTCTTTGTGACAGGAAGGCGTGAGCATTTCTGCGGGGTTTCCTGCTTTGTCCAGAGTTTTCTTCGTGGAACAGGGAGCTCTCAGGGTCCTGTTGGAACGGGCGCAGAGCCACGGCCACCCAGTGAAATGAAATACTCCCAGACGGTTTCCGGTGCTTTGAACTTGCTCCTAGCGAGCAGCTGGGGGCTTCTTCCAGGTGGATGCCAGGACGGACGTCCTGCGCCATGCCCCAGTGCCTCGGAGCCCAGCAGGCAACCGGGAAGGGGGCAGGCGTCAGTAAATTGTGGGGAACAGGAGGCCCCTGTGTGTTCACATGTGGTGGCCCCCTGCCTCCAGCATGGGCTGAGGGCAGGGGTCCTGGGGAGGGGCTGGGTCCCCGAGTTCTGAGACAAGTGCTAGCAGCTGGGGTGCTGATGATTGGAGAAGCTGGTCAGGCAGCTCTGGTTGCTTACTCAATGCCCCTGTTAGCCAGAAAGTTCTCGATCCTGCTGCTTCACGGGCTCTGTGGGCTGGGAGGACCGATGCCTGCGCCATGGAGTGAGGCCTGCTGTCGAGAGCCCTCCAGGTGCTGGGGTGCCCTGCCCCATGCCCTGGTGCCTCAGCCAGACCTCCTGAATTTAGGACCCTGAGCCCCTCGCTGGGCTGGCCAGATGTGACCCCCCCCCCCGGCCCAGGCAGGCTGGGGTCCAGGCTGGATCTAGGCCCGGATGGAGGGGGCCAGTTGTCACACGTCGGCTCTTCTCGGCCACGGTGGAAGTGGGGAAATGCTTTGAGGACCTTCTGTGTCATTCAGCCAACCTTAGTGAACTGCGTGCTGCTTGGGGTGAGTTTCGTTCAGGTCCTGGAGGCAAGCTCCCTTTGGGGATGTTGCCGGGACAGGGCTGTGGCTGATAGTCGGCAGCATAGAGGCTGCTGTGGTCCCTGCTGCTGGGGGAGGGCCGTGAGGAGGTGACCCTGGAGCGGGGCCTGTCTTTGGTCACGTCCTCCAGGAAGCAGCTGGGGACGCCTGCCCTACCCCAGCTCCCCTGCCTCTGCCTCCTGTCAGCCATCGGCCGCCCCTCCGCTCCTGGCCTGCCTCTGTCCAAGGGCCCAACTCTGAGCCTCCTGGGCTGGTGCTCCCTCTGGCATGAGCAGCCTCATGATGCTTGGCCTCCTGGGTATCGGGGGGCTCGAGGGCTGCAGGGGCACAGTAGGGAGGGAGCTCAGCACGGGGGGAGCTCAGCATCCAGCGAGTGGCCTTGTGTCCATGGGAGGGGGCCTGTCTGGCCCAGTTCTAGGGTCCCAGGGCCACCCCTGTGGGGTCTCTGGGTGGGGTGGGAGCAGTGTGCACGTGCTCTGCCCTCTAGCTTCATGGGCCTGGGCTCCAGATGTGGCTTTGCCTCCAGAGCAGCCCCTGCTCTCCACAGTGATAGTGGGGGTGCCTCTTGGGGCCTGGAGGCTGTCCTCCACCACCTCGGTGTACCCTGTGTTCGCTGGGCGGAAGAGGAACCTGGGGTCAGGGAGGTTAGCAGCCGCTTACCACTCAGCAGAGCTGGGGCTGGAAGTGCGTGCTGTCCCGTTGAGCGCTTGGAACCTTCCACCGTCTCCCAGTGCAGTGCCAGACCTCAGTGGGGCCCCATCAAGACCTGTTTCAGAGAGAGAGGGGCAGATCCCCTGGTCCCCACCTTGCCCTGACTCTGCACCTGGGGACCTGGGCTTGTGACCAGCCTCAGCCCTCTGGGATCGGTGGGCTTTCTGCTGCAGATGTGGCCTTCAGGAAGCAGTAGATCAAGCTGGAGGGAGGCTGTTGGGCTTCCTCCTGAGGCACTGTCTCCTAGAAGAAAGGCTGGCTGTGCAGGGTGGGGTGTGCGGGCTGGAAGTGCACGACGGCATGCGGGCTAGACAGACAGGGTTGGGTGTGCAGGGGTGGGTGTGCAGGGCCGGGTGTGCTGGGCTGTGTGTGCAGGGCTGGGTGTGCCCAGCTGCTTGCAGGGGCGCCCCTGCCTATGCTCCCACCCACACCCCCAACAGCACCACCTTCCAGTCTCTCCCTCCATCTGGGTCTGCATGAGGCGGACCTGAGCTTCAGCACAGTTGGGAATATTTAACTAACCCCCCAATTATAATTGATTCCAGTTTTGAAAATAAAAGCCATATTTTTTTCTGGTTCCCCCAATTTCTTTCATTTGAATCAAAGAGTGGGGGGGGAGGGAGGCACCCCGCTGGGTTGATTGTGGCGGGCCCCTCCCCCACTGCCCGCCTCCCCGGGGCTGTGGTGTCGGGGGCCCAGTGGCTTAGCCCTTTGCTCCACCTGCACCGCCCCGATCCCTCCTCCAGGAAGGCGGAAGGCAGCGACACAAGAGGGTCTGTGTTGGCAGAGCCCAGGGTGGGGGCCCAAGTGTGCGGGGCTGGGCCCCTCAGCGCGGCCACGGCCAGCTTCCATGTCCTGTGGGTGTGACCCTGGGCAGCATCCAGAGGCCCGTCACTCCGTTTGTTAGGTGGGCAGGGAGAGTGGTTTTGTGCGGGTCCCAGGTGTCCACACAGGTGAGGCTCAGCGCCCCGGTGGAAGAAGGGTGGGGGTTGGCAGCACCGCTCTCCCCAGAGGCCCGGGCTGCTGGGCATGCGGGCATAAGGGTGGATGGCCTGGTGGCTGGGGACTGTCCCTGGCTCTTGGGGTAACTGCACGCACAGCATGCCTGAGCTTCCGTGGGGCGCAGCTCACACGTGGCCCCGCTCTCCGGTGGCCTGGGGTGGGGACACCCCCAGGGCGAATGGCCCCCCGCCCTGTGGGTCGGCACCATCCGTCAGTGGAGGAGGGCCGTGTACCGCGGGGACCCCTTGTCCCTGGTTGGGCTCCAGGGGTCCTGTCCATCCACCAGGAATGGTTTGCACCCGCAGAAAATACAGAAAATCACAGTGTGTGTGCTCCTGAGTGAGCGTGGGCAGATGCCCCCACCCCAGTACCTGCTGGGGACGCGCGTACTTCCTGGCCGCAGGCACGGGGTCTTTAAGGAAAAAACAGGCAGGAGACACGGCCCCTTAGGAGTGTGCCGTCTCTCAGTGTAGCTGGCCTTTACACTGTGCATCATGACGGAGCCCCAGTCATGTCCTGGGACTTGACCTCACCTGACCTCGCGGGACAGAAGCAGACGGAGAACGCAGGCCTGGGTTGTCTCTGGGTACCTTCTCGGTCCAAGAAACTTTGGCTTTGGTTTCCCTCTGGGCCTCAGTTTCCTCAGCTGTAAAATGGGTGGGTTGGGAAGGTCTCTGAGGCAGTTCTGGGACTCGGACTGTCGAGTCCAGCTGGGCAGAGAGCTGGGGGCCTGAGGGCTTCCTGGAGGAGGTGGGCCTGCGGGCTGGGGAAGGTTTGGGGAGTGCAGGCTGTTCAGGGTGGGCTTTCCGGATGAAAGAGAGGCTAGAGCAGAGCAGCAGAGAGGAGAGAGTGAGTCAGCTTGGGTGGAGGGCCTGGGTGGGGACCGCAGCAGGGTCAGCCTGGGCCTCGGCCCCCTTCTCTGGGTCGGTGGAAGACCTGAAGCCTGGACGGCTGCCTTGGGGCTGGCTGGCCTGGCCTGGCGGGTGCCGGGGGACCCAGTGTGACCTGCCAGCAGGGACAGACGTCAGCGGTCCCGCCTGGAGCCTCGGCGCCCCGATGGGTCCTGCTCTGAGCAGGAAGCCAGCGGGTTGGGGGCCCTGGGAAGCAGAGCAGTAGAAGCGGGCTGCGGCCCTGAGGGCGAGGGGGGAGGAGGCAGGCCCCACCGTCAGAACCCCTGGCCCTGGCCCAAGGGCGGCTCTGTTTCTAAACTGGGTTGATGGATCAGTGGAGAAGAGGCAGGCCCTCCCAGGCCCCCTTCAGGGCTGCCTGCTATGCCTGAGGGTGGGAGTCTGACCCCTGGCCCAAGGTCCAGACACCACCAGAGGCCGCTCCTGGCCAGCCGCTGTGACCAGGCCTGGGAGCGGCTGCCGCTGTTCTGGGAGCCTGGGCCCCCTCGAGGGGTGGGTGGGGGCGGGGAACACAGCGCCGAGCGCCCCTGAGGGGCTGGGGGCACGGCCGGCCGAGGCCAGGTTCCAGCCACGCTGGGTCGTGCCGTGCGCAAGCCGGCAGCCACAGCGGCCCGAGCCTGGCCTGAGTCCTTCAGAGGCAGCTCAGCCAAGGTCCCGTGGGTGTGGTCTCGGGTTGACCTGGCCCCGCCTGCCTCTGACCTTGATCCTGGGCGGTGGTTCCAAGTTCCCCACGCCCTTCCCTGTACGGGCGCGGAGTGCTGGCAGGGCCGTTCGAGAGTCCCACGGGCCGTCAGCAGCAGGGTGCTTTCCGACCCCCGGGGCTGAGGGCATCGCCGGGAGCACCCGGCACCTGTCCCCTAGGCTGGGGACGCACCCCCTTGGCTTCCCTGGGAGGCTGCCCTCCAGGTCCAGCCTTTGAGGAGCTGGGTCCACTTTCTGGGCAGTCAGAAAAGCCAACCACACAGTGGCCTGCTGTGCGTGGCTCTCCTCTGCCCGGTGGCCCGCGTGCTTCGTGTCCCGCCCGAGGGCTTTGTCTCCATGTACAGCTTTAGCTGCACGAAGCACTGCCTTCGAAGACAGTTCCCGAAGCCTCCAGAGCCTCGCTTTCCTGCAGGAGGGGGCACTGGGGTGTCTGCCTGGCCTGGGGGCCGCCTCGGCCCTTGGGAGGGCAAGGCCTGGGGGGTCAGATCCTGCTGCCCTTGGCAGTCGGCTGGGCCAGGGGTGGCCGCTGCAGGTCCGTTCTGCACTCAGGCCGGGCACCCGAGGTCAGCCGAGACCGGCCACATGCAGAATCGAGCCGCTCTTTCAAAGTGGCTGACTCTGGGAGAGGCATTTGTGTTCACACAGTGAATCACTTAACTTCCAGGTCTGACCTCCCCCCACAACCAGCCACAAAGGCGCCTCTGTCTTTTGGGATGACTGTGGCCTCCAGGCCTGCCTCATGCTCTGTGGGGCTGTGGGCCTCTCCCAGGACTGACTCCAGAGTTGGGGGGGGATCTTTTTATGGTATAATTATAGGCAGGAGGACCAAGGGGCAGACCCTTCTGGGAGTGGGGGATCTGTGAGCCTGCCCCGCGTGCTCATTTGGTGAGTGGGCGGCTCAAAGGCCCCTGCCCATGTGGGGCCTACTGTCCAGGCAGGATTGAGGCTCAGATTTAGAGGACAAGGCCTCCGTGCCTCCCGTCCCCAGGCTAGAGGCCCCGCCCCATCCTCCTGGGTGGCCTCCTGAAAGGACGCTGTGAATCTGTCCTTTGTCTGCCTCAGCCACATTGTCCTGTCCCCGCCTCCCCAAAGTTGACCCAGACTCTTCTGTGAAGTGCTCTTCCCTGGACTACAAGGGTGGTCCTGGGGTGTACCCTGGGCGGGCTGGGTGCTTGTCCCATTTTATAGATGGAGACACTGAACCCAGGCCATTCCTGACTTGCTGGGGTCGGTGGGGGCTCAGTGTTGGCCGACAGCCTCTTGGACCCACCAGCGCGGGGCCGGATGCTTGTGAGGCCCCGCTGGCGGGGCTGAGGGAGCCTGGGTGGTGTCTGGGGGTCTGTCGGCACAGTACCCCGTGTGGGTCCCCAGGCTGGCGTTACCTTGGGACGGACAGGCTCGGGCGCAGGAACTCCCTCTGGTGTGTTTGGGGCCAAGGGGCCTCTCCTGGGCTCTGGCAGACTTTCCTGGGAGCCCGCTGGGCTGAGTGGAGCCAGCAGCTGCCCAGTGTTCCAAGAAGCAGCAGAGCCTGATTTTACAGCACCCAGCTGGCCATGGTTGATGGCTCGGCCACGCAGAGTGGGGGCAGGCTGCCTGGCCCCAGGCCCTTAGGGACCTGCGCTCTGCACAGAGGCTGCCCCTTGCCCTCCTGCGCCCTTCAGACCTCGCTGCCTCAGGCTCTCTCCGCCAGTGGAGGGGAGCGGAGCATGGGAGGCCTCCGCAGTGGCTGTCTGCCCGGGAGCGCTCCTGGCCTGCCTGGTGGGCCCAGGTGGGTGCCCGAAGGATAGGTATCCAGGTCAGCAGAGGTAGCTGGATGGGGCGGGGGCGCTAGTGCAGTGTGTGTGGGGGGGTCCCTGCACTTGGGGAGCTCAGCCCAGATGTGGGAGAGACCCTCACAGCACACGCGAGGACCTGCATCTGTGGAAGGAACTTATTTGGGAAGCCGTGGAGGTCCTCCCTCTACCCGCGTGTGGACCCGTCATGCTGGCCAGGCTGCCTCCCGGATGAGGTCCCCACTGTGCTGGGCCCCCTTCTCGCTGACCCAGAAGTCTGCCCCTGGGGGTGCCGCTGTGGCTGGCGCTCACCCCTCACACGCAGCGCCTGGCGTTGGAGCACTTCATGAGTCGATAAAATGAAGCCAGCTGCTGAGCTGTTGGCGGTGGCTCCAGGGTCTCAGTTCCTGGAGAATTCCTGCCTGGGCTGGTCCTATGCTCAGGAGCTGTTCTGGGCCTGGCTCTGCCTCCTTAGTGTCTGGGCCCCTCCCGCGGGCCACATCCCTGGCTCCCAGCCCTGCAGTGCCTTGACACCTACAGAGGGAGGCCCGAGGCGCCTGGCAGAGCAGCTCTGGGTGAGCCCCGGACCCCTGGCTTCTTTCTGGGCTCTTGGAGGGTGCCTCGGCCTTGTGTCCTCTCCACCCCACCAAGCACGGGCCGCCCCGAGCCCTAGCTGTTCCGGGGGCAAACTCTAGGAAACGTGCTGATAGCCTGTTTTCGGGATTCCTGGGGCTCGTGCCTGGCTCCCTATCTGGGCAGGGTAATTAACGAGGGATCTGCGAGCAGGGACTTGGCATCGGCAACCCGAATCTGCTCTCGGGTCCTGGCGGCTCCAGGCATTCCAGAGCAGGGCCTGGTCCTCTGCGCCCGGGTTGAAATGGGGCCTGGGCAGCATCACGTGGAGCCAGGCCAGCTGATAACAGGGCAGTTACTTCAGGAGGAGGAGGCAGTGGCCAGGGGTGCCGACAGCCAGCGAAGCGGGCCTCCAACCAGCGCTGGCTGCCCGGGAGCTGCTGCCCAGCTCAGTGTCTGCAGGGAGCCGGGAGTACCAGGGAGGTCACCCCACCTCTTGGGGTCAGGGCAAGAGGAACCTGTGGATTAGCCTTCCACTGTGGGGTCCTCCACAGCTGGCCCTGTGGTCAGAGTTCTCAGGAGGGAGGAGGCCACATCCCCACCGAGCAGAGCTCGTCTTGAGGCCAGAACAGAGCACAAGCCAGTCTGAGCAGGACGGGGTGCAGGCATCCCACACATGGAATGGTGGATGTGGCCACCCTCACTTGCGGACTCTCGACCCTAAGCAAACCACAGTGGGTATTGCATGCATGGACCTGTGAACCCCGGGCCAAGAACCCGGATGGTCCTGTGGCCGCTCGGTTTAACTGGGTAATTTGGAAGATTCTTGGGCACTGGACACCTGGGTGCTTAGCCGTAGTTCCTAGCAGGGAGACTGTCCCTCACCCAGCCCAGACTTGGTGCCTGCACAGACAGAAGGGGCGGGGGCTCCCGGTCCTGCCCTTTGCGCCCGGCCCTGATCGCCTGCCCTCCACTCTCCCAGCTCCCTGGGGCAGCCCAGCGCCCCCCGGCATGGCCCTGGCTTTCCCACGGGCTGGCTTTATGCACATTGTCTGTGGGCTCCCTTCCAAAGACGGGCATTGCCTTGTCTGCTCAGGGACAAGGACGGGCGAGTTTTGGCAGCAAAGCCATGATGTGACTTGTTCACCAGGAAAGGCACGCTGCACACCTCGTCCACCGAACATTGCCATCCTGCGTCCCCGTGTGTGCTCCGGCTGTGCCCTGGCCAGGGTGCGGGGCAGACGGTTCTGCCCAGCACTGGCTGGGCTTGGGGGCCTGCTCTCCTGGGGACCCTGGATCCAGCACCTGGGATCCCAGGTTTGTCCTCCTGAAAGTCAGGGTGGCAGGGCTGGGAGCTGAGGTCTCCTGAGGACCTCCCTCAGGTGTTTGTGCACCATGGGGGCAGGCGTGCTGGGCTCGGCCGCAGAATTTTGGCTCCCTGTCCTCGTTTCCCCCACCTGCGGGACCACCATCACTTTAGGGTCTCTGTGTGTGTGCCCCGTGCCTGCCCGTTCACTGCCAGTCCTCTCGGGCTGCATTTGCCATCCTTCAGACTGAGGGCAGGGCAGGCTGGGATGGGGGGACTCAGGCTGGCTCTGGGCTGGGTCCAGGACCAATGCCACCTTCCAGGAGCGGCTGTCCTCTGGGGCCAGCATCTCTAGACACTTCCAGGTTGACCAGGGCCCACCGGAGGGCTGGGACGGTGTCCTGGGGAGGAGGCCGCTGATGCTGGCCCGGTACTCGGCGCTGGGCAAGGACCTTTCTCTCCAGCCCCTGTGGGGAGAGCGTGTCCATTGTGGGGCGCATCTGGAGGTCACATGGCCTGTCCCTGTTTTGAGCTGTGTGCGGGGTCACCTATGGGACTAGGGAGCCGGGGGGATGAGGTGCACTCCTGGGCGCCCACCCCATCCTGTGGAGTCTTCTGACTTCGACGAGGCTCCCCACCCCACTTTGCAGGTGGGGTCCCCGAGGGGCAGTGTTCGGAGCCAAGTGGCTGTCCTCCGGTCTGTCCTGTCTTGGGGTGACCGGTGCAGGGCTGAGCGGGGCAGCCTGGCTGTCACCCGGCAGATGTGGACACAGGGTGGGTGTAGGCCGCGCTGGCCACTCCTCACAGCCCCCTGGGCCGTCCCATCTTCTGTGTCCTGGGAACACACAGAGCTGGAGCCGTCTGGGTTCCAGCGTGAGGGGAAGGCGCCAAGGTTTCTGGCCCTTCTGTGGTTTCTGGCAAGAGGCTGCCCCGCCTCAGCCCACCCAGCCCCGGGCTGTAGCCGCTGGACCCAGAGCTGTCAGGAAGAGCCTCACATGTCCACCTGGGGAGCGTCAGGGGATCACGCAAGGAGGGTCTTGGGCAGTGTGGCCCCTCTGGCTTGGGGGCCCAGGACTGTTGGCATGCCCGGAGGCTGGTACCTCCCCAGGCCCTTTGAGGCCGCGGACACCCCCGTTCCCTGTGGGGGTGGGCAGATGACAGGTGGAGGGTGTGGGGGTGGCGGGGCCCAGCCTGGAAGGCTGTCTTTGGGAGGGGCCTGAGCGCCTGCTCATCCTCGCGTGAACATGGTTTTGTCGCCTGTTTCTAAGCCCCAGCCAGGCAGGGGCAGGGGGCTGGCCCGGGAGGGGCTGCGGAACGCGGACAGTGTGTAGGAGCTGAACCTGCCCATTTCCGAGGCCAGGCTCCAGGAGGGGGGCAGCTGGGTCCCGAGCCCGGTAGAGCTGGCTGTTTCCCCAGGTGGGTGGGGACCTGGTTCCCCCCGATGCTGTGGGATGGTGCTTCTGCTGGGGAGGCTGCCCTGACCTGAGAACCCAGGGGTCAAACGTGGCTGATGGACACTGTCTGGCCCAAGCCCTCCTTTTCCAGACTGAACTGTGTTCTGAAGAGGAGGCAGGTCTGTGGCTGGCCCCTCCCAGTGTGCCCCCATATGGCAGGCCCCACGCCGGGTCCCCTGGACCTCTCTGTGTGCTGTTTGAATGAATGAAGGACGCGGGTGATCCATAGCCAGCCTCACTTGCCCACCTGCTCACCACCTGTTCTCTTCCTTGGGACTCACTGGGGTGGGCAGCTCCCCCCGGGATCCTGGAAAGCAGTGGGGGCCCTGAGGGTGGGGGGGGGTCGGGTTCCCCGCAGGAAGGGGTTGCCCTGGGGGCTCCCAGGGCACAGGCCTGGTCGGACAGGAGGACAGGTGAGTGGTGCCCCCCGGGGCTTTACCCCACGCAGGGCAGATGTCCACCCGAGGCCAGGCTGTGTGTTCCCTGCCCTTCTCCATGCTGACCTCTGCCCTCAGCTGGCACCGGGCTCTGCGGGCGGGGTGAGGAAGGCCCAGAGGCTGGGGGGGACATGGGGGCCCCTAGCAAATGGGGCCCTCAGCCCCGGGCCAGCCAGCAGTGCCCCCAGCGTCCCCCAACCTTTCCAGGGCTTTCCCCGGGCAGCAGGAAGGCACGAGAGAGCAGCCTTGGGGAGGAGGAGGGCTCACAGACCCCCTCCCAGAAGGGCCAGGCCCGGTGCCCACCCTGTCTGCACCATCGGGGTGGGGCACCGGCGCCCCCTGGTGGCGGCGAGAGGCCAGAGCAGCCGCACCAGGCAGCCTGAGATTTCAGGTCCCTGAACTTCGCGGCCGTTCATTTCCTCAGCCGCGGGGTGCCTGGCATCACCTGGTGTCCCTTCTGACGGCTGCTGAGGAAAGAGAGGATGAGACCCAGATGGGTCCCCGGGTGAGAAGGGAGGGGTGGCCTGGGAGTCCAGAGAGCAGACTGCCGGGGGTGAGGTAGTGATTCGGGAGCGCAGGTGTGGGGGACGAGCCAGGAGGAGGGCTGGCAGTGACCGGGGCCGCATCGGTGGGGATGGCGGGGGCTCTGAGGGCTTAAGTACACACCATGACGTGAGCGTGAGGACCTGGCAGGTCCAGGTGGGGACAGGGCCAGCATGGGGGCCCAGCCAAGCAGGGGCCAGGTACTGGCGGGTCCGCTGGGACACCGCCAGGGGTAACTCAGCACCGTTTGCAGAGCATGCATGGCCCCCAGGGCTGCTGGAGCTCGAAGGCGGGACGGTTGAGGGGCAGACTTGGGCTTTAGGGCCCGCCCGAGGCGCCAAGGCTGGAAGTCCAGGGAGCCGTCCGAGGTGGCTCATGCTGGGACGGCCAGTGACCAGGGCAGAGAGATGGAGCCGGCAGGGTGCGGAGAGAAGGCCGACTGTGGGTACAGGCGAGGGGAGGGACGCTGCGAGCCCAGCTCCGCGTGGGGTGTGAGGGAAAGCGGCAGCTCCCAGGCTCTGGTCTGAGGGGTGGGGGGCATAGTGGCCCCTTTCCTGAAATCGCGAAGACCAGGACCAGCGCAGGCCAGAGGGCACGTGGAGCTTCCGTTTGGGCATCTGTGCCAGGAGAGGCAGGCGTGGCAGGGACGTGCCCTCTGGCCTGAGGGTTTTGCCCAGGGCCCTGGGGGGTGGACACGTGCCTGGGCAGGGTGTGGACACTACAGGGCCCGAGGCTTCAGACGCCAAGGTGGCCACATCACCCTCTCCAGTCTGTGTTCCTATTCTAAGACCCAAACACGAGCCTCATTCCTGCTCCTGGAGGCATCTGGGGAGCCAGAGGAGGGCTCTTGGTAGAAAACAGAACTTGTACCCAAATCCCAGATGAAATAATCATCGCCTTTCATCTCCCGTCTTTCAGCAAGCGCTCTTCCAGCGAATATTTGTTGGCTTTCACTGTGTGCCAGGTGCTGCCGGTGGGGGGGGCAGCCATCCCATCACCAGAGGAGTGATGCGGGTGCTGGAAGGAACACGTAACTGAGCCTAGCCTGGCCCCGAGCGTGGAGCTCAACGCTGGGGCCTGTAGGGACTTGCCCTCGAGCGAGGTCTCCAGTGATCTACAGAGAGACAGTCGTGGGGCTGGGGGGCGGTGAGTATCTGCTGAGGGTTTGGGCAGTTGGGACAGGCCACCTGCAGAGGTGCACGTGATGTGTGCGCACGCCTGGGGGTGCAGGGGCCCCGACTGGACAGGGGGCTGAGCTGGCCGGCAGAGCGGGAGGCCCCTGGGGAAGTGACCCTTGTGTGGGCTGAAGAGTGTAGATGAGAGGTGGGCGGCGCAGAGGTCTCCGGGTGGACAGTGGGATGCTCCTCTGGAGAGCCTGGGGAGAACAGCCGGCTGGAGGGCAAGTGCTGAGGGGTCCAGTTCCTCCCCTCTGCTGTAGTGGAAGGTGCTGCCGGCCCTCCGGGGTCCGGGACGGGGCGGGCCTGGCTGAGGGGCTCCTGGTGGGCCAGGCACACAGCTGACCGGAGGCTCAAGAGCGTCCAGCCCTAGGGTTGCACACCAGGGAGGCGTGAGGGCCCAACGAGGCATTGAGCACGGTGTCGGAGCCCAACTCGGGGCTCTCCCTCCAGGGTGCCTGGGCTCCCAGCGAGGCCCCAGCCCCTTCTGGGTAGAGTTCCGGGCTCTGTTTCAGGAAAGAATAGGGAGTTGCTGAGCCCCTGAGCCCTTCCTGATCTTGGCCTAGAAACCGAGCAAGATGCAAAGAGGGTGTCACATCCTGTTGTCCAGACCAGAGGGTGGACGCCTGGTGACAGGGCCTCTGAGGCCTCTGGGTTGCATGATTCTCAGGTCTCAACTATGCAGGGGATTAGATTGGCTATGGGTAGACTGGTTGTGAGTCCGGAAATCAGGGTTCTTGGGACAGAGAGAGACCTGCACTCACACACGTGCACAATGCAGACACACATGTGCACAGTGCACACACGTGTGCACAATGCAAGCATGCACGCACATGTGCACACATGTGCACATGCAAACACGCACAACGCACACATGTACAATACACACATGCACAATGCATGCACACACGTGCAAGGCAACCATGCACACATCTACAGTGCACAACGTGCACACACACGCACAATGCACAGACATGCACAGTGCACACATGCACGCATGCACAATGCAGACACACATGCACACACATGCACAACACACACGTGCACAATGCACACACATGTACAGTGCAGACACGCATGCACACACACGCACAATGCACACACATGCATAGAGCACATTGCATACATGCACAACACATGCACATATGTGCACAATGCAGACATGCGAGCACACACACTACACGTGTGCACAATGCACACACATGCACAATGCACACACATGCATAGTGCACATTGCACACATGCACAGCAATGCACATATGCGCACAATGCAGACATGTGTGCACACACACGTGTGCACAATGCACACACATGCACATATGTGCACAATGCAGACATGCGTGCACACGCACACTACGCGTGTGCACAATGCACACACGCACAGTGCACACATGCACAACATACGTAATGCAGACACAGGCACACACATGCACAACACACACGTGCACAATGCATACACATGTACAGTGCAGACACGCATGCACACACACGCACAATGCACACACATGCATAGAGCACATTGCATACATGCACAACACATGCACATATGTGCACAATGCAGACATGCGAGCACACACACTACACGTGTGCACAGTGCACACACATGCATAGTGCACATTGCACACATGCACAGCAATGCACATATGTGCACAATGCAGACATGCATGCACACACACGTGTGCACAATGCACACACACGCACAGTGCACACATGCATGCACAATGCAGACATGCACACACGTGTGCACAATGCACACACGCACAGTGCACACACGCACAGTGCACACATGCACAACATACGTAATGCAGACACAGGCACACACATGCACAGTGCATGCACACACACGCGCACATTCACGCGGATAGAAGACCTGGCTCCGAGTGTGCATGGCGCAGCCCACACCAGCCCTTCCTGAGCCTCATCCCTGTCATGGGTACAGCGCAGCTGCTGAAGCAGTGAGCCCTCCCGAGAACTCGCTGACGGGGGGAGTGGAGACCTGGACATTTGGGGAACCAAGGAATGTTCTTGGCTCCCTTCTGGGCCTTTTACATTTTGTCTTGTTTTCTGGGAAACAAATGGAAAAAAAGCCCCATTCCCACATATTTGAAAGCTGATTTATATAAACAGACCAAACCCGATAACTTTCAGAGTAAACAGAGAAACTCTGTCTGATGTCAGGGAAGGCAGTCCTGCGTCCTGGGCTGATGGCAGGAGGTGGTGGAGCCCTTCTGGTCTGCCCTGGGTCGGTCAGATTCCTTCAATGCCTTTAGTGACACCTTCTTGTTAGTTGCCCGCTGGGGGCCTGCTTGGGAGCCTTCAGGGCCCCTCGTCTCCAACTTTGCCCGAGCCCCTACCCCATCTCGTACCTCAGCGGCCCTGTCTGGGCTGGCAGCTGAGAGCCTCCCCCCCCAGCCCTTGTGCCTCGACAGCCCCCCAGAGCTCCACTGGAAGCCGATTTTCCTTTTTCCACCGCCTCCCGGCCAGAGCCAGTGGCAGCCTCCGCCTGGTGGGGCGGTGCCCACCTCCCCTTCCGAAGGTGGTCTCCTGCTGGGCAGGACCTCTTCCTTCATGGCACCCCCTGCTTGCCAGAGACAAGGGTGTGTCTGGCAGGTGCTCCGTGAAAACTTGCAGCCTCACTTGACCCCAGGCCACCTCTGTGCCTGGCCTTGGGGACACAGAGGGGCCAAGAGCTGAGCCCTGGAATCCTCTGGGAGAGGCCTGGAAGAGGGAGAACTCAGCACCCCACTCTTGACCTGTCCCTGTGACCTTCTCCCAGAGGGGACTGTCAGGTGACCCTGGAAATCCAGAGCAGGTGAGGCCTGTCTGACCGTTTCTAGGCGACCCACTCTTGGTTTCCATGGTTGCCCTGGCAACCACAGACGGGGAGGGGGTTGATGGGCCCTGGGAAGGACTCCCTTGAACCTGGGGAGCTTCCCTGCCTCCCAGGCTGTCCTCCTGGGAAACCACGTGGGCAGCTCTGTATTCTTAGACGCCTACCACTGAGTGAAGCAAGCGTGTGTGAAAAGGCCACACTGTGGTTCCAACTACAGGACATTCTGGAGAAGGCAAATCCACAGAGACAGTGCAAAGATCGTGGCTGTCAGGGCTGGGAGAGGACAGACGGACAGGGGCAGCCCAGGCAATGTTTAGGGCAGTGAAGCTCCTCCGTGTGACACTCTTGCGGAGCATACACGTCCGTCCACTTTTGTCAGACCCCAGAATGCCTGGCACCACACGTGAGGCTCGCGGGAGCTAGGAGCACGCCGTGTCAGTCCTGCCCACCGTGGGGACAGGTGCGGCACGCACAGATGGCGTGTTAGTGCGGGGGGGGCCTGTGTTTGGGGAGAAGGCAGCCCGTGGAACTCTCTGTACTTCTGCTCAACCTTTCCATAAACCTCGAACTTCTCTAAAAAATAGAATCTACTAATTCAGAACAAAATGAAACAAGAACCCCGCCTTCTTAGCCTCAGGCCTGACCTTGCCCGACCCGTCCGGAGAGTGTCTCCCTGCTCCTGGGATCGGGGTTGGCCTCCTGGCTTTCCTTCTGTGTGTTTCTGTGCTTTCTTGGCCTATTGTTCAGTCCCCCTGCCGTCCCCCTGCCGTCCCCTTGCCGTCCCCCTGCTCAGAGCCATTGGTTTCTAATTGTCATTGTTACAAACGATTGTAACTTGATATTCAAATGGTCAGGCGTTGAGGTTCCTTGTGTGAATTTAATTCCATCTAGCACATGGTTTTGGACCTGCGGTTACCATGGCAACCCTGTAAAATGTGTGTGGTGTTTTCTGCCCCCAGGAGCTCACGGGATCTCTTTGGACCCAGGGCCTGGAGTTCAGTCTGCAAACTGGGGAGCTGGTCACACACAGAAAGGTCCACGTGACCCATGGGCCCTTGAGCCACTCTGACCCTGGGAGCTCCTGGTGGGGGCGGGAGCGGAGAGGGGGCCCGAGGTGGAGCCACGGTGGCCCCTTAGCCCAGCCAGAATCACGCAGTGCCCAGGTCAAGGAGGGCTGCTCCGTTGGACAGACTGAGCCCACCTCAAAGACCCCTGCCCTGGGCAGCGATGGGACAGGTTTTGAGATCCTCAGCCAGGGGCCAGGGTGGGTCTGCCTTTGGCTGCTGGCCCTGGACCCTGCCCCACCATGCCTCCCTGGAGCCAGGAAGCTCCTCCTTGGCCCTGGCCTGGGCGGGAATGTGGCCCGGGAGCAGCAGGGACAAGCCAAGGCAGGTGCTGGGAGAATGTGGGTGAACTCAGAGAGTTTCTGTGCGGCCCTGGCTGGCCTCTGTGTGTCTGTAATAGGCCGGCGCAGCCATGGTGGAGGGTCGGGGTCTGGGGTCTGGCTGTTGTGGGCCTGGGCCCTGGGGTCGTGCTACTTCGGGCTCTCGTTTTTGACCCGAATGGAATTAAATAGTGGCTGGGGCCTCAGTGCTCTCCGAGGGCCCCCCGGGTCCCCCTGGCTGCCCTCCACCGCATGCGTGGCTCTCCCTGTTGTAGAGACGAGGAAACAGGCCCAGAGGGTTTTTGCAATGGGTCTTGTTCACCCAGTGGCTGGGAGGCCCAGCCAGCCCGAACCCATGCTTACGGGACCTCAGCCCTACTTTGGGGCACAGCCTCATCCAGCTTCCGGCGGAGCAGCGTGGACTTGTGGAAGGGGCCTCTTGTAGCCTCGGGCGTCTGAGCGTGGGGCTCTGGTGGGAAATGCCCCAGAGCTAGGAGGAGCTCCCTCCGGAATTCCGGAGGAGGCTGGGTGCAGAGGTGGGTGCAGCAGTGCCCATAAGCCAAGGAACACTGGCTCCTGCGAAGGGCACAGGAAGTTTGCCTTGGAGCCTCAGGAGGGAGCGAGGCCCTGCCCACACATTGGTTTCAGCCCAGGGACACTGATTCTGAACCTCTGGCCTCCAGGACTGTGGGAGACAATACATTTCTGTTGGTCAAGCTCCCCAGCTGTGGTCCTTTGTCGCTGCAGTCTCAGGACACCGCCTTTGGCTGCAGCTAGGACCCCCCCGGGCCCCCTTGCCTGACTCTAGGTGAATTTCCCTCTCTCCTGGGTCAAAACCAAGTCCCTTCTGCAGCTTTGCCCTGACAGAGCCAGGGGCCTGGTGACCTGACCTGCGCTGGGCCCTAATGCCCCTACGGCTGGTTTGGAGCCCCCACAGGGGCCTTGTTTTTTTTTTTTTTTTTTTATTTTTATTTTTATTTTTTAAAGTTTTTTTTTTTTAATTTATTCATTCAAGACACAGAGATACAGAGAGAAAGAGAGAATATGAGCAGGGGGAGAAGCAGAGGGAGGGGGGAGAAGCAGGCCCCCCGCTGAGCAGGAAGCCCGATGTGGGGCTCGATCCCAGGACCCTGGGATCATGACCTGAGCCGAAGGCAGACGCTTAACCAACTGAGCCACCCCGCCGCCCCCACAGGGGCCTTGTATAGCGTGTCTTGGGGGCCAGAACCCCTGCCCAAGACATGCAGTAGGGTGCACGGGAAAGGGGCGGTCCCTTGGGGTGGGGCGGGGTGCCTCTGCTCAGCCCCACCCTGAGTGGGCTCCTGTGGCAGGCCCAAACCCATTCCGGCCCGGAACAGGCACAGGGCCCCGCAGAGCAAGCTCACACAGGGAGCCCCAACTGTCCCATCTCCCCTGAGGGAAGGGGGCAGCTGGGCTCTGGGGGTGGAACATTCCTGGGGAGACAGGCAAGGCAGGCCCCAGCCGTGCATCCTGCCCAGAGAGGGGGTTCCCCGTGTTGGTTCCATCTGGGATGCTGGCTGTAGGATGCTCCCGGGAGCCCCCCTTCCCAGACAGTGAACCTCTGTCCTTCAGCGGGGCCCAGGGGATGAGAGGCTCCCCATCCCTCCCCAGGAAGGTCCCTTTCCAGGCCCCCTGAATGCAGGGCCCTTTGGGAAGTATACGCATGAGACCAGCCCCCCATACCTGCCGCTCCTGAGCCTTGTGCGGCCGACTCTGGTCCAGCTGGCTTTCATCAGCCCTCCCGGGAGAGATGGGAGCAGCCCTGGCCTGTCTGCGTGACACCTGGCTGCAGGGGGGGAGGGTTCTGGGGCTCCTTGGCAGGCAGGGCCTCATAAATCCTGCCTGCTCACAGGTAGCCTGAGGTCTGGGTGGGCTGGCGGGATGAGGGCTAACTGTCCCGCAGACTTAAGGCCCAGCCATCTCTCCCCCCCGCCCCCCCCCCACTAAGCTTCAGTGGCCTTCCTCTGGGCGGTCTTGGCCTTCATGCTGCAGAGCGAGCCCCCCCATCCTCATGGGCTCCTCTTCCTCCAGACAGGGTGGGGGTCCCCTGTGTCCTCCCCCCTCTGCTGCTTTCTACAGACTCCCAGGGGCTGGGAGGGACTGGCCATGCTTGGGGGACACAGGGCAGAGGAGCTGTGCCCCCTCCACCAGCCAGAAAAAATGTGGGGGCCCCCGATGTGGTTCTGGGGGTGACCAGGTCACCCAGAGCAGCCTGGCAGGGCCGGGGAGAGGGGAGAGGCTTGGGTCCCAGGCAGGAAAGTCCTCTGGCCTCGCATGGGTCTCAGGCTGGGGGTGGGAGTAAGAGGGGAGAGGATGAGCAGGGTCGGGGGTGCAGGGCCACCGGGCAGGGGAGGGCAGCCTGGCTTTGGGGCCCTGATGGTCAGGCTGGGGGCCTGGGGTGCTGCCCCTTACCCTCGGAGAGCGGCTGTGCCTTCTCACTGTTCCTGCCGCCCTAGACCAGGGCTGCGGGGGCAGCTGGGTCTGTCTGGGGGGCAGTGAGGGCCCCCAGGGTGCCGTCGGGGCTTGGCTGGACAGAGTACAGAAACGCCCAGCTGGGAGCCCGGCCCGTCTGGGCGGACACATGTGCTGCCCTCCACCATCGGGGGGCTGCCCCTCAGGGTCCTGCCTCCTTTGCGGATTGGAAGGCAGTGAAGAATGTAAAGGCCTGGGGCCTCAGCGGGTGCCCCACGTGGTGGTTTCCCAGCTGGTGTGTGGCCGCTGCCCTGCCCTGCTTGCCTGGAGCGACTGGGGGCCTGTCCTGCAGGAAGGCGTGGCTCCGAGGCCGTGTCCTGTCCTGCGGGGGGAGGGCTGGGGGCAGTGTCTCCTGTCTCGGGCGGGCTCCTCCAGCTCAGAGCCAGCCGGCGACAGCCCGGGTCCCAGCTGGGTCTGGGAGGCTCGAGTTCATGGGGCCCCTGCCCTGTGTGGGCCGGGCAGGCCTGGCTCTGGGAGCCTGGAGCCATGTGCCTTCTGTCACCTACTTCCTGCCTGGGGTTCTGTGGTCCACAAGCGGCCACCCAGGCCAGGCCAGGCTGGACCTCACAGTCGGCCTGAGAGCCCATCGCTGTACCCAGGCTGCTGGCGGATGGGCAGCAGGTGGGGGGGGCACACTGGGCGTGGGGGTTGGCAAAGGGGCAGCGTGCTGAGGGCTCCTCACTGTGCAGCACCTGGTCACCGGTCAGCTGAAAGGACAGGGTCTTCGGAGGCCTTGCCAGGCGGGATGGCCGCCCCGGACCTCCTTCCTTGCACACCAACCCGTCTGGTGTGGGATCCAGCTGGAGGAGGGCTTTATTCTGCTTTTTTTTTTTTAAATTGAAGTGAAACTCACATCATGTAAAGTGAACAACACAGTGGCATTTAGCGCATTCACACTCTCGAGCACCTGTCACCCCTACCTAGCGCCCAAACATGCTCGTCGCCCCTAAGGAGACC
The DNA here is from genome assembly GCF_054177405.1 of Leptonychotes weddellii. NCBI lineage: Eukaryota > Metazoa > Chordata > Mammalia > Carnivora > Phocidae > Leptonychotes > Leptonychotes weddellii. The sequence continues at coordinate 1,892,937 of NC_138372.1, read as the reverse complement.
CTGCGCCTGTTGGTCCACCAGCCCCCGACGACCACCCAGCCGCTTTCTTTTCCGTATGAGCCCTGTTTTCGAGTCTTCTGGGCACGTGCGCCCGAGTGGAATTGCTGGGTCCTTTGCCGACTCTCTGTTTCACTTGCAGTGGGGGCAGTTTTCTGCTGGTGGAAGGGTCTTCCCAGGGTGGAGAGGGCTGGGGGCAGGGCATCCTCCCCGTCCTGCAGCCTGGCCTCCTGCTTCCCGTTTCTTCTGCCACCACCGGCAGCTTCGGGGAGGGCAGGGGTCCCTGGGGAGGGGCTTGGTGAGCAGGAGCGAGGGCAGGCCAGCCTTTCTGAGTTAGTGTCTGTATCACATGCTCACCGGGGGCCTGGCTTGAGGGCCAGAGGCAGCCTCCCTCCGGAAGATGGGGACAGTGACTCCCAGCACCGGAAGGAAGCCCAGTGTCCCTGGATGGATGCTGGGGCCTGTGGAAGGGCTGCCACGCCTGCCTGTGGGTTGGGGGCACTCTGCACTGCTTGTGTAAGAGGCCAGGGTTTGGGGATGCATGCTTCATGAGTGCTTGCGATGCTCTCTGCCGGCATCCAGACGGGCCTTGGCTCCGGGTGAGGGATTGTCTCCGAGCAGGCTCAGAGCAGGGCCGGGACCTGGCCTATGCCCTCCCGACCCTGCCTGGGCTCAGGCTGCCCCTGAGACGCGCTGGATGGAGGGCCCCATGTGGCACCTGGCCCACCGGGTTGCGAGATGCACCCCCAGACTGGCTTCATGAGCGGGAAGGGCAGGGAGACCCGCCCAAGTGAAACTCCGGTCCACGCATGACAGGCCGGAGCTGAGCGGGGTGTGGGGGTGCAGAGAGGAGTGCGGGCTGCAGCCCCTCTTCTGCTGGAATTTGGCTCCAGGGCATCCCACGCTGGGGTTGCTGGTGGACTGAGGGGTCACTCTGCAAGCAGCCAACCAGTGAGGTTTGTGAAGTATGTGGGCCTGGGTCCGTACTTCCCAGGATCTGCATCCAGAAACCCCCAGGCAGCTCCAGTGTCCCTGCACAGACCTGGAGCCCTGATAGAGGACAGGCTGGGGGCAAGCGTTGGGGAGAAGCCCTTCCAGCTCTGCAGCCACCTTTCTTTCTCAGGCTGCGAGGGGCTCTGGGCCCTTTGCTGCCCGCCTCCTTCTGGCCCCATGGCCCCAGCCCATGCCCCAGGCCTGGCTGCTTTGCCGGGGAGGGGCCATTGCTGGCTTCATCCTGCCCCCAGCAGGGCTGCTGACCACTCTGGGGTCCCCACAGAAGCCACAGCTGCCCCCTGGCCCTGTCCATGGGTGCACTGGAATTTGAAGAAGATGGCCTCAAGAGGGGCAATGATCCCTCCCTGGGTCCTTCCCCCTGTGTCGTCCCCTCCCTCTCCCGTGCTCTCCCCCTCCCCAGGATGCTGGGGTCCCTTGTCTGTATCCTCGGCCCCCAGCCACGTGCACAGTAGGGTTCAGCAGAGGGGAGCCTGCCGACCCTGCCCTGCCCCTCTCTGGCCCTGGTCAGGATCACCGCCCGCTCAGTCTGGGCTGCCGTTGCCTGAGGAGGGGCCTTGGGGAGGGCCAGCCACCTGCCCCTTCTGCTTCTCTTGAGGAGTGTGATGTTAGTTCAGTGTTCGCTGAGGGTGTCCTGTGGCCCCCTGCGTGCTGGCCTGGGCCAGACACAGGGACCCCCGCGGCATGTGGGGTCCTGTCCCCGTGCTGAGGATGGTGCGGTCCAGCCGTGGGCGGACACAGGCGCTGAGCAGCCTGCCTGACACAGAGCCCCGTGGGGCTCAGCCCTTCAGGGCGTGGGGAGCTCCCTGGGGGTCCTGGAGCCGGGGCGTACCGCCAGGGGCTCGGGGGCAGCCAGGTGACTCCAGGATGCCGTCCAGAGCGCCAGGCGGGGCCACAGAGCAGGGCCCGCACGAGTGCCAGGCCAGCACCCAGGCCTCTTTCTGTGGGTGTGGGGCGGCCAGTGGGGTCTGGGAGGGGTGCTGGCGCTGGTGCCCGGGCCCCCGTGAACCCTGCGTGCCAGCAGCCGTGATGGAGTGCCCCACCGAGCGGCCCGAAGGTCAGGACAGGCCCCGGAGCTTCTCTGCGCACCTCCCACCTGGCCCACTCCTCGTCTGCAGGGCTGGCCGCTGTGCCGTCTCCCCAGGCCCACGCTGACTCCTGCCCTGGGCACCCCAGCTGTGACCCCTGGGCTGGGCTGACCTCTGTCTTGTCCTGCGTCATTCTCTAGGAATTCTCAGAAAATTCCCAGCATTAACCTCTGCAGGCCTGGGCTGATGGTTGCCTCCCGGCACTCGCAAGGAGAGTTCTGGCCCCAGTCTTTCCTGTGGGACTGTGGCCGGCTGTAGCCTAAGCCCGACTCGGGGTCTTGCAGGGACCCTCCCAGGCAGGTGCAGAGATGGTGAAGCCATCGGGGAGGCTTGGCCTTGATGGGAATGCTGGCATGGGGCTGTGTGAGCGCTGAGCCTCTGGGAGAGGGGCTGCTCCCTGCATGGCCAGGAAGGGCCTGGTGCTTTCGGTAGCTGCACCCGTGGGCTGTGGCACATTGGGGTCTCTGCGTGGTCTGTGCCTGCCTCTGGGTCACATTCCCCACGAGACCGGGGGAGCTCGGCCTTTGGCCTTGAGAGGCCAGGAGGAGAGCAGGGCCCCTCTCAGACCTCAGGTGGGCAGCACGGGGTTGGAGGTGCTGGGAGGTGGAGGAGACTACTCCCCGCTGTTACCCCATACATGTCCCTCCCTGTTGGCAGCCCTGGCTCCATAAGGTCCCTGGTGGGCTGGGATCAGGGCTGTGCTGGGCACTGATGCGGGTCTGGGGGCAGCTGTGAGGGTTCCTCCTGGCCTCAAAGCAGGGGGAAGCTTGGTTTCCCTGGGACACTGACCACGGGACCAGAACACGTGCACAGGCCGTTCTTGTGAGGACCCAGAAAAGCAGGTGTGGCTCCTGTCTGGGGGAGCAGGGCCCACTCCTGGGCCAAGCAGTGCCTGCATGGCCGTCCTGAAAAATCACTCTCGAATGCCGTAGGACAGGCTGCTTGTCCTGGGTGTGCGGAGAGACCCAGGTACGCGCGCCTCCCTTGCTGCTGGGTGGACCCATCGGGTGTCCCCCTCTCGTGGGGCCTGTCTGCCCCTCTCTGCTGGTGTGTGCCCTTTCGAGGCCTCTCGGGTCTGGGGAGGGCCGTGGCTGGGTGGGGGGGAGGGCCGTGGCTGGGTGGGAGGGAGGTCCCCACCGCTCACCAGTGTCCCCCCACCCCAGACGTGGATGAGTGTGGCAGTGGGAACGGGGGCTGTGAGGACCATGGGGGGCTTCTCCTGCCGCTGCCCCCTGGCCACCAGACGGCAGGACCTGCCAAGGTGGGCCCCGGGCGCAGCCCACCGCCGCCAGGGCCCGGCCTCAGCCTCACATCCCCGCCCCGGCTGTCCCAGGGGCGCCTCCTCCTCAGCCCCCAGGGCCGCCCCCGCTGGTTCCCCAGTGATGGGGTCCTCTCTGCCCAACCCACTCGTCATGCCGTTAGGGCATCCACGTGTCTCCGAAAATGAGCCCCGGGTGACTCAGAGAACCTGATGTGGGTGGGGGCCTCTGGGGGCTGTGCTGGGGGAGATGCAGCCCCAGAGGGTAGGTGGGTGGCCGGCTGGACCAAGCACAGGCAGTGGGGGGGGAGGGTGGGCCGGGTACCTGGGCATGCATGCGGCACTGGTGGGCACGGAGCCCCGACTAGGGCTTGCTGAGGCCTGGGCCGGAGGTGTTCTCCAGCCCCGGGCATACTCTCTCCCTCGGTCCCGTGGTCACTGGCAGGCTGTCAGCCAAATCAAGAGCAGAGAGAAGATTCCTCTGGGGGTGGGGAAGGAGGGGGCCGGATTAGGGTTGAGGCAGGGGGAAGGCAGGGGCGGGAGGCCCAGGCTGCCCCCCGGTGCCCCCTTACATTCTTTTGTCTGCTGCAGCCCCCACCTGACCCCTGACCCCAGGGCTGACTCTGGCAGCGTGGGCCCCTCTGAGTGCGTGTCCCTCGGGCCAGCGGCATTGGTCCCCTTGCCCCATATTGGACGGTTGCCCCCGTCTCTGTGTCCCGGAATTCATTGCAGAGAAGAGCCAGCGGGGAGCCGTCCTTCAGAGGGCCGGGCGGGGCCCAGCCTGCTGGGCTGGGGTCTGGGGGTGCGGGAGTCTGCCCTGGTGGAGTGCTCTGCAAACACGGGGTGTCTCCTTTCCAGCGTCTTCATGGCCAGAAGGAGGCTGGAGGGAGGGGAGCAGGGCCGGGGGTCCTGTGCCTGATGGGGAGGGCGGGTGAGAAGGTTAGCCTGGTATCTCCACATCACCCCCCCAAGTCCTGGCTTTGGCCTCGGTTTCGCCTTCTGTGAAATGGGCCCCTTGGGATGACAGAAGCCATGGGGCCTCCGCCCCCACCCCAGGACGCACGGAGTGCAGGGGGAGTTGGGGCAGAGAGGAGCGCCCCCCGCCCCAGGCCGGGGTGAGGAGGGTGGCCCTGCTGCTGACACTTGCCCTCCTGCCTGAGCCCCCACCCCACTCACACCAAGTCCAGATGTCCAGCAGCCCCCGACATTGTAGAAACACAGGGCTGGAGGTTTGGTGCCAATGAGGAGAGTCCCGGGGGTTTGGAGACGGTGTGTGCCTTTTCCCACCTGGGAGCACCTGGCAGTCCTTCAGGGAAGCGGCTGGACCAATCCCTCCACCGAGAGCCTGTGCATCCCCTCTAAGCGGCGAGCACGTGTGGTGGAGTGAACAAACGGAGGGGCCCAGAGCGTGCCAGGCCCAGGGCAGAGGCCCATGGGCGTCAGCTCCCCTGCCAGCCTCCCTGGCCTCTGTGCGCCCCAAGGATGCCCACACGCAAAACGCACACTTCTTCCACTGCAGTTCTCCCAGGCTTCCCCCCCAGGCCCCCACGGAGGATCCTGGTCTGAGCCCCCATCCGCTGCTGGCACGCTGCCCAACCTCGGCGGGCCTGGCCCGTCTGGGCCTCGGCTTCTGCATTGGGGTCTCCCACCTCGGGAAGCTGGCTTGTGCAGTTTGAGATGGAATCACGGTCCCCACCGTGAGGGGCTTTCTAGCTCAGGGGCCTCCCAGATTGGGGCTGGACCTTGGGCTTCCCATCCTGTCCCTTCTGGTCCTCGGGCCCTAGAGCTGGGCAAGCAGCCCCAACCCCTTGTCCGCGTCCAGGAGGCCCTGGGAAAGGTGCTGGGGCTGCTCCAGAGCTGGGGGTCTTCTGACCTGTGCCCTGGGCTCCCAGTGCTGACCTGGGGCCCGGGGGCCGGGCGTGCCCCGTGATGCGTCTGCAGGTCCTGGAAGATAAGTCTGCATTCCAGCCACTGGCCAGAGCCCTGCACAGAGTCCGCACGGTACAGGGCCTGCAGATGCAACCTCTCCAAGTTCCTTTGGGAAGCTTTGGAATCCCTTAATCCACTGGGTCCCGAAGGGCAGGCCAGGCTGCCGCCATCTGGCAGACCTGTCCGAGGGCGGCACTGTGGACAAAATGACCAGGAGGGAGGGCAGCCTGGGGGGACTGGCCTCAGACCCTGCGTCCCGCAGTCCTGGCCCTTTCTTCCCCACCCAGGCCTCTGCCTGGCCTCGGCCCCTGGGAGTTTGCAGACCCCTAGCCCTGCGTGTTTGGGATGGCTGGGGCCCCGAGTCACCGCGCGGCCGGCAGCCGAGAGCCAAGCGCCTGCTGTGTTTTTTCTGTCCCCCTGCCAGCCCAGCCCAGCCCCCCTGAAACTGCAGCTCTGGCCAGCAAACAGGACTGCTGGGGCGGCCTGCGGCCATGAGTGAGCAGAGCCAGCGGGAAATCAAGATGTTACCTCTGAGGGCAGGACGGCTCTGTTCGCTCACACGTAGGGTGGTGCGCCCCGAGTTGATGGTGGGGTGAGCCCAGAAACCGCTCAGAGTGATGAATGGACACTATAAAACCCTAGCGCTGGCACGGGAGCCTGGCTGGAGGGCGCCCTGGCCCGTGCTCTGGGAGCATGGCCAGGCCCGTGTGCTTGTCACGTTCTGGGACACCATCCTGGAGCAGGAACCATGAGCTCCAGGAGGCCGGGAGGCCAGAGCCGCACATCTCCGAGGTGAAGCTGCATGCCTGCTGCCGCGTCTCTCGCTTCCCGGGATGCCGTCTCTGGCATGTGTCAGCCCCCAGACCTGTGGGTGGTGGGTTTAGGGAGGTGGCAGGCCCTGGGGAGAAACGCAGGCTCCCCCATAAAACTCATGCCCTGGCAGCCCGGGGGCCCCGAGCTCCTGTCCAGGACTGCCCCGCTCTCCACGTAGGCCCTCTGGGAAGGCCATCCCAGTGCCAGGCTTTGGTGTCCGCGAGGCCCACGATGAGCCTCAGCTTAGTACCTTGGGTGACTACTCTGAACCTCAGTCTCTTTATCCAGAAAGTGGGACTAAAAAGACTCTTGCCTCTCCGGGAACTGCAGAGGACTGGGGAATGTCTTGAGACCCCTGGCCCAGCATCCGTGCAGGCACCCAGCCCCAGTCCGGCTTCCGGAGGGGGGGGCGGTGGCGACGTGGAGAGAAGAGCTGTCCCAACCTGCGCTGGACCCGTCCTCCACCTGGCCTCGGGGCACTTGCTTCTTGACCAAGGTCCTCAGGGACCAGGCCCTGGGGTTGGGGAGACTACACCGAGGCCAGGGTAGGGGGTTCCAAGACCCTCTGGCAGCCCCCGCCCCACCCCACTGCTGGCAGTTGGGTACTTGGTCTGGAGCGCCCCATCTGGAAGATGCGGCCAGCTTCACACTAGGCCAGATGGTGTGGCCTGAAGACCACAGTGACATCGTAACCACTGGGGGGAGGTCTCCGTCCCACTCCCAGGGGAGATGGAGGCTGCTCTTTGGAGAGAATCAGGCTGTCTCCCCGGGGGGGACGTGAGGCCCGCAGGCCCACTTTCCCACTGCGGGTGATCCACGGTTCCCACTGCTTTGACCCCCCTCCTTCCAGAGATAAGGGAGGCTCTGGGGAAGGGGCAGTGGGGGCTGCCAGGTGGGGGGTTGTGCAGGGAGCGGGCTTCCTCCGCTGGAAGTCCTTCTGAGCCCAACGCAAGAACACCTGGCTCTTTCCTGGGGGTGCTGGGCATGCCCACCCCAGCTTCTTGGTTCCTCCTTGGCTGTGGGGTGGCCAGGCAGAGCTGGGGTGTCTGAGAGAAACCCGTAGGGGCTCGAGGCCTGGAGACAGTGACAGTGTCCCTGCATCCCAGCCCCCGTGGGCCCAGCTCGGGCGTCTGCACTGAGCAGGTGGTTCTGCGGACCCCCCGGCCCCTGGGGGACACAAAGGGGACCTGCTGTGAGGCATGTGTGCTTGAGGTGGTGTGGGCACGAAGTGGCCTCTCTGTAGGCCTTGCCTGCCCGCCCCCCACCCCCGCTTCTGCTGTGGCCAGGGGCTCCAGGCCTGTCTCCGCCCTGGGAAGCAGCCGGACAAGTGCTTCTCTTACTCCCACTCTGCCTGGCCGGGCCTCCACTGGCCTCCTGGAGATGGCTGCAGGCTCTCACTGTCCCGGGGGAGACACAGGAACGTGGGAAGTGACAGGCCTCGACTAGGAGCCTCCAGGGCTCAGGCTCTGGGCCGGCAGGGCCGTGGGCTGACCAGAGCCAGCTGTGCGGGCCTGTGGCAGTGCCCTGGAGGGAGTGTGGCCAGGGGAGCTGCTGGGGACCCTCGTTGTGGTGCCCGGGGGGCCTGACTGCATTTCATAGGCCCTTCCTGGGGGTGGGAGGGCTTTCTCTGACCCCCTCCTGGGGTAATCCTTGGTCCCTCCGATGGCAGGACCACCCCCTCCCACCCACCCAAGTCTCGAGGGAGGTTTTATCACTGTAAGGACTTCTGCGTTTCCCAGGACAACCCTGCTCTCGCTGCATCAGGAGGACGGGAGGGTTGGCGGGAAGTGTCATGGTGACGGCAGGAAGGAGGCCATGTCTTGTCCAGCCCACGCTGCAGGCTGGACCTGCTCTGCTGCTCGGTGCTCAGGCTGCCGCGGGCTCACACAGCTAGGGGATGGGGAGTAAAGCCCAGCGTGACATCCTGGGCGCTCAGGCCCCGTCTGGGGGTCCCCGTCCTGTCTCCTCTGGCTTGCCAGCTTCTCTGGAGCTGGAGGGGCCTCTCGCCATTCCCTGCTGTCCAACCTGGCAGTGCCGCTCGGCAGGGATCTGTGGAGTGACCTGCCTGCACGGATGCAGGGACCCGGCCGGGAGAGGCCGCCTGGCAGTTTCATCGTGCACCTGCGGGCCTCGGAACCTGGCGTGCACTCGGGCCTTCTGGTCGCAAAACCCCTGCCTTGTTCCTGCGAGGGCATGGTCCCCTGGCCGCCTGTCCCCTGGACACAGGCGAGCAAGCCCAGCTGAGAACCGCGATCCTTCCAGGCAGGTTGGCGGCACTTCCGACCAGGCGTCCGTGGCCGGAGGCCTCCTCCATCAGAGGCTCTGAGAGTCGGACGCTGGCTACGTTTGTCCCTCTAGTGAGCAGACGCTAGCAGGTAGGCCCTTGGTTAAGGCCGGCGTGGGAGAAATGATCACGGTTGCCACCATCAACAGTCAGGGCCCGCCGGTGACAGCCTGCCCCGCGGGCCTGCCTGACCCCTGAGCCCGGGGCACGGTGCAGTTTTCCGGGAGGAGACCTCAGATGGGCGGCCTGCGGGCGGGGGCCGAGCTGCAGGGCAAGAGCCGGATGCGGGAGCTGGGAAGGCCAGCTTCGATCCCTGAGCCCCAACATACCACAGGCGTGGCTGGGGGCCTGAGTAACGTTTGGAGGCCGTGGTCCTCACGCTCGGGCTCGGCAAGAGGAGGCAGACTGTGCAAACGGGAGCCCCGCCCTGCTGTGGGGAGGGCACGGCACAGGAGTCAGGCCGGACCTTGCCCCCGCCCCGGCAGCTTCCGCCACTGAATTGGGGGCCTGCTGTGTGGGGCAGCCACTTCCACCTGAGCCACAGTAGTTCAGGGCCTTGGCCCGAGGGCTGGGCTGTTGGGGGTGGCAGTGACGTGACGCTTGCGGGGGCCGTGGCAAGCCTGGGGAAGGCGGCACATCCCCACCCTGGGGAGTGGGGACAGCGGCCCCTCCTAGCCTTGCTCTGGGGAAGGGTGGCCTCCCCACGCCTGGCCTGCCTCTCTGCCTGGCGGGTGGAGAGGTCTTCGCCTCCGCTTCTCTCCTCTTTCATCCTGTCCCGTTGGGTCCCTTCCCTGTGAGTTTCTGCTCATCCTGAAGCCCCCACCCCCACCCCGGGGCCCAGCCTTCTGATTGGATTCTCCTGCCGGTGGCTCTGTCCCTCTGTGTGAATGGTGGCCGCACCTTCCCCACCCTCCCTGGCTCTTTTCCAGGCATCTGTGGGAGACAGGTCTGGGCTGAGCCTCCACTCCCTTCGCCCCAGCCCCACCCCGCTGCTCTGGACCCCGCTGGGCCGCTGGGCTTCTGTCCCCACTCTGGCTCAGCCAGACCCCAGAATCCCATTGACAAACCCTCCTCGCTCCCTGGTCCCCGGGCTCTGGCCAGAGCAGCTCTGGGGTGGGCAGCCGTACGAGAACTCAGAGGGTAAGACCCCAGGACTAGCGCATTTTCCGTGAACAGACCTTAGGGAGAGGGTGTGGGTGCTCGGAGCCGGGGCCCATGGCTGGCCGGGTCAGAGCTGGGGAGTCCTCTGGGCTCACTTCTTGTCCCTCTGCATTTCACATGGACAGTGTCCGGCCCTGGGCTCAGCCTGTGCACTCGGTGGCCTTGAGTACTTGTGGTGTGGCATGGGGGCCTCAGAGGCGGGAGGGGCCGATGGCCAGCCCTGCCAGCTCCGGGCTCGGGCACCTGGGGAGGGAGCGTACATGCTGGCTGGCCCTGGGTGCTGGCTGAGCTGACTGCCACCCCTGTGACCACGGCGTCCTGGGGTCAGGTTGCGCTGTCGGGTGGGGAAAGCGCAGCAGGAGGAGTGACCGCCCGGGCCCAGAAAGCTGCGTGGGTTGTTGGATGCGGGCCTGGTGATGCGCCTGGCCGTCGATGTGCTGGTTGGTTCTGGCCGTCTCTCTGGGCGCCTGCTGTGGACCAGGGCCAGGCACACGGCTTCGGCCAGACTCCCTGCCGGGCATGCTCGCCTCGCCAGCCTTTCCTGCCTCTGGGCCAGTAGCCCTGCGGCTGCCCCGATGTCCCCCGACGAGCCGGTGAGCACGCCTGTGCCCTTCCCTGCTAGCTGGCCACAGGCTGGCTCACCACCTTCTCCAGGAAGCCTCCCCGTCGATTAGCCATCACCATGTCCTCTCCTCCGAGTGCAGCGTGAGCTCCGGGGCCGTCTGTGTGTCCCGGGCAGCTCAGTGTCCTCAGTGAGAGCCAGGCCTGGGGGCCGTGCCCAAGGTGGGGGTTGTCGGCGTTCTGGCCTCGGGCGCTCCCAGGGCTAGAGCTGGCCTCCCCACAGCCTTTGCACGACAGCCGGGGAGTGAGGCCAGGCAGCCGCCGCCACCAGAGAGCCCCGTCACGCGCACGCATGCATGTGCACACGTGTGTGGGAGGCCTCTGGCGCAGCTCCGGGCCGGCCCTCCGCGGGTGTCTCCCGGGCCACACTGGGCCTCGGGCTCTCTGGTGTGGCGCTGGCGTCTGGTGCCGCCCAAGCTGGCTGGTCCCCAGAGGAGAGCGTGTGGGGCTGAGGCTGCTCCACCTTGGGCTCCCCGGGGGGCCCATGTGTGAAAGAGGAGGGCACCCCCAGTTCCTCCCGGCCCCAGCCAGGGGCAGCTGCAGTCAGGAATGGCAGCTGGGCGCTCAGAAACAACCGTGGTTTTAAGTTCCCTTCCCTCTGCTTGGGTGAGGAGTCCCGCCGGGTAATGGGTTTACCACGAGGCTGGCGCTGGGATCAGTTGGCTCCCTGCTCCTGAAATAAACTCAGGCAGCAGCCTGGGGGGTGGCGGGGGGGGCGGGCGTTCTGCGTGCAGGCGGGCTGGACCGCGTGTGGCTCCAGACTGAAAGCTGACCTCCTGTCCTGGGCTGGACTCCGGACATCAGGGTAGAAAGAGCCAGGCAGGCGATGGTCACCTGAGGGCCCAGAGGTGGCCGGGAGGACCCTTGAGCCCTCCCTAAGGCCAATGGAAGAGGAGCCTGAGAGAGAAGCCTCCTTCCAGCCCCTTCCTGGCCCTTCTTTCCTGCTGCTGGGGGTCCTGTCGGGGGCTGTCTGGTCACTGGCCTGGCCTGTTACAGTCCCTGTGTCCACTCGGGCACCTGCTCGTCATTGCGCCCCCCCCCCCCCCAGGAGGGACACAGGACCCGCCCGACTTCAGCAGGCAGGGAGGGGAGTGAGCAGAGGTGTTAGCAGAGCCGGGGCCCGGGGCATCCCAGGGTGGCCTGTCCCCCCGTGAGCGGGCACGGCCTGGCCTCCTCCCCTGCCCAGCGCCCAGCACCACGGCTACCTGTGGGTGCCCAGCACCTGCTGTTCTACTCTGGAGCCTGCTGTGCCCGTGGCCCTGCATCCTCGAAGTCCGGGCACCTAGGAGTCCTGGGCAGTGACTTCTGGGGGCGTCTCTGGTGCCACTCCTCTCTCGCATGCCTCTGTCTGCAGAGGGCTTAGCTCCTCCTGAGACGTGGGGACCCAGGAGTGCCCAGCCCCCAGGAGATGGCGAGGTCCAGACCTGCGGGCTCCCCCTCAGAGGCCAGACAGGGTGCTCGATGCCTTGGCCTCCTTGGGTGCTGTTGGAGGGCCTGCTCGGGCCATGTCTTGTCCCCCCGGAACAGACTCCACAAGTGAAGGGGAGCTTGGCCGTGCTCTGCTTCCTGCCGGCCCCCCTGACCCAGGAACATGGCACTTCTGCCCTGAAGCCCCAGGTCAGGGGCCTGTGGTGGGATGGGCTCCACGCTCAGGGGCAGTGTGGCGTTTTTGGGGTGGCACGGGGCCCTCACCCCAGCCCGGGGCCTGGCGAAGGAGCGCAGTGGCCGCCCAGCTTGGAGAGGAAAGCTGGAGCCGGCCCGGCGGGTGGGGGGAAACGGCTCCTTCTGCTGACACACAGACATTCCGCCGGGCAGAGACGCCCAGCCCGCATTTCTGCATCGGGAAAGCATTTCCCAAACAGCTTCCAGACCCCACAGCCATGGGCCTGGATGCGCTTGGCGGCACTGGGGCGGGGGTGGGGGGGCAGTGGGGCAGCTGTGGGCACTGTGTGCATGGCTGGTGGCGTTCTGCACTCGGCGGGTTGCTCCCTGCACCACCATGCCGAGTCCTCCTGCCTGGCCTCGTGGGGATGGAGGCCCAGAGCCCTCCGCAGTCCCTGGTCCTTCAGGGGCATGCTGCTGGAGCTCATCCCATACTTTGTGTTGTCCTGGGTTCTGAGGACCTCACTGTAGCCCTCAGACATTGCTGGTCCCCAGAACTGTGTCCTGTGGGCAGGACTTGGGGGTCTGCACAGGAGACCGAGGCTGGTGCCCCCCGCTTCCTGTCTTTGGTTCCTCCTCCCATGGCCCTGGTCCTGAAAGACGTCAGAGTGGAGTCTGCATGGGACTTAGTGATACTTCGCGGGGTCTCTGCAGGGCCTTCACCCCAGAAGGGTGCTAACAGAGGAACCCAGGCCCTGTTGCCCAGCAATCTCTGAATCAGAGCTTCTGATGGTGTCCCTCTGCCCCTCCCTTGGAGACAGAGCTTGTCTCCATGGCCTCCTGTCCCCCTGCCTCCTGGCTGGTGGCTGCAGACGGGGGGACCCTCGGGTTTCTATGAGCACTGGTTTGTGAGCTGTTGGAAAATGAGATTTACATTGCAGTAATAAACTGCTAGCTCACGCGGAAGGCACCGTCCAAAGAGCGATCTGACAGTGTGCCCATCAGAGAGACTTAGGGAGGCTTCCAGGGTGAGAGGCTGGAGTTCAAGGGCTTGTGTGCCGTTCAGAGGAAGGACAGGAGAGAGGCTCACCCAGGAGGCTGTGGCAGACAGGCAGGCAGGCCCCAGACAGGGCTGTTTCTGCCCTGCCAGGTGCCTGGTAGGCAGGGGGCCAATGGGAAGTGCTGGCCTCTGCACTGCAGGCAAGACTGGGCAAGGTGAGGTCGTGCCTCTCTCCCACGGGCTTGAGGTTGCCCCCTGCGACCCCTTGTGGGCTGGGCAGAGTGCCAGCCAGCAGGGCCTTGGCCCCAGTAGTGGACCGGGAGGTGGAGGGCCGGCCTGGGCAGTGTCCCAGGGGTGAGACCTCAGGGGCAGCATGGGGCTGCTGGTCAAATGCTCATGAGGCCTGTATGCATAGGTTCTTAGGATGCTGCCTGCTCTGGACCAAGCTGGAGCCTCAGGCTGTGCCCTTGAGCAAAGTGGGGGTTCAGGGGTATGGGGTAGGATGTGCCTCCAGGGCTAATGTAGCCTGACACCTGAGGCTTGCTGCCCTTTGCTAGGGAGTCCATTTTCGCTCTGACCCTCTCCCACCTGCTGTAGGGGTGCAGGGACTCCTTCTGGGTGTCAGCCCCTGTCCAGTGGAGGACATGATAGTGCAGGGTGCGGGACACCAGGCTTGGGGGCTGCAGGCGTCTTTACCCCTGGGGATTTCCACTTTGGCGGCTGGACTCGACGTGCCTGGCTCTCCATCCACCTCACACTTGACAGAACCCAAGCCCACCTGTCTTTCCGAAGCCCCCAGTGGCATTGCCAGGGTGGCCTCCTTTTCTGCCTTGCTGTCTTCCGTGTAGCTGCTGGGAACGCATGTGTCCGTGTGCATGCGCATGCGTGTGCTTGCACATGTCTGTGCGGGGTCCTGTGTGTGTCACGTGTGTATTTGCACATGTGGGTCTGTTTGTGCACGTGTCCCTGTGTGTCTGCCCGAGGGGTGCCTGTGTGCGTGCCGCGGGTCCGCGTCGGGTGCGAGAGCGCGCCGGAATGCGCGGGGCGCCGGGCGGTGCACTGCGGGTCCAGCGCGGCCCGCGGGGGCGAGGCGGGGCGGGGCGGGGCGGGAGCGGCCCCTCCGCCTAGTGGATTTGGCCTTCACCTGCGGGGGGCGGGGGGAAGGCCGAGAACAAAACGGCGAGGGGCGGGGCGCCGGGCTCAGAGCGCGGCGGGCCGCTGGGGCGCGCGCTGCTGGCTGGCCGGCTATGGGAGCGTCCCGCGGCCGCGGGAGGCTGGCGGCGCTCTGGTGCCTCGGGCTCCTGGGGGGCCTGGCGTGCGTCGCGGGCACGCACTACCGCTACCTCTGGAGGGGCTGCTACACGTGCCACCTGGGCCAGGCCGGCTACTCCGTGAGCGCCGGTGACCGGAGGCCAGGTGGGCGCCGGGCGGACCCTGCGAGGGTGTGGGGCGGGGGGCGGGCGCCCCGCTCCGCCGCGGGTCCCCTTTGCACCTCTTTTTGAAGCTAGCCGCCCAGGCGGCTGACAGAGCGAGCGGGGGCTGGAGGGAGCAGGGCGGGGGCAGTGCCGCTGGCCGCCGCTTCCTCTGGGACAGGACCCTTCCTCCCTGAGTCATCCGACCTTCTGTCCCCTCTCTGGTCTGGCTGCGGGGTCTGCTGACAGCTGAATGGCCTCTTGACCAGAGGGAAGAGAAACAGGCCCTTGCCTTTGCCTGTGGCACGGGGGGTGGGGGGGGGCATTTGCCCTGCACTGGCCGCTCTGTGGGGGGGCAAGCAAGAAGGCAGGCTCAAGAGAGAGCCCTCTGGGGTCCCTAAGCAAAGTCTGCCATTCCAGGGTCCCCAGAGCCCGGCCCCTTGGGGGTCACATGTGGATGTGGCAGGTGCTATCCTTTCCGTCACCTTCACCAAGCCTTGGGGGTGTGGTCAGCCCAGTGGACTGCAGGGTGAGCCGGGAGGACCCCAGCAGTTCATGGAAAGCGGATACACCCTTGTCCGGGTCCATCCCACCTGTCCCTGCACTGTAGATCTGCTACCCACGCTGGGCCAGCCTCCCGCAGGAGCTCCTTAGAGCTTGGGGCCGGTCATCCTCGGGAATGGGAGGCGGTGCCCGGGGAGTCAGCACCTGGGTCACAGCACTGGGCGGGGCACTCCCCTCCAGGTCGTCCCTGGCCCCTGAGTGTGGCTCTGCGCAGGGCACCTGGTCTTCTTGGAGGTACTGGCCCTGCTCTGCTGTCCCTGAGCCATCCCAGCTGGGTCTCAGGCTGGGTCCCCACGGGGTGGGCAACACCCCGACTCGGTGGCTCAGCCAAGGCCAGGCCGCTGTGGTGTAAGTGCTGTGAGGCTGTGTAGCCTCCAGAGGGGGGCTGTGTGGGGCTGGGCTTTGGGGAGCCCCCACCCTGCTCTGGGGCCTGTGTGGCCTTGTGGAAAGGAGAGGACGAGGGCCTGTGGATGACGGGGTGCCATCTCTGGGCATGAGGACCCTGTGGCATGTTCAGGGGAGAGCAGGATTCTGAACTTGATAACCACGTGAGTGGGCTTCCTGGCAGCGTCCCAGAGGGCTCAGGTTTCCGTGGAAGCATGGGTGAGGCTTCAGAAGGGGCTGATTGGGTGGTGTCTGCAGGGGCAGCTTATGGACCCTGGCATGAGCCCCTGGCCCGGGAGCTGGTGGAGCCTCCATGGGCTCCCAGCAGCATCGAGATAGGCTGCCCAAAGCACGACCTGGGGAGTCAGCCCGGTGTCGGCTTGGACCCGCCTGCTCCTGGCTCCTCCCCGTGCCGGCGTGAGCTGCATCGGACGTGTGGTGGCTGGGCTTTGGGCTGGAGAGGGCAGAGGGGGTTTGCACCCGGCTATTATGACTGGTTCCATTGCATCAGCATGGGAGACTCGGGACCTTCAAGCTCTCTTTCAGCTTGGGGTCGGGGGGTGGGACCCAGGCCCCCCTCTGTGCTGTCTGGGAGAGTGATGTTTTCTCTGTAGTTCCAGGACCTAAGGTGTCAATGCTCAGTTGGGGCCCTGCCGTTTGGGGTCTCAGGGCACTGGTCCCACAGCAGGAAGC
Source organism: Leptonychotes weddellii (assembly GCF_054177405.1). Taxonomy (NCBI): domain Eukaryota; kingdom Metazoa; phylum Chordata; class Mammalia; order Carnivora; family Phocidae; genus Leptonychotes; species Leptonychotes weddellii. The sequence goes on along the minus strand of NC_138372.1, from coordinate 1,877,120 downwards.
ACTGGGTGTAGGCAAGTTGGCTCAGCCGGAGAGAGCAGGCCTGCAGGACAGGCCCCGGGGAGGGCATCCAGCCCCCAGAGAGCACAGTGGACCTCACTGGGGGAGTCAGGAGGTTGGGCTAGCCAGAGGCCCCGTGTCTTCCCATCTCTTTCTCCCTGACCTCCTGCCCCCTCCTTTAAGGGCCCTGTGATGACACTGGGCCCACCTCGAGATCCTTAATGTAAGCCCACCTGCAGAGTCCCTTTTGCTGGTGGGACTCTAGGGATTAGGATGTGAACCCTTTGGAGGGCCATTATTCAGCTGACCCCACTCAGATCACTGAGCCTATGGCTGTCAGGTCACAGCCATGGCCATGGCCACGGTCACAGGGTCAGCAGCTCCAGGTGGTTGGAGTTGGCTGAGGACAGCTCTGTTCTGCCCCCACGTGGCTGCCTCTGGAGTGGGGCAGGCAGGGGTAGGGAACTGGGTCCTGCCTTGCTGCCTGAGTGTCTGTCTCCTCTGTGAAGGGGCCCCAGCAGGAGGTCAGGTGGCCAAATGCCCCGCTGCCCTTCAGCAGGCTTCCCTTCAGCAGGCTTCCCTTGCCCAGAGAGGTGAAGGGGGAGGCCTCAGGTCCTTCAGCCTTGAGCTGCCCGCCGTGTCCAGATACCCACACGGGATGACAGCACTCGGTGGTGCTGGACGTGGGGGCTGAGCGTCATTGCACCTTCCGGGCTGCCGCTTACAGGTCCTGTCCCCGCCAGGGGCAGGTTGCCGATCACCAGGCAGTGCAGCCCCAGGGGCCAGGGGAGAGCGTGGGGCTGCGGTCAGCGCATCAGCCCCTCCCGAGAGGGGCGCCGTGGGAGATGGCTTGCAGACCTGGCCCTGCGCATCTTAGCAAGGAGCAGCATTTCTGTCCACCGGTGTGGACGCTTGAGTCTGAATGTTCCTGTATGGGCAGCAGGGGGGCCAGAACAGTGGTCATGTGGGCAGGGGGTGTGAGCCAGGGCAGGAGGCCCCAGCTGTCAGGGCAGCCCAGCTGGAGGGGCCCTGCTGGCTGACGGCAGCCTCCTGCCCCTGCATTCCCCGAGTGCTTCCTCCCAGATTGTCTGTCCATTTGGTGTCCTTGCGGCCCACAGGCCTGCTGGGCTGGCTGAGGGGCTGATGCTGTCCGGGGCTCCCCTTGCGTCCTTGGACGGCTTGCTCAGACCTGCCCGGGAGCTGCTGGAGGATGTGGTCCTCCAGGTGGGCTTGGCCCCCCAGCCAGGGGTCCGAGCAGCTCAGGGGTGTAGCGCTGCCTGAGCCAGCCTCTCTCCTCGATGGGGGTCTGGAGTGAGCCGAGTGTGAATGTGGGGCTGCCGGCGGAGAGCAGGGTTTCCAGAAGCAGCGCCCCTGCATGCCTGTGCATCCGGCCCCAGGGCCACGTCAGGAGCACAGCAGAGTGCCAGAAGGACGCCTGGCAGGGCTGGTCTGGACACTGCAGCTGCCGTCCATCCCCCCCAGACAGCACACACCTGGCACATCTTCCCCAAAGCTTCGCTAAGCACCTACTGTGTGCCCAGGGCTGTGTCCCCTGCGGTCTCGTCTTTACCTCTTTCTGAGCCCCCGTGGGTGGGTGCTGCCCGCCCTCCCCTTCCATCCACTCCCCACCCAGCTGACTCTCCCACAGGAGGGCCCTGGGTCCCTCTGTCCCCCACCCTCTTGGTGGCTCTGCTGGGGGCCTTTGGCCTCTGCCTTTAGGCTTCTTCCCCAGAATCTCCCGGCTCCATTCTGAGAGAGCTCCAGGCTGCCACGGGCAGAAGAGAGCCTCCCTGGGTCTTTGGTCTTCTCTCTGAGGCGCTTGGCAGGGCCCCGGGGGTCTCCCCGGAGTGGACCTGGCCTGTGTGTGCAGAGGCCCTGGCCTCCTGGGATTGGTCTGGTGTCATTTCTGGGGCGCCAGGTCCATTCTCAGCGCACGGGCTGGAGGCACAGTTCCCGTGTGTGTGGGAAGCATAAGCTCATGGGCAGGCATTGGGGATGGCGGGGGGAGCCTCGCCCTGTGGCCCACCTTTGACACCCTTCACAAGTGGGCTCAGACAGCCTGCATTTTAGGATGGAAGCATGGGAGCTGGGCATTTTCACGGATGGGAACCGGAGGATGGAGTCGTGGCTTGTAGATGTTGGAGTGGAGCGTCTACGTGTCTGTCTCCCTGCTTTTGTGGTTAGGGAGGCCGGCTACTCTGTTGGTGAGGCTGGTATCTGAAGAGTGTGGACTGGCCCGAGGCCCGGGCCTGGGCTTCCGTCCCCGTGCCTGGTGCGCCAGGGCCCCCCCATGTCTGCAGTGGCTCCCCCCTTGGTCTCCGTGTCTCGCGGACAGTTGTGTCCCTCACACACAGGTGTTCACCACGCACACAGGTGTCTCAGCAGCCCGTTCCAACCACCTCAGTCGCTGCCCAGCCTCCCCGGGGGCCCAGGTTGGTGGACGGAAGTCTGGAGGGAGGGGTGAGAGGTGAGGGCAGCCCCCACCTTCCGTGTGCCTCTGCATCCCTGCTGGAGGAGGTGACCCTCCTGGGGCGCAGGCCCACGGGCCTCCAGCTCTAGGGAGGGTCTTTCTCCCTCTGCAGTTCTCAGCTGGGCTCCTGGGGAGGCTACCCAGGGCCTTTGGGCTGGCCTCATCCACTTCTGGTCAGCACGTTCCCTGGGGCCTGAGGTGCGGTGGGCACGGGTGTCCTGCCCTGGTGGTCGGTGGCCTCAGATGGGGGGTGTTCTCCCGGAAGTGCCTGGGTCCTGTCTGGGGGCTGCTGCTGGTGGTCTCCCGTTCCCCTGGCATTGGGAGGCCCCGGGGGGACCCAGGCAGACATCACCCGCGTTAGTTCCCCGGGACAAATACAACAGTAGACATTTATTCTCTGACTGTTTTGGAGGCTGGAAGTTCAACATCAAGGTGTCAGCAGCTCCCTCTGACCCTTCCTTCTCTTGTCCTTCCAGCCTCGCGTGGCCCCCCCTTGTTCCTTGGCTGTGGCCACCTCATTCCAACCTCTGCCTCCCCGTGTGTCTTCTATGAGGACCCCAGTTGCTGAATTTAGGGACCCCCCCCTTATTTAGCACAGATAACTAATTACATCTGCATCTTAAGGTCACATTCTGACGCTCTGGATGGATGTTAATCTGGTGGACATTGTTCAGCCCTCCTACCCCCTGCCAAAGCCTGGGCAAGGGCATCTCATGAGTTACTGGTTTTTCCTTTTGGGCTCATGGGTCCCAGAGAAACGGCTGACACCGTCCTGAGAGTATTTCTGGATTTGGACTTTGGAATCGAGCGTGAGCTCCAAGTTCAGTCTTGAAAGGCGTGAGGAGCTGGGCCTCTCCCCACCTCAGCCCAGTGCCCTCTGCAGCCCTTGCATTGTTCAGACCGCCGCTCCCTGCATTCTCTCTGACCCCCAGGGCTCCCCACATTCTGGCCACCCCCAAGGTGGCGGCCCCGGCCCCCGAGCAGGCTGGCCAGGTATGAGGGGCAGGTTCCTCCTTCTCCCCACTCTGCTCTGGCTAGCGTGGGCCCGGAGCTCAGAGCTTGGGCACCTGGGCGGGGTTCCATGTCCTCAGTGAGGGGGCCCGGATCGGGGTCCCTGGGGCGGTTAACCCTTGGCCCTGTGTCCCTGTCCAGATGTAGATGAGTGCCAAATGCACAACGGCGGCTGTCAGCACAGATGTGTGAACACACCAGGCTCCTATCTCTGCGAGTGCAAGCCCGGATTCCGGCTCCATGCGGACGGCAGGACCTGCTTGGGTAAGCACCCGGCAGCCCTGGGTGTGGCTGGCTCCATCCCGGGCCCCGTGCTACCTCCCTGCCTGGGCTCCTGGCCTCGGCAGTGCCCCCACTCTCCTGGCTGTGCCCACCGGGCTGGGGATGGGGCCCCTGTCCTCCTGGACTAGGAGACCCTAGAGGGCTTGTCTGCTCAGTGGCTCCATCCTGCTGAGTGTGTGCAGCTCCTTGGGGTTCTCGCCGGCCTATTATGGGGCAGGGCTCCCCCATGCTGAGGCTGAACGCTGTGACCCTGGGATGCTGAGGCCATGTTCCTGGGGTGCCTTTCTTCGGGAGGAGCCCCTGGGCCACCGCACTATAGAGGGCCTTCTCAGCCGAAACTGTGGTGGTGGGTCAGCAGGGTCCCAGGCCCAGGGACCAAATTCGGGAGCGCCTTGGGTGCTTGCTGGGTGGCAGGAGAGGCTGGTGAGGGCAGGGGCAGGACCAGCTTGAAGCCACTCTTGGCCTGCAGAGCTGGGGTTCCAGGGCCCAGGCTCACCCACCCCAGCCTTGGGAAGCATAGGGGGCTGGGCTGTGGCAGGTGGGGAAGAAGTAGCTGAGAAGCAGGACCCCAACCCTCACTTCCTCTGCAGGGCCTTTTTTCCATGGGAAGTAGACTTGCTGGAGGTGCCCTGGCCACAGCCTGCTGTCCTTGCAAGCATGGAGGGTTACCAGGGAGCGGGGGGATGGTGCCAGGTGCCCACTGAGGTGGAGGGTTGGGGGGCTGCTGGCCAGGGTCTGGTGTTGAGCACTCAGCGCTCAGTCCCCCCCCCCCCCGCCCCTCTCCTGGCTGGCTCTGAACGCAGGGGCCAAGAGCACGGGGCTGCTGTGTCTGGGAGGCCGTGTGGTGGTCATTCTCTGGGGGGCTGGGGGCAGGACCCCCCTCGTTTCCACCCTGGAGACAGGGAGTGGGCGTGGCAGGCTCGGAGTGGCCTCATTCCTGCTTGCCTTGTTGCTATGTGGCAGGGCGGCCCGCCAGGCCCGGGGGGCCCTCCGGGCACACACTCTCACATGTCCGGGCGTCCGCAGGGAACGAGGCAGCTACTCCGCAGTTTCTCCGGGTCGGGAAGTGGAAACAGATGTGGGAAGTGTTGTAATGTGCTTCCAGACGAGTCTGACGGGGTTGCAGCCCCCAGCTGCTGCCCTCTGGGGGCTGCGGGGAGCGCTTCTGGGAGCCCTCTGGCTCACCCAGGCCCCCGGACGTCCTGGAGAAGGGTGTCCCTGGGGGCTGGTCCAGGGTGGGCCGGGCCAGGCCTGGGGAGTGCCCACTGCCCCCTCCCTGCTGTGGGCTCCCCTGTGAGGGGCCTGGGGCTGGGGCACACCTCCCCCTGTCTCTGGTCTCCCCATCTGCCGATGACGCCTTCCCTGAGGTGCTGGATGGCAGGAAGGCCCGCTGGTGATGGGTGAACAGCATGCAAAGAGAGGGGCGCCTTCCTGGGACAGGCTGTGGCCTCTGAGAGTGGCCTTAAGCTGCTGGCTGTGGGAAGTTCCGGAGGGGTGCCCCCAGCCTTGCCCCGGCCCTCAGCCCACCCCCCTGCTACACTGGAGCTCTTCCCAGGAGCCTTCCCTGCGTGTGCTCCGGGCTCCAGAAGTCTTGATTTGTGGCATTGGCTTATTTTAAAGGTCTCTTCGGGGTCTGATGCCAGGGCTCCTGGGCATGGTGTGCACAGCCTGGCAGGAGGCTGCTGGGACCTCACGGCCCCTCTGCCCGGCACCCCCAACACCACGCACTCAGGCGGGCCCCAGGCGGCCTCCGGCTCTCTCGGTGCTGGTGCCCACCTCCTGGCCAATCCCCATCGCTGGAAGTGGTTTTCTCAACGCTGGTGTTTGGCCTCTCTCTCTCTTTCTTTTGACTATGGCTCCCAGCAAGAAATGCACACTCTGCCCCAGTTACCTGCACACACCTGGCTCTTTTTGGTGGCTTTTTTGTACCAGGAATCCCCGGGAGCTGACAGCTTGCCAGGGTGCAGGCCGGTGTCTGGGTCCCCCACAGGGGTCTGGGGTTGGGGCGGGTTTGTCAGGCTTGGTCCACTGGGAGCTGCCTTTCTTGGAGGGGCCTGGACTTTGCTGAGAAACTTCCAGAGTGGACAGGGGTCTCCAGGGAGCTTCTTCACAGGCAGAGTAGGAAGTGTTTGCCCTTCTTGCTGATGTACCCCTTTTGGTTGCTGGGGGACCTGCCCAGCCACAGTGGTGGCCAAGCATCTTGGGTCGTGGATGAGCGGCTTCTAGGTGGGGGCCTGGTGGAGGGCGTTGCTGGACCCTCCTCAGGCTCTGAGTGGTGTGGAGCTGGACGGACTTCCTGTCACTGAGAACTGTGGGGCTCTGTACCCCTCTCCTCTGGGACTCCCAGGGTACAGGGCATGGGGAGGAGCTGGGCCTTGTCTGAGGTTTCCAGGATGCCTTCTGAGCTCAGATCACCCTAGGGCTGCAGCTGATACTTATGGGAGGAATTAGTATAGGAATCCTGCCTGCCCCCCCCCGCCCCCGCCCCCGCCCCGGGCAGCTACAGGGCTAGCTGCACAGCTGGAATACAGCTGCCTGGGAACCTCCTCTGGGGCCTGCTGGGATCCTCTTCTGGAGGAGGGGTGCTGGGAGCTCTCCTGGGACTTTGCAGGCTGGCAGGAAACAGCCCCAGGCGCCTGCTCCCATCCAGCAGCTGGGAGTAAGAAGTACAGAGATGCTGGAGGTTGGGGGTGGAGAAGGAGTCCCCCCCCCGCCCCGGGATATGACCATCATTCCTGTGTTGCCAAGTCATGGGGCCCTGAGGGATGTGGGAAGTCCTCAAAGGCACACTTGAGAGGGGGCCTTGAGACACACAAGGGGGCCGTGAAACACTTGTGGAACTTGCCTCCAAGGCAGGGAGAGGACAGGAAATGCACAGCTTTCTCCTTTGCAGAAGATCTGGTGGAAATAAAACACAGAAAGGTTTCAATTCTTAAAAATGAGAATTTGCCAGAAGGATTTTGCCATCAGCCCAAGGCCCCTGAGCACCACCCACTTAGCCTGGGCCCCAGTGAAGCAGCAATGGCCTGGCATCATGGGGCACTCCATTGCCAGGGAGCCTTCCTGGGTGTGTCCCCAGCCTCTGGGGTGAGAAGAACAGGGCCCAGCGTTAGTCTGCCCTGCTTGTCGCCCTCTGGTCATGGAGCTGGCCTCTTTCCTTTTCCAACTCGGGGCAGTAGGGCCTGGGAGTGCTTTGGTTAGGTGACATGTTTAGGAAGGTCATTCTTGCTTCTCTGTGACATCTTGCAGAGCGCCAGCCTGTAAACCCACAGAGACCCGCCGCTGGGTGCTTTAACACTTGGTGCTGGGAAACCCACCTCCTCTGCGCAGCTGGGCGCTCTGAGCCTGCAGGACACCTGCCCTGTGGTCCCTTCTGGATCCTGCTCTTAGACATGGATGCTTCTCCATGTCCCCTTAAGCAAGCAGTACACCAGGGGGTCCCTATTAGGGACCACGGTATCACTGGCTCCACCAGTGGAGGGTCCCGTGTGATGCCCTGGGCCAGCCACTTGGAAGAGGTGGGCTCTCCATCCTCCCCCCCCCTTGGCCTCTGCTCCTATGGCCTTTTGGACTCACTCCCCTCCGCCTCCTGCCACAACACCAACCGTTGGGGAGGATTCTGCTGTCAGCATGCACTCCCCACCCCCCTTCACCAGTGGCCGGACGCCCCCACCCTGGTTCCCTCTCCTAGGAGTCCCATGGGCCCTGTGGTGCCCACTGCATGGGGGAGGGGCTCCCCAGCTCTCCCTTTCTCTGGGCCGCGGGGCAGTCTCTTTCCCCGCCAGGCCGGGGGTTTCCCAGTGAGGGGGCAGCGAGGGGAGGCCCGAGGGAGGCCGCCTGGCCCTGCCGGAGGCCCCAGCATCTGGGGCTGGTGCCAAAGCCAGAGGCAACGGGAAGGTAGAGATCTCCAGGCTTGTCTCCATACCCCTCCCTGCAAAGCTGCACGTGCAGTTCTGAGAATGTTCCCAGTGCCCCCCAAACCGTGAAGCAGACTGCAGCTACGAGAAAGCAGTGTGCCTTCCCAGCCCTGTGGGCGGCCCCACCCCTGAGACGCCCCTGGGACGTCTCTGCTTTGCCCAAGCCCAGGGGCCCAGCCGTGCAGTCAGCCAGCGCCCAGGGGTGATGGGATGGTCACGCTCCAGCCCAGGGGCGCCAGGGGCAGCGGACACCCAGCGGGGAAGCAAGGGCAGACGGGGCCGTGCGGCAGGGAGGGTTGGAGCCAGGGATGGGGTTGGGTGGCTGGACTGTGCGAACAGCAGCGGGGTGTTCATGCCTTTGCTTTACCCCGAGGTGGGCGGTGCTGGGCAGGCGGTCGGCACAGCCTGGGTCCTGGGGCCCTGTCGTGGCTGTCTCTCCCTGGCTGGTGGGTGTGTGGCCTGTGATGAGGCTGGTCCGGCCCCTGGCACGTGGGTGAGGGCGGCCACTTGCAGAGCCTGCAGCGTGGGGGCCCCAGCCGAGGGTGAGGGACAGGACAGCGTGCACAAGGCAGAGGAGCGGGCAGCCCATGCCTGGAGGGATGAGGCGGGCAGAGCCCGAGGGAATTGCCTTTTCTGCCCTGCCGTGCTGGCCCTGTCCCCAACAGAGGGCTTTCCAGAAGGAAGGACCGTGTGGGTGGCCTTGACCGCATGTGGTGGGAGGCTCTCGGGACCTAGAAACCAAGCCAGTCCGAGGACCGTAATTACCAAACCGCGTAAAGGCAGTGGGAACCAGAGCCACCCCTGAGCCTGCCCGGAAACCACGGGGCTGGGTTTGGAGGCTGCAGCAGAGCCGGCTGGTGGGCTCGGCGTGCTGCCGACTGCGCTGCCCTCCCGCTGAAGCCAGGGCACAGCCCTTTGCCTTGCCCGCAGAGCGGCTGGGGGTCAGCTGTCCGCCGTCCACCTGCTGCTTCCTCGCGGCCCTCGGATGCGCCTGGCCCTGGGCTCCCGCTCCACACCCGTGCCCGGGTCTCGGGGCTGCCCCTGTGCCTGCACGAGCAGAGACCCTGGGGCACAGGCAGGGCTCCCCCCCGCCAGGGACATGTGTTTTCTGTTGTCCTGTCTCCAGCTCAGGTAGGACCCCATCGCCTTTGGGAGTGGACGCCTCGCGGGGAGGCCCCTGGGTGGTGGCGGCCCCTGCTGGCGGACGGCGGGGTTGCAGGCCAGCTCCTAGAACGCGCTCGCCGTCAGGGCTGGAGCCCTGGGTCCTGGAATTTGCACACCCGGGAGGGAGGGTGTGTTAGCTCGGGCACTTTAACAAGTCCCGCTTCCGGTCGGCTTGAAGAGCAGAAATTTATTTTCTTGCAGCTCTGGAGGCAGGAAGTTCCAGATCATGGTGCCGGCCAGTGTGGGTCCTGGTGGGGGCCCCCTTCCTGGCGACCCTTCTCCCCGTGGCCTGGGATGGAGGGAGAGACACAGGGAGACAGAGATCTCGCGTCTCTTCTTATAAGGACGCAGATTCTGTTGGATCAGGGCCACAAGTTTATGACCTCATATAACCTTAAGTTTCTCCACAAAAGCTTTGTCTCCGAGCACAGTCACGTTGGGGGTTCAGTTTTAGGGGTGCGCCTGTGAATCTTGGAGGGACACAAACACTCACCCCAGAACCTCCCGTTTTCTGCTGGGCGCTCGGCTTTGCTTCCGGTCTGAGCGTGGTCCTGATTTGCGGGAGCGCCCAGGCTGGGACGTGGATTCCACGGCCAGGATTTGAAGTGACGCGAGGGGCCTGGAACCTTCTCCACCAGCTCTGGGCACTGGCCACGCCGAAGCCGGCCCCTCCCCGAGCTGCACAGCCCAGTGCCTGAGAAGGATCTGCCTCGTTGAGCTTTCCGGGAACCCATGGCACAGGATGACACTGGGCTTGGCTCCCTCATGCACACAGCTTGGGAGCATCTGGAACGTTAGGACCCAGGCAGCAAAGTGGCAGGAGATTGGGGTCCGGGTTCCCTCTGTCTGCCCCCCCCCCATGATTTCTCCCCCACACGCTGCAGCGGGCCCTGTGCCTCATCGTCCCCAGGCCCGACTCGGGGGCTCTGCCTGGCAGGAGAGGCTCCTTGCCAGCTCTGCCACAGCTCCCTGGGGCCTCCTGGGGCCTCCTCCCTGTCCAGCCGGCTCCCCTGCCCTGGGCTCTAAGACCCTCCCTCAGTGTGCCTGTCCCACCCTGTCAGGAGGGGCTCTGGTCCCCATCACGAGCCTCCAGCAGGGACGCAGTTGGACCGTGGACACAAACAGCCCCAGGACCGGGCGGTGCTCAGGTCATGCTCGGAAACGTCCGAGTGACAGAGCTGGCTGAAGCACAGCGTGTCAGCGGAGCCTCAGGGGGATCAGCGCAGACTCGGGGGTGGCTGGGTGGGGAAGGGGCTTCGCGGCTGGGCGACAGCAGATGTGGCAGCCGGCCTTGGTTGGGCCCAGGCCTTGTGTCTCTGCCGCTCCGCTGGGCACGTGGCGGGTGCAGCCAGGAGACCCAGCCGCCGCTGCCACCCTCGTGTCCTGCCTGGGCGTGTCCTGCTAGGGCCAGGGCCCCCAGCAGGGGCTCCCCCACCCTACGCCTCACGTGAGGAAACTGGGTGCTCTCACGAGTGCTGTGTTTTGGATTTTTCAAACGTGCTTGCCTGGAAAGGCGCTAAGAGCACCAGCGTGGTCCTGGCGTCCTCGGAGCCCCGTGACCACACGCCTGGTGTGTGTGGATGCTGTGGCTGGGCCTCGGTGCTGCCAGGCCTGCTGCCCCTGCTCCCACGTAACCCACCCGGGGGGCTCCAACAGGAGCGAGGCCAGGCCTCTGGGCCGTGGTGGCCTCCATGGCAGCCCCGTGCCCATGCCGGCCCTGGCCCGACAGGAGAGTGGGAATGTCTGGGCCCCCTCCGCCCGCGGCTGGCCTGCCGCCTCCTCCGGGAGTCTCCCAGGCTGCCTGGCCTCTGGGCCCCGGACGCGCTGGCTCTCGGTGATGCGGGGTGGCTCTGGAGCACCTGTCTACACCCGGTCCTCAGGCAGGCTGGGGACAAGGATCCGGAAGCGGGTCACGGTCTGTGTACCCTGTGTATGGGCCGAGAAGCGAAGCCAGGCCCGTGAACACCATAGGCACAGTGTCCCCTCTCCAAGTCCTGCTTCTGGGACGGAGATGGAAAGGGAGAGGGGCGCAGAGAGCCCTGGAGGGTTTCTGTGGGAGGTGCGCCGAGCCCGACGAGGGTAGGCCCCCTGGCTGGGTCGTCGTCCTGAGCTACGTGCACAGCCCCTGTCTGTGTCCCCAGCCATAACCTCCTGTGCTGTGGGCAACGGGGGCTGCCAACATGAGTGTGTCCAGCTCACAGTGACCCAGCACTGCTGCTTGTGCCGCCCCGGGTTCCAGCTCCAGGAGGACGGAAAGCACTGTGTCCGTGAGTGTGCCGACAGCCCTCGGAGAGGGCATGGGGGGCTGGGGCCCGCACCAGGACTCCCCAGACCCACCCAGGGACCCCGGAGCCTGAGCCCAGGGCAGCTGCTGGGACTTAGGCCGGGCTCGCCTCCCTGCTTGGCCTCTGGGGCTGGAAGCGGGGCTCAGGGGAGGCAGGGCCAACGTGGCTGCCCCGAGGTGGTGGGGCACCGTCGGGCCCCCGGTGGGTGTGGGGGAGGGAGCCCCTTAGGCTGTGCTCTGGGATCCTGCATCCGTTGGGGACAGGAAGCCCAGGATAGGGCATGTGGGGGATGGCAAAGAAGGACATCCTGCGTGTCTCTCAGTTCTAACGCCTGCCCTGGGCTTTGTGTGGGCATGTGGGACCCAGGCTCTGGCCCTTGGGTGGGAGACGCAGGCCGGGCCCCACCTGGCATCTTGCCCTGGGGTCTCGGGGCTTCCTGTCATGGAAGGAGGAGCTTTGCTGATGGAGATGGTGGGGCAGGCTCAGGGGCCCCAAGATGTGGAAACGGGGGGGTGCTGGGATGGGGCAGGTACCGAGAGGACTTGTCCACACCTGGTCTCATGGGTCTCAGGCCAGGAGGGAGGCTGGGCCTGAGGGGCTGAGCAGTGGGGGCAGAGTGGCATGGGGTCACAGGGCTGGGGGGCTGCAGGGCACCTTGGCTCCGAGTAGGAGGAGGCTCAGGAGGGAGGCTGGCACCCTCTGTCTTTGCAGGGGTGTCTTGGGGGCTGCCACATCTGGGAGAGGGGAGACCCCCACTGAGCCCGTTAGACTGGAGCCCAGAGGCACAAGAGCACTTGGGGGGTTCACGGGAGGCCTGGGGCACCCCAGATCTGCTGGAGCCCCCATCTTCCCTCTGGGCCTGTGACCGCAGGGAGAAACCCTTGCGCCGACCGGAATGGCGGCTGCATGCACACGTGCCAGGCACGCCGTGGCCTCGCCCACTGTGAGTGCCACGCGGGCTTCCTGCTGGAGGCCGACCGCAGGTCCTGTGAAGGTGAGCTGCCCCTCCCCGTGCTCCGGCCCCACCCTGGGGCCGGCTGTGGGGAGGCCCGGGCCCCAGCCGTCGCTGCACCCGACCTTGGGCGGGGCACGGGGAGGGACAAGGAGCCCGGGTCTCCTTTCTGCAGAAGCAGGTGGGAGATCTCAGCTTGTTTCTCAGTAGTTCTTGTATCCGCTTAGTCGTACGTGGTCGTCGGGGAAACAGAGGAGGCCACGAAGAGAAGGAAGGGAGTGTCACTGGGGCCGGCTTCTGGATGTTTCTACGGGTTGTTTGTTAGCACGCGCACTTGGAATCGTCCCAGATCCCAGTGGGGCGCCGCTTTCTAGAACGCGCGCCTTCGTCCTTGGCTTCGGGGGTGCGGTGCTTATTACCCCATCACAGGAGTCTGGGGGCGCCCTTCCTGTACACGCAGCTCTGAGGAGGGGTCTTGCATGTCCCCGTCGCTGTTGGGGTGCATCTAGGGCGGGCGGGGGCCGTTTCCCAGGCGTCCTAGGTGGGGGTCTGAGAGGCGGTGCCGCGGGGTGCGAGCCCCCACAGCACCAACACCAGGACGGAGTGTTTTAGGCGCCGCTGCCCTGGCTGCTGTGGGTGCTGGGGGCTGTGGCGGGCTCAGCGGGACACGGGGTGAGGGTCAGCTTCATCCAAGGAACCTCAGGGGTGCGGCCAAGAGCAGCGTCGGGGATCGGACAGCGGGATTTGGGCCTCATGGCCAGTGTGTGGGTGCAGAGGCCGATGATGGCCCCTGGTGTCCGTGGGCCCCTAGAGGCAGGCCATGGAAAGGCCCCTCCTGCAGCGGGCCCGAGACCGGGCTTGGGGACTGGGACAGCACAGCTGAGGGAGGTGGGTTCGGAGACGGACCCCCTTGCCCGATGCTGCTGGTCCAGACCTGTGTCCTCCTCACCCTGAGAGGGAGCGTGGTTCTGCCCCCGGGTGCCGTTGATGAGAACGTGGACGCTCCGGTGGGCTGCCCCGGTCACGGAGCCTTGGAACAGGAAGTGGGGAGAGAGCCCTGGGTCTGAGCCCTGACCCCCATTGGGACCCGTCCACACTGAGGCCCCCCCCGGGGGGCCGCACCTCCCAGGCCAGCAGCCCAGAGCCCTCCGCCTCGATCTCTCCCGTGCAGATGTGGACGAATGCGCCACAGGCCAGGCCCAGTGTGCCCACGGCTGCCTCAACACCCGTGGGTCCTTCACGTGCATCTGCCACACTGGCTACGAGCTGGGCGCTGACGGCCAGCAGTGCTACCGTGAGTGGATAGTGGGTGGGCAGTGGCACCCTGGGGTGCGGAGGGGCCTGGAGCGGAGACTCAGTTCGGCGGCGGGGCGGGGGGGGGGGGCAGAACATTCCAGAGCCTGCCCAGCCCGGGAGCTGGGTGCGGCCCACTTCCCAGGAGCATGGGCCTGGGGGCTGCAGGCTGGCTGCTGGGGCCGGGGGGGCTGTGGGAGGGGGTCACCCGGACCCCGTCCTGCATCCCTGCTGCTGGGTCTCGTGGCAGGCATCGAGATGGAGATTGTGAACAGCTGTGAGGTGAACAATGGGGGTTGCTCACACGGCTGCAGCCACACGAGTGCAGGGCCCCTCTGCACCTGCCCCCGGGGCTATGAGCTGGACGAGGACCAGAAGACGTGCATCGGTGTGCAGCAGCACCCTACACGCTGCCCCCCATGCCCCCCACGCCTGGGCTGCGTGTCAGCTTGATGCCATGACTTGGCAGCTCCCTCTGGTTCCCCTCTCTGTCCTGCCCACTCTGCCCTGCGCCGGGGGTGGGCCCTGCTGAGCACCTGGCATCCACACCCCACTGGCCCCATTGGACTCCCCCAGTCACTGGGTTAATGTCGCGATTGCTGGGAGTAGCACCTGGAACCCAGGGGGGGCCTGAGGGGGACCCTGCTGCGAGACGGACTCCCCACCACCTGCAGACCCCAGTCCGGCCCCCACAGCTGCTGGGGCGGCCCTGGGGCCCTGGCGTATGTCCTGTGTGTCTGTGGGGCCAGGGCGGTGTGTGGATGCGTGTGAGCGCGTGCGGGGCCCGTGTATTGGTGGGCGAGGGAGGGCATGCACGTGGGCAGGTGCCAGTGGGCCCCGGTTGTGCCCCGCAGACGTGGACGACTGTGCGGCCTCCCCGTGCTGCCAGCAGGCCTGCACCAACAGCCCCGGCGGGTACGAGTGTGGCTGCTACGCCGGCTACCGGCTCAGCACCGACGGCTGCGGGTGTGAGGGTGAGCAGGGGTGGGGGCGGGCGGGGTCGAGAGCGGA
>NC_138372.1:1797365-1862238 GCF_054177405.1 Leptonychotes weddellii | reverse complement strand
CTTGCTTGAGCACCTGCTGTCTGCAGGGCCATGCGACCTGCCTGTGCCCCCCCCAGCGGTCTCCCGCGCAGGCCTGGGCCCGCACCCCCTGCTGCTCCCGGCCCCGCCTCCCCTGGGCTGGTGTCCGCTCTCACTCTGACGCTGGACACAGGAGGATGGCCGTGGGGCGGGCCTCCCCCAGCGGCTGTGGCCGTGGCTCAGTCCAGTGGGCGGAGGCGGAGTGGGAGGGCCCCACGTCCCTGACCCCCAGAGGATAGGCCCCAGCAGCCCCGGGTTTGCCCGCAGACGTGGACGAATGCGCCTCTGGCCGGGGCGGCTGTGGGCATCACTGCACCAACCTGGAGGGCTCCTTCCAGTGCTCGTGCGAGGCTGGCTTCCGGCTGGACGAGGACCGCAGGGGCTGTGCCCGTGAGTCTCCACCTCTCACCTCGGGGACCCCGCCTTCTGGGCACTTGCTCCTGGTGCAGGGGTGAGGATGGACCCACCTCAGCGCCCCGTCCCGCTGCGGGCCGGCCCAGGGCAGCGGGGGGGGGGAGGGGCTGGTCTGTAGGGGCATCCTCCAGTCCAGGGTCCTGCCCGGGGGTCCTGGGTGGTCCAGCTCCTGCCCTGCCCGGGTGACACAAGGGACAGAGGACAGCGTCCAAGGGGAAGAGAGCTGCCCCCTCCCCATGCTTGGTCAGGAGTGCAGCTGGGATGATGCCCCCTTGGCCACCACGCTGAGGAGGGGTGCAGCAGGGGCTGCTGGTGGGAGCCCACAGGGTGGGGCTCAGGCTCTGAGCCGCCACTGGGCACTGGGCACCAAGGGGCAGGAGGGTCCAGTACCAAGGGGGACAGGTGGGTGGCAGGGGCTAAGGGGCCTTTGTGCCCCCACCCAGCCCTGGAGATCCCCGAGGTGGACCTGGATGGCCAGCTGCCCTTTGTGCAGCCCCTCCCACATGTCGCAGTGCTCCAGGATGAACGGCCTCACCTCTTCCAAGACGACTATATTGGGGTCCAGGAGGAGGAGGCGGCGGCGGAGGCCCGGGGGGAGCACACGCTGATGGAGAAGTTTGGTGAGAGGCGGGCCCAGCCATGGGGCTTCTGCTCCCGGGGACCAGGGCCAGTGCCCCCTCGGCCCGGCCGCTGCCCTGCTGTGGTCTTGAGCTTGAGGAAGAGCCTGGTAGTAGTCGTGTTTGACCAAGGCTCAGAGGAGGTGCTGGGTTTGCACAGCACACGTGGGGCTGAGCCTGGCTGGACCAGGTAGGCCCTGACGTCCACCCCCCACTGCCCCTGTCTGCCCCCAGTCTGCCTGGACGCCTCCTTTGGCCAGGACTGCAGCCTCACGTGTGACGACTGTCGGAATGGGGGGACCTGCCTCCCGAGCCTGGATGGCTGTGACTGCCCCGAGGGCTGGACCGGCCTCATCTGCGATGAGGGTGAGGCCGCGGGGCTGGGTGGTGTGAGCCCTGGGATCTGCAGGCAGCCACCCTGGGTGGGGGCCCTCAGGACTGGCAGCGCCTGGCGTCTGCCCCTCGCGATGGTCCAGGGCAAGCAGGCCAGCAGCTAAGGCAGGGAAGGGGGTCCGACGAAGAGTAGCTGGTGGGCAGGCCGGTCATGTCCCCATCCTGGGTGAGAGCAGCCATGACCCAGGCCACTCGGCAGGCAGGTCGGTAGCTGGAGTGCCTTTGAGACCTGCTCTCCCAGCCCTGTCCAGTGACCCTGGGCCAGGCCCACGGTGCTGGTCGGTCTCCGGGGCTCTGCCTGCTGAAAGCCCTGCAGAGAAGGTGGATGTGCCGGAGTCCAGAGGGAGAGGATGCGGTGACTGATTAGTGAGGTCTGCCATGTGTTGGGGCCAGGCCAGGGGCTCGGGTGCGGCTGTCTGTTGCTCTGGGCGTCGCTTCTGAACGGGGCGGCTCACACTGCGGGACGGTGTCTCAGGGTCCCTAGAGGGGCTGCTGGGCCCAGAGTCCTTCTGCAGGCCGGTGACCCTCGTGCTTCACCGTCCCCGCCTGCAGCTTGCCCTCCGGACACCTTTGGGAAGAACTGCAGCTTCTCCTGCGCCTGTCGGAACGGCGGGACCTGCAACCCCATGACGGGTGCCTGCCGCTGCCCCCCGGGCGTCGGTGGAGCCCTCTGTGAGGACGGTGGGTGCAGCCCCTCCCGGGACTCTGGAGTGTCCCTGGGGTGGAGGGGATGGGACGCAACCTCTCAGCTGGCCTGCCTGCCTTCTCCTTGCCGCCTGCCTTCCGCGGAGCCGGGAGAGGGAAGGCAACAGCATGCTTCACTGTTTGCTTGTCCTGGGGCCCGACTGTAGCGCAGGGTGAAGACTTGGCAGACTAGCACTTCTGCAGTGGGTTCCCCGTGAGGTAGTGAGCTCCCCGTCCCTGGAAGCATTCCAGTAGAGCTCTTTGGTGGCGGGTGGGATTTGCCTGGGCCCATGGCTGCATGGGACAACACTACTGTCCTTTCGAACTGTGAAGTGTCTACGTTTTTGAAGGAATTCGAGCGTCCCCGTAAATAAGTTTCCCAGGTGACTGACGCTTTACCTTGAAAACTGCAGACCTTCAAAATTCTGCCTCTTGTGTTGGACAGTGTAGCTAATGTGCCGAGAACATCCTGCCTTATCCAGGGGGCAGTTTCAGTCCCTGGACCCCGTGCCCGGGGCTTCGGGGCGGTGGTACCACGGGGCTGTCCTCCTCCTCCCTCTGGTCACACCTCACATGTCCGGCTTTCTTCTCCTTTCTCTTTTAAGGACGCTCGTGGATTAGGATAACCCAGGAGGGTCTTGCCTCCAGATCCTGGGGATTAGATGGGGACGTATTCCGGGGTGACTCTTTAGCTCCCTGCAGCCCTTCAGGACACAGGACTGGGGCAGGAGCGAGCCCGGGGGAGGCACTTTGGGAAGGAAATCCAGATGCCCTTTCCTAGCTGCGGGCCCCCTGAGCCTGGTCTCGGGCTGCTGGCCGGCTGGGGCCGTGTGCCCTGCCTTCTCTGAGGGCCAGAGGTTGGGCTGGGTGACCACCAAGGGGTGGAAGTCAGGATGTGGTAGATGAGGGTCAGACGCAGGACATCGGGATGAGGTCTTTGTGCATGTCCCACGCGTACACTGGAGAATGTGCTTGGCTTTGCGCCCCGGGCGGTTCTCCAGACCACAGACGCTGAGGAGACAGGCCAGCCGGGGCAGAAGGCCATATCCGTGGCTCATCCTGTGTCTGCCCTGTCCTCGTGGTGCCCTTGTCTGCCCCTGGGCCCCTCCCTGTCTGGGATGCAGAGTCCTCAGGCTGCTGGGAGCCCTAAGGTCCTCCGGCCCTGCCCCGGGGGCCTGGGCCGCTCCCGGCTCCTGTGCCAGGCACGGGGGGGTCCTTGGAGCATCTGCACGGGCATGGGGGCGTGTCCGGGTGGGCGCTCAAGAGGCCCTGCCTCCCGCAGGCTGCCCCAAGGGCTTCTACGGCAAACATTGCCACAAGAAGTGTCACTGTGCCAACCGTGGCCGGTGCCACCGCCTATACGGGGCCTGCCTCTGTGACCCGGGGCTCTACGGTCGCTTCTGCCACCTGGGTGAGTCCCCTGCCCGCGGCCGGTGGCCAGGGGGGCGGGGGCCATGCTGCCCACACTCCAGCTCGGGGGTGACTGTTCATCTGCAGAGGGGTCGCAGGGCTCAGCGAGGTCCCCCGGCTGGGATGTGGGCTCCAGGGACCCAGAGCCGTGTCCTCCGGCCTGTGCTGGCCTTCAGGGTGTCTGGGGGGGTGGTCCCCAGCCTTCTGTTGCCTCCTGGCCCCACAATTGGGCTAACGGGTCGGCGGCAGCATGGGTGGGGGCAGGCCTCCCTTGGAAGCTGCCGGGGCACAGGGCTCACCTTGGCTTTTGGAGTTTCCTGGCAGCAGGGGTGAGTCCTGAACCCCCAGAGGAGTCACCCCTCCCTGGTGGGCTGGTGGGCAAACGTGGGTGACGATGAGCAGACTTGATCTGGGAGCTCCGTACTGTACTTTGTAGAAGGATTATTTAAAGGAGGGAGATCGGGATTCTGAGAGCCGCCTGGCTGGGAAGTGGCGTGACCCGGGGCAAGTGCCTGGACCCCGCTGAGACCCTGTTTCTCGTCTATGAAACAGGCACGGTGGTCCCGGGGGCTGGGGGCGGTGCCTCTCTGCGCGGCTAAGGGGGGCTGGAGACCCTGGGACCCTGCAGGTAGGCAGGCCCGCCTGTTGGTTCTGTGGGTGCAGCGTGTCCGCCGTGGGCCTTCGGGCCCGGCTGCTCCGAGGAGTGCCTGTGTGAGCGACAGAACACGCTGACCTGTGACCGGAGGGATGGTAGCTGTTCCTGCAAGGCCGGCTTCAGGGGCGAGCGGTGTCAGGACGGTGAGTGCAGGGCCGCGGGGGGCGGGGCGGGCCGCAAGCTGGCTGAGCCTGCAGGCCCCTCTCCCCTCGTCCCCTGCAGAATGTGTGCCGGGCTTCTTTGGGCCCGGATGCCGACAGGCGTGCACCTGCCCTCAGGGCGTGGCCTGTGACCCCGTCAGCGGCCAGTGTGGGGGGCCGTGTCCTGCCGGCTACCAGGGGAAGGACTGTGATCAAGGTCAGTGGCTGGCCCCAGCGATGCCCAGGGTCGGGTGGGGTGTGGGTCCTCTGGCCCCACCCTGGTCGCCCAGTGGCGACTCCTCACTGGTCTGCCTGTCCCCGTGCCCCCGGTCAGGGCTGCTGGGACGAGAGTGGGTCTGTGTGCCCGGGGCCGGGCCCAGGGAAGGGGTTGCGTCCTCTAACGTTGTTCCCTCCCTACCCCGCCCCCCCACCTGTTAGCTAGAGCATGCTCAGTGCTGGGATCCGGGGGGCTGGCACTCTGTCCTGGTGGGTCTGAGTCTCTGGGACCTTGGCAGCTACTGGAAGCGCCGTCTTGGGCTGGAGGTGCAGCGTGGTGCGCGGCGCATGACGAAGGCCGTCCGCACGGCTGCCCTGGCCTGGGGCTGGAGGGAATGGGTGCAGAGTGGTGGGCCCGCTGGAGGCCCGCCCCGTGTTTACACACCGCAGGCAGCCTGAGTCCTGGGGTGACCCCGGCCCCGCTCACAGGGTGCGGGCAGCTGGGGGCCTTCCGTGGCATATGGTGTGTGTGCTGTCTGCACCTGCTGGCCCCAGGTGGCTGGGGACCACCGGGCCTGTGGGGTGACTGATGTGAGCATGCCTGGGGGCCGGCTGGCTCGACCTCCCCCTGTCCTGTCCCCTCTGGGGAACAAGGAAGGGGCCCTGGGGACCCAGCTGCGCTGAGGGGTCAGCGTCTCCCTCTGCAGCCAGGCTACGTCCCTCCAGAGCGGTGGTCCTGGAGACTGCAATGCTGACCTTGTGCAGGGCTCTCGGGTCCCAGGGGTCCAGGAGGGATATGTGGGGGATCCTGGGATCCCAGCCTGGACCCCCCAGCTCGACGTGCACCCCAAGGGGCTTTGTGGTGTCTGGTGCCCTTTAGCTGCTGCTCTCCTGTCCCTATGAGCTCTGGCGAGTCACAGGCTCCCCACCCAGACCCCTGACTCTTCTCTCGGCCTCTCCCAGACCCCCACGGACACTCAGCGGAGCGCTGGGGCACATGAGCACACATGTGCACCCGCTCCCTGGGCCCGCGGCAGCCGGGCGCTCTCTCCGGAGAAGTGTCCATCCTGCCCGCCGCCCTCTGCAGCGGCCCGTTAGCCTAATGTCCTCCGTGCAATTTCTTATCTTCCACATATGAGTGAAACCATATGATAATTGACTTTCTCTGCTTGACTTATTTCACTTAGCATAATCTTTTGCAGTCCCATCCATGTTGATGTAAAAGTTGGGTATTCATCCTTTCTGATGGCTAAGTAATATTCCGTTGTATATGCGGACCACATCTTTATCCGTTTATCTGTCGATGGACATTTGGGCTCTTTCCATAGTTCGGCTATTGCGGACTTTGCTGCTATGAACATTGGGGTGCATATGGCCCTTCTTTTCACTACATCTGTGTCTTTGGGGTAAATACCCAGGAGCGCAATTGCTGGATCGTGTGGAAGCTCTATTTTCAACTTTTTGAGGAACCTCCATACAGTTTTCCAGAGTGGCTGCACCAGCTTGCATTCCCACCGACAGTGTAGGAGGGTTCCCCTTTCTCCGCATCCTCGCCAACATCTGTCGTTTCCTGCCTTGTTAATTTTAGCCATTCTGACTGGTGTGAGGTGTATCTCATTGTGGTTTTGATTTGAATTTCCCGGGGGGCTAATGATGATCGTTTTTCCATGTGTCTGTTGGCCATGAGCTTTCCTTGCAGCCCAAGGGGGGAGGAACTGCAGGGCTGCCCAGGGTCACCGCCGCCGGCCCGCCCTGCCGTGGCAGGTGCAGCGTGGGGGAGGCTATGCTCGGGCTGGTCAGGGGCTTCCAGCACCCGGGGCTCTGCCTGTCCCCGCAGGGAGGCGCGAGGCTCCCGGCCCCCACATGTTTCGCTGCAGCTCTGCAGTGGGCACAGAGCAGCTGGGCCAGTCCTTCTCTGGAGGCTTGCTCTCCTTGTCTCCGCTCCTCTCCGGGGTCTCGCTGCCCCTCTGCTGGGCAGAGGGGGAGGGGGTCCCAGGACTCCGGGTCCTCCACACTCTCTTAATGTGCCTGGCTCCCGTGGCAGCCCCCGTCCTGCTGGGAGAGGGCCACAGCTGGGGGTAAAGTGGTGTATGCAGGCCCCTACCTCACCCCCCTCACGCGCTTTGGGGATCTGAGACCGAGGGGGCCAGACTTGTCTTGGGCTTCCTGGCTGGGTGGGAGGGGGTAGGAAGGAGGGCAGAGCTGCTGCCAGCTTGCTGCAGGGTGCCCAGAGTCTGTCCTGCACCCCTCCCCCCGAGCAGGTCCGCCCCGCCCATGTGCCCTGTGCTCTGCGTGCTCTGTGGTCACCGGGGGCCCTGGCTGAGCCCAGCAGCCCTGCTGGGGCAGGGGGCAGCCCCACAAGGAGGCCCTTGCGGTTCCTCCCTGCAGAGTTCCCCGGGGGGGATATTTGGCTCCCGTGGGGGGCACCCTGCAACCGGGTCATGGGGCAAGGACTGTGCCCTCCAGGGAGGACTGGGGACGGCTGGGGGCAGGTGAGCGGCTGTGGTGTCCTGCGACACTCTCCCTTCCCCGTGCTACACGACTCTGGGTGGTCACAGCCCTGGACCGAGTTTGGGGGTCCTGCAGCCTGCAGAGCCCAGGCCCGTGCTTAGCAGCTGAGGGCCCATGCCGAGCCGCCCTTGGGTCTGAGCTGGGGGGTCTGCGCTGACCTGGGTGCCCCCGGGTCCGGTCAGCTGCGGTGCCAGCTTGGCCAGCAGAGCCCCGGGCACTCCTGGGGGCTGTGCTTTGCCCTCCAGGCTGCCTGCCCACCGCCCGTCCTGGGGCAGGGGCCCCTCTTCTGGGGATGGTGCTCTGCAGCCTGCGGCCCACAGGGGAGTTGGGGGTTCCCATGAGCCGTTCCTCCCCCTCCCTGGGCCGTGGTGCAGGGCCAGTGCCATGTCAGACAGGGCCAGGAAGGCCCCAGGCCAGACTGACTGCCTGTGGGGGGGCTAGATTGTCCCGAGGGCCGCTGGGGGCTCGGCTGCCAGGAGATCTGCCCGGCGTGTGAGCATGGTGCTACGTGTGAGCCTGGGACCGGAGCCTGCCTGTGTCCCCCCGGTTACGTGGGCAGCCGCTGCCAGGACTGTGAGTACGGGGCCCCCTGACCTGCGGGACGTCAGCCCCTGGCCTGAGCCCGGCCGCCCTGCTGGCTGACCCTCCCCTGCCCTGCAGCGTGCCCCGCAGGCTGGTTTGGGCCCAGCTGCCAGACGAGGTGCTCCTGTGCCAACGATAGGAACTGCCACCCGGAGACCGGACATTGCAGCTGTGCCCCTGGATGGACCGGCCTCGGCTGCCAGAGCGGTGGGTGGCCCGGGCTCGGGGGGGCTGGGAGCAGCAGGAGGCCCGGTGCCTGGCCTGGCCGCGGGGCCGTGCTCTGCTGGGCTGACTCGGGCTGTGTTGCAGCCTGTGACGACGGGCGCTGGGGACCCGACTGCAGCCACCCCTGCACCTGCAGCCCAGGCCACGGGAGCTGCGACGCGGTCAGCGGCCTGTGTGTGTGTGAGGCCGGCTACACGGGCCCGCGGTGCGAGCAGCGTGAGTCCCGGGCCGCCCACAGCCACGCACCCACGCACGTGCACGCACGCCCACGCGACCACACACCAGGGGCTCTGGTCCTGCCCTTCTGTCCGTGGGACGGGCGGAGGGTCTCCTCCCCTGAGCTCCCCCAGGTCCCCCTGTCCCGCCGGGCCCAGGCACCCCCAGCCTACCTGGGTCTTTGAGGTGCACCTGGAGCAGCGGGCCGGGAGGGCAGGGAGGGGCCACCTGGCACCTGGAGGAGGGCAGGACCAAGGGCCATGGCCTTCCGAGTGTGTCCCCCACTGCCCTAGGCTGGGGCAGCTCCAGAGGTCATGCCTGGGCGCCTACCCCTCTGGGCGCCGGCTCAGTCCTTAGTTGGGCAGGCAGGGGCGCGTGCCCACGGTCCCCTCCCCGGCTGGGCCAGCAGAGGTGTAGGCGAGTCTGGGTTGGTCTCCCCCGCTCCAGCTGACCGTGGGCCGGGGCTGCGTGTCTCAGGGTGTCCCCAGGGCCGCTTTGGGCCGGGCTGTGGGCGGCAGTGTCAGTGTGAGCACGGGGCGGCCTGTGACCACGTCAGCGGGGCGTGCACCTGCCCGGCCGGCTGGAGGGGAGCCTTCTGTGAACGCGGTGAGCTGGGGCGTGTGTGTGGGCTGGCGGGCGGACCCTGCCACCCCGGCCGTGTCCCATCACCACCCGCTCTCTGCAGCCTGCCCGGCGGGCTTCTTCGGCCTGGATTGCCGCGGTGTCTGTGACTGAGCCCCTGGGGCCCCCTGTGACTCTGTGGGCGGCTCCTGCCTCTGCCCTGCTGGCCGCCGGGGCCCCCGCTGTGCGCAGGGTGCGTGAGGCCAGGCGGGCCTGGGGGCTCCAGGAGAGGGGCCGCCGGCGTGTCAGGCCCTCTGTGTGGCCACCCTAGGGGTGCTCAGGCCCGAGGGGAGGGAAGCTTGCCCAGCTGCCGCAGATCTGCTGCAGCGCCCCCAGACCCCTGACGGTCCCCCCCACCCCACAGCCTGCCCCGCCCCCACCTACGGACACAACTGCAGCCAGACCTGCTCCTGCTTCAACGGGGCCTCCTGTGACCCCGTCCACGGACAGTGCCGCTGCAGCCCTGGCTGGATGGGCCCCACCTGCCTGGAGCGTAAGCACCCCCCAGGAGTCTGGGACCAGGGCTTGTGGCAGCCCCTCCCTGTTCCACGCGGGGTCACGTGGGTGCGGGCTGCTGGTGGACAGGAGTCTCAGCAGGAGCAGCGGGCGGGGGGCTGGGGCCTGGCACCGGGGGGGACGGGTCGGCAGGGAGGTGCCGAGCTCCGCAGGGCTGGGTTGGTGGGCCCGGGGTGGCCCGGGGCGGCTTGTCGTAGAGGCAGCCCTGGGAGAGGTCCTCCCCACGACGTCTGCTGTTGGGTTTTGGGGGGCCGGGGAGGTGCAGAATCACTGGGGCTGACGCTCGCTGGGGGCGGCGTGGGGCCTGCTGGGCTGGGCTGCTGCGAGTTGCTCCCTTCCACCGCAGCCTGCCCCACGGGCTTGTACGGCCCCAGCTGTGAGCACGCCTGCCTCTGCCAGCATGGGGGCACCTGTGACCCCGTGTCAGGCCACTGCACGTGCCCAGAGGGCTGGGCTGGCCTGGCCTGCGAGCAGGGTGAGCCCGGGTCAGGCAGAGGAGGAGGCGGGACCCGGGAGCCAGGGCGGGTGCCCCAAAGCATGCTGGCCCACCCCGCTCTCTGTGGGCAAAGAGCTTTCTGCCGGCGGGTCTGCGGTGTGACCTCCCCCCAGGCCCCTCCCCTTCTCCAGGCTGGGGCCCCAGGCTCTGGGTGCAGGAAGCACGGGTGGGGTGGGGTCTCCTGGGCCCTGGGGCATGGGGCACTGCTGGGGAACTGTGCCCCGCAGAGTGCCTCCCCGGGCGCTTCGGAGCCGGCTGCGAGCACAGTTGCGGATGTCTCAACGGCGGCCTCTGTGAGCGGCGCTCGGGCCACTGCCTCTGCCCAGCTGGCTGGACCGGGGACAAGTGTCAGAGCCGTGAGTGGGCCGGGTTGGGGGCTGGGGCGCGGGGGGAGGCCAGGAGGCCCTGCTGGTCCTGTCAAGGGGTGGCCTGAGCCTCGCTCCAGGGTGCAGGGCCCGTGAGCTGGTCCCTTGGCAGGTGGGGGCAGGGGCTGCCGTCCGAGCTCCCAGCGGTCCCCGGTGGGAGGGGCGGGGGGCGGTTGGCCCTGCTCGCACCCTGGCGCCGGACTCAGCCCTCTGCCTTGTCTCGCCCACTGCAGCCTGTGCTGAGGGTACGTTTGGGGCACACTGTGAGGAGCGCTGTGCCTGCCAGCGGGGGGCCACCTGCCACCACGTGACGGGGGCCTGCCTCTGCCCCCCGGGGTGGAGAGGCTCGCGCTGTGAGAACGGTGAGCCCCTCGGCTCCACCAGCACCCACGGGGCCCGCCGCTCGGGGGGGGCGGGTCTTGGCACAGTGATCCCTCCGGGCTGCCCTGGCCCCAGGCCTCCCCACCACCCCCGCACCGGCTTCCCGCAGCCTGCCCGCTTGGCCGGTTCGGAGAGGCCTGTGCCCAGCGCTGCCTGTGCCCGCCTGGCGCCGCCTGCCACCACGTCACCGGGGAGTGCCGCTGCCCACCAGGCTCCACGGGGCCCGGCTGTGAGCAGGGTAGGTGACCCCACCCAGGGGGGCAGAGCGGCTGGTAGCTGAGGTGCATGGACCCCCGAGCTGCACCCGAAACCTCCACCCCCAGACGGGGCCACGTGGGGGGCGTGTTCCTGAGCTGGGCCAGGACTGACCTCTCCCGCCTACACCCCAGCCTGCCCACCCGGCCCCTCTGGGGAGAGCTGTGGGCAGAAGTGCCATTGTCCCGGCGAGAACCAAGCCGCCAGGTTGTCCTCAGGAGGGACTGCTCATCCCTCAGGGGGTGGGGGTGGGATGCCAGGGGGCGAGGCCTGGCCCCTGGCCTCTGGCACCTGCCTGTGTCCCTGCAGAATGCCCCCCCGGGCGCTTTGGGCCTGGCTGTGAGCAGCAGTGTGAGTGTGTCCACGGGGACTCCTGCGACGCAGCCACCGGGGCCTGCCTCTGCCCTGCTGGGTTCCTGGGGGCCAA
This sequence comes from Leptonychotes weddellii, assembly GCF_054177405.1. Classification (NCBI taxonomy): domain Eukaryota; kingdom Metazoa; phylum Chordata; class Mammalia; order Carnivora; family Phocidae; genus Leptonychotes; species Leptonychotes weddellii. The sequence continues at coordinate 1,851,096 of NC_138372.1, read as the reverse complement.
CTGCAGCCTGCGTGAGTGGCTGGGGGGACGGAGGGGGTGGTTGCTCCCTGGGCCTCCGTGGGCAGGGCCCCCCAGCCAGCCTGTGGGGAAGACAGCCCCTGACCGTCTGTCTTCCTGACTCTCCTGCTGGGCCTGGCCCCAGGCCGGGCTGAGGTGGGGGTGTCCGTGTGACCCCAGTGTCCGTGCCGGCCAGCTCTGTCCTCCCCCCCGCCCCGCACTGGCCATGCTCAGCAGCGTTTGTGCACCTCTGTGCAGACGGAGGCCAGCTAGGCATCCCGCCGAGGAGTCTCCATCGGGCTGGGAGCCTGGCTGGGCCAGCAGGAGTGGGGTGGGGGGCAGCAGTTAGTCACTGTCCCTGCAGAGCCGGCCTGGCCCCCAGCAGACCTGCGGGTGGAGGGGAGATGCCAGGGCGGGCAGGGGCACGGGAGGTCCCCGCAGGCCATCTCTGGGCTGACGTGGCAGAGAGAAGGGGAGCTGGCAGGGGTGGCCACCGTCCTCTTTCCTCCCGGCAGCCTGTCCACAGGGCCGCTTCGGCCCCAGCTGCGCCCACGTGTGCAGGTGTGGGCAGGGAGCATTCTGTGACCCTGTGACTGGCATCTGCACCTGCCCCCCCGGGAGGACTGGCGTCCACTGTGAGCACGGTGAGCGCCCGCTCTGCCTGCCCTTCCGCGTTTCACAGATGCCACTGCGTCCGGCCGGTGGGGGGCTGATGGGGAGAAGCCATGGGTGCCCCCGGGGAGAGCCAGGCCCTGGAGCCTGGTGGTGCATTCGCACCAGCCGAGCCTCCACTGACCCGTCAAGTGGCTGGTGGGGGCTGGACAGGTTCCAACCCAGAGCCTCCTCGCAGGAGGGTCCAGCGGCTATTTTGTCTGAGGACAAAGCCAGCTGCCTGGCTCAGGTCCCGTGGCGCAGGGTCCTGCTGGGCCTGGAGGCCGGGGGCCCCAGGTGGAGGCCCGGGGCACAGGGCGTGGTGGGGGAAAGGGGGTGACCCCAGGAGCAGTCATGGGGCTCCCCCTGTGATGGCAGGCCCAGTCCCCATGGCCACAGCTACGGCCCCTTGGCCTGGCTCCCGTATCCTGGTAGGTCAGAGCACTCTGCCAGCCTCTGGTCCTCCCGCATCAAGGGGTCAGTGAGCTCCCCACCGACCCCCCAGTTCTTAGCCGGTGGCAGCGGAGTCCTAAGCCCTGCGGCCTGGCTGCAGCTAGGCCGTGTCCATGGCTCCAGGGAAGTTCAGTAGCCACGGGTCAATCAGATCGTGATCAGGGGCCATCTGGAGAGCCAGGCCGCCCGGCTGCCTCCGCCTGGAGGATGTGCCTGTGCAGAGGGCCCCCGCCTCCAGGAAGGCTGCCCTAACCAGCTCCCGCCAGCTGGGCAGGCGCTCCCTGCCCCTCCTCGGTGCGCGGAGAGGGTGGAGGCATGGGTGGGCCCGGCTGCTGTCAGCTCCCTGCTCGCCTGCGGCAGAGGCTGGCCCTGGCTCGGGTTTGTGGAATGGAGGCCAGGTGTGGTGGGGACTGTCCCAGAGCGTGTCCGGCCCTGGCCCGGAGCTCTGAGCGGCGCCTGACTCCTGCCCCCAGGCTGCCCTCAGGACCGGTTTGGCGTGAGCTGTGAGCGCGTGTGTCCCTGCAGGAATGGCGGTCTGTGCAATGCGGCCAATGGTCACTGCTTTTGCGGCCTGGGCTGGACGGGGCCGCACTGTGAGCTGGGTGAGCAGGCGGGCCGCGCCCTGGGCGGGCAGGGGGCTGGCTCTGGACCCCTGGGGGAGCCCCGGGCTCAGGAGCTCTGTGTGGGGCTGCCGTGGGGCTGGGCGAGGACCCCGGGGTCGCAAGAAGCAGACTGGTGCCCAGGGGCCATCCCTCGGGCCCCCTGCCCTTGGGCCCCTGCCCTTGCGCTGCTGAGGCCGACCCGCCGCCTCTCCCCCCAGCCTGCCCTCCTGGCCGCTACGGTGCCGCCTGCCGTCTGCAGTGCTCTTGCCAAAACAACGGCACGTGCGAGCCCACCACGGGCACTTGCCACTGCGGCCCCGGCTTCTACGGCCAGGCCTGCCAGCACTGTGAGTCCTGGGGTGGGGACCCCGGCCCCGGTGGCTGTTCCGCATGGGACATCGGGGCCAGCGTGGGCTTCCCCATGGCCGCTGTCCCTGTCCCTCCCCATGGCGGCCGGTGAGACAAGGCCCGGCCCCACTCCCTGTGGGACTCGAGGCCAGAGGTCCCTGGCTCGGGGCCCATGAGAGCAGGGGGACCTCCCACCGAAGCCCCAGCCGCGATGGGGGGTCCAGGCCTGGGTGGGAGAAAGGGGGAGCGCGAGCCTCTGAAGCAGGACCTGTGCTCACTCGGGGCGGGCTGAGGTAGGGGCTCTAACGGGGGTGTCCCTCAGTCTGTCCCCCCGGCTTCCACGGGGCCGGCTGCCGGGCAGCGTGTGAGTGTCAGCACGGGGCCCCTTGCCACCCCGTCAGCGGCCAGTGTGTCTGCCCCGCCGGCTTCTACGGCCAGCTCTGTGAGAGGGGTGAGTGCTCCGTGTTCCCACGTGCTCCCTGGCCCTGTCCTGTCTGGTAGGGGACAGGAGGGGACACTGAGTCCACTGCCCCTGTCCAGGGTGCGAGCCAGGCTCTTTTGGAGAGGGCTGCCGCCAGCGCTGTGACTGCAGGGCGGGGGCACCCTGCGACCCCGTCACCGGCCAGTGCCTGTGTCCCCCGGGGCGCACAGGGGCCGCCTGTGACCTCGGTGAGTCTGGGGTCCCCTTGGCGGAGCACGGGCGCGGGTCTCTGCTGGTGGCAAGGGGGAGCTCTGCCCTGCCCTGGCCTGGGCGCTGTGCCCCCGGCGCCCGTCCTGCCCCTCTGTGGGGGCGTGCCCAGCGTGGGGCTCCTGCTCAGGGATGTCAAGGCCTCGCCCTGCTCTCTGGCCAGAACGGGGGCCCCGGTGAGGTGCGAGGGAGACCGTCCCGATCTGCCAGCCTGCTCGGGCATGGGAGGGGCTGTCCGCTGCAGGCTGCACGCACGATCTCACCGTTGTGTGTTCCTCTTGACTGGGGACGGGCATCCCTGACTGCCAGGCGCCCCCCTTTGTCAGCCCCGGGCCTGTGCAGGTGCCCAGTACCTGGCGCCTTCCCAGGTGGGAGCTCCCACAGGGCAGGGAGAGTGAGGCCCAGAGGCCCTTGCTCCGCCCACCCCTACCCAGAGGGCCTGGGGTGCCCTGGCCAGAGCAGGTGGGATGGCCCTCAGGCCTGTGTCTCCCACTCCCTCCTGCCTGCAGACTGCACAGCGGGCTTCTTCGGGCCGGGCTGTGCCCTGCGCTGCGGCTGTGGGGCTGGGGCTGCCTGCGACCCCGTCAGTGGGCTGTGCACCGTGTGAATGGCTCCCTGGGGCCCACCTGCCAGCAAGGTGAGTCAGGCTCCCGAGGGGGAGGCGGGAAGACAGCGTGCTCCCCGGCCCGGCCCCGGCGCGGACCCGCTCCTCCCCCGCCCCCCCCAGAGCTGAGCAGCCAGCCTAGCTGGTGAGAATGTCACCACCCGCCCCCCGCACCTGTCCCCCCGGTACCCGAGGTGTCTGCCTGGCTTCTCACGGGCGGGGTGTGGGCCTTGTAGCGGCTGGACGGCAGGTGGGGCGGGGTTCTGCCGGGCCAGCAGCCCCCAGCCCTGTGGGTGGGCGGATGATCCAGGGTAGCTGGGCGCTGACCCCCCGCCTTGCCCCGCATGTGTGTGCACGGGGGCGTGATGGTGCGCCCCTGCCTACGTGTGCTTCAGTCTGTGTGTGCAGGCCAGTGCCCACCGGCAACCCCCCAACCCCGGGCGGTGGGGGAGGGTGCTGTGACAGCCGCCTGGCCTCAGCCCCCACGGCCCCCGGGGGAGCGTGCATCTGCAGGCAGAACTTGGGGTGCCCTGGAGCCCCCTGGTCAGCTCGCCCAGGCCCAGGCTGCTGAAGGGAGGGGGGTCATGTGCTGGGAGGGTTGCGTCCGGGCCCGCGGGGATGGGGGGGCCAAGCCGTGAGTGGGGATTCCAGATGGGCCCACGGCCTGGGAACCCCACAGGCGGGCTGGATCTTATGTATGCACGTTTTTGCGCCCCTGGGAGGCAGCCCTGGCCCGCGACTGTTAGGAGCCCCAGGCGCGGGGTCTCCTGGCGGGCGGAGGCGGCCCTGGACGGAGCGCCCCCCTGGCGGCACCTGGTGGCCGTCTGTGGTACTGCACCGCAGGCCCCAAGGTGGTCCCCGCAGCCGGGCGTGTAGCTGGGGTCTGGGACCTGGGTCACCCTTCAGGCCCGTGGGAAGGAGGAGAGGCTAGGCTGTGCTGCCTCGCAGTCCTAGGCTCTGCCCCCTGCCCTGGAGTGGACTGGTGCCTCCTAACAAAGCCCCTCCCAGCCCTCCATGCTGCTGGGCTGGGGGAACTGGGAGCTTTCATTTGGGGAGGGGGGGAGGCCCTGCTGTTTGCGAAGGTGTGAGCAGGGGAGGGGAGAGGCTTTGCTGGGAGGAGCCTTCGGGCCCAGGTGGGAGAATGGCATTTGCATTTGGGGGCGCCACTGGCCTATGACTGGCAGACGGAGGTCAGAGGAGGGATGAGGGTTGCACACTTTTCTAGAACCGGGGTCCCACAGGGCAGCAGGCCATCCAGAACCTGGACCTCAGAGATGAGGCTGGGCAGAAGCTGGGGAGGAAGGGGGCCGTCTCCCCTCTGGGCTGGAGCTGGAAGGGCAGGAGGGGACATGGGAAGTGTGAGCCCAGAGCTTGGGCAGCTTCAAGAGTTTCTGCCTGCCCTGGCACTGACCCTCGTTCCCCCTGTTCTTCCGCCTGCCCTGGCACTGACCCTCGTTTCCCCTGTCCCTACAGCGGCCTTACAACCAGCTTCTCATGAACCAGCACTTGGGCTCGGCAGCCGGGCAGAGAAACCCTCGCTCAGAGGCAGCCGCAAGCAGGTCCTTCTTCCAGGCGCTTCGCTGACGACCGAGGAGGGGCGCCTGGGGGCCGGCCAGGACTCCGGCCCAGACTGCCCGGCCCTGCGGCCCCGCACTGGGCAAGGAGCGGCTGGCCGCGGGGAGGGAGGCCCTGCCTGGCCTAGCTCCAAGGGGCCCAGGCGAGTGGGCCCGGCCTCGGGCTGTGTAGCACACAGCTGCGCTGGCCGCACGTGCTGAGGAAGCCCTCCCCCCGCCCCCCAGCCGCCCCCTCCATGGCCCTGGGTCAGGACTGAGGGCAGGCATGGCTGCAGGTGCAGGCAGGGGTCCCTGCCCTCTGAGCAGGTTCTTCTGGTGCTAGGCCCTGGGACTGCTGCGCTCAGCCCGTTTACCTGGAATCGTGGCCCACTGTATTTATGGAGAAGTATTTATGGGCAGCCGGCCATGCCCACTGCGCCCCTGGGCACCGACAGGCTGCCCCTCCCTGCCTGCCCCAGGAAACCCTGCTGCAGGACTTTGCCCCTCCCCCCCCTCCGCGGGGCCTCTGGGCGGCGGGCTCCAGTACATGTGAAACCCAGAAACTTAAGAAAGAAGCTGCCGCTTCCTTGTGGCCTGTGTGTTCGCTGCTTTGGGCTCATGGTGCTGGTGTCCCAGTGTGTCAGCAGGAGTGTGTTTGGACAGGAACGTCCTCCGGACCAGGGAGGCCCCACAGGCGCCCGGCCCCAGCTGGTCCCTGCCCCTCCCTGGGGGTGGGGGTGGCACACGAGGAGAGTTGGGGTGTGTCCTGGCTCCTGGTGCTCTAGAGGGGCGCGCGGGGCTGGTCTGCGTGTGGGAGCATGGCCCCGCGGGGAGGAGGCTGGCCCGAGCACATGGGTGATGTGGGGGGGCAACATGGGCACCCCACCCCTCCTGTCTTGAGGGTGGAAACAGCAGAGGGGGGTGCCCAGTAGACTGGGTTGGACCCAGATGGCCACACCGGGCACTTAGGGTCTGGGCTGTAGCCCCCAGTCGCCCCCCAACACCAGCCCAGCTAGCAGATACCCTCAAGGCAAAGGGTCTTGCTGAGTGAAATGAGGAGGGTTCTGGCAGCCATGTCCCCTTAAACAGACAACTAGGGAACGGCCCGTAGCAGAGAAAGCCAGTTAATGGGCTGCAGTGTTCAGGCTTTCAAGTAAATGTAATGAGGGCCCCAGGACAGGACGGGGGGCCAGGCTGGTGACCATACAGGAAGAAGCTGTTCTGGGAGGAACAGGGGCTGGACAGTGGGCTCTGTAGTCCAGGGCCTCTGCTGAGAGCGGCAGGGAGGCTCGGAGGGAGGGGACACCAGAGGAGGAAGGTTAATGGAAGTGGAGGAGGGGAGGCGTTAACCTCCTCTAATGAAGCTCTAGAACGAGAGGGAAAAAGTCGGCAGGAAGCAACAACAGAGGTGAATGATCTCAGACTGAAAGGGCTCCACACGGCAGAACAGGAGTAAGCCACTCATGCTCTAAAGAATTTTAAGGAAATCACCAGCAAGGAGATCCTAAAAGGCCCAGGAAAAAAGAACAGAGATCCGCGTGGCATCAGACTTGAAACTCTGGAAACCAGGACAGTGACGTTCTGTTCTCAAAGCACCAAAGAAAAATTTTTGAAACTCGAAATGTATGTGTTGTTAAAGTGTCTGAAAAACAAAGCCAGGGTTACTTTCTGGGGGTTAACCTTGGAAGCCAGAGCTGAAACCGTGCCTGGAGGATGCTCGCCAGCAAGAAGAGCAAGAAGACCTGCAGGTGCAACAACATGTTCCCGTGTCACCTAGTGGCAAAGAGAAGCAAACATTCACAGTGAGCGACAGCAGGGGCGGGGAGAGCGTGCCAGGGCCCTCCCTGCTGGCGAGGGACACGGACAGACCACGGACGCTGGTGGGGTAAGCACACCGGAGTGAGGCAGCCCTGCTCGCTGCAGGGATACGGGCAGGCTGGGTAGCCTTTCAGGCCCTGGAGGACGTGTCCTCGCTCCGCTGGAAGGCGGGGAAGGAGGAAAGACAAGCGGAGTAAGGAAGTAGATCCGCAAGGCCCATAAATGGGGACAAGGGACGATCGAAACCCGGGTCCCAGCGCGGCCTTAGATGCTGCTCAAGGGTATTTGAACTGTGAAAGATGCCCCTAGAAGGATGGACGTAGACATATACGAAGCAAATCAAAAGAAAGCTGGGGTAGGAGCTTTAATGTTTCGGGGTGAAACACATCAGAAGTGGTGGTGTGGAAATCCGGGTGCGGATGTATGCACGTGACCGCGGAGGCTCGGAAATTCGCAGGACTGACGCTGTAGCTGGAAATAATCTGTACCAGCTGGTGATTTTAACGTGTTCTTTAAAAAAAAAAAAACAATGAATAAATAGGTCAAGCAAACAGGACATAAGCAATGATAAAAGTTTAGTAAGCTTTAACGCACGTGGTATACAGATATTTATGCTCATATTCACACGTTCATCCTATTCATATACACAGAATTTGTATCTATGTATATAAACTTCACACTCACAAATGGAGAACGATGCAACACTTAACAAAACGAAAACCCCTTTGAAGATGAGTAAGGAAGAAAAGAACTAGGAGGATTGATGATTTTTTTTAAACAGAGAAAACACAGAAGGAAGAATTAACGCACAGACATGATGAAGAGTAAGACGTAAAAATGATATTAAGAGTGACCACATACAAGGAACTTGAAATTTTTTTTAAAAAATGGGTAAGTTTTGAGGGAAAATACGAAATGCCAGGATTGGTGTTGGTAGAAATAAAAAAACTTGAATGAGCCAGTAACGTAAGTAAATGCAAATAGTAACGGGAGCCCAACACCACCCCCAGGAGTGCCTGAGACGTCAGCCCGTGTGGGTGGGTGTGCCAGTTTCCAGACATGGTGAAGCTGTCTAATGTGAATTGTTCCGGAACCTCTAAAAAGAAGAAAAGCAGCTCACTTCATTCCATGAGGCCAGTATAACCTGGTTCTAAAACCAGGTGGGGGTGGTACAAGGAGAGATTACAGACTCGTCATGTGTATGCAGAAATCCTCATCCACACGTGAGCAGGAGGGACAGAGGGAGAGGGAGAATCCTCAAGCAGACTCCCTGCTCGACTCGGGGCTGGATCTCATGACCCCGAGATCAAAACCTAAGCTGAAGCCAAGAGTCGGATGCTTAACCGACTGAGCCACCCGGGCGCCGCAGCACTCAAAAATATTTAAAAAATAGTATCAGCTTGATCCAATGGGGATTGCACTTGACTAAAATGCCAGGACAGTCTAACATACAAAATGCGTTGACGTATCTGGGGACACGAGAAATCGGATGATTGACGGAAGCAGAAAGAGCATTCTGTAGAATTCAGCATCTCTTCAGGATATAAATTCTTGGAAAACCGGGGTGGGTACAGACAGGACCTTTGTCGACAGTGATCATGCATCAAGAATCTCTTGCAAGTCTGGCGGAGAAACCAGGGGCTCAAGTCTCTGAGTGAAGGCTTGCGGGCTGGTAATGCCCGCCCAACACACCCTGGAGCCCTGCTCTCTCCTCCCTGCGCTATCCACTTCCCTGGCCCTGACCCGGGAGCCCCCAGCTCTGGCTGTCCTTCCCCCGGGAGGATGCAGTCTGGGAGATGGGGCCCCCCAGACGGACGGGGCCTGGGTAGGGCCCCTTAAACGCTGTGGGAGGCGCAAACAGCTTCCCTGGGAGGGAGACTGGACACCAGCATGTCTCCTGCCCCCCCCGCCCCTCCCAGTGCAGCTCCCCAGGCCCCACTCGGTGAGAGCTAGAAACTAGGACGTGAGGCTGTGGGGAAGAGAGAACCCTGCTCGGGGGCCCAGGGGGGCAGGACTTGGGATGCAGAAGGGCCAGCAGATGAATGAGCGCGACTAGGAATCAGAGTGAAAAGCATGGATATCCTATGAAGTGTGTAAAACCTATGAAGGTCGGTAGAGCTTCAGCAGAGACCGTGATGAACCAGGAAACAGTACCAGGTACGACATCCTTCAATGCGGCAACAAGACCCATCTGTGCCCGCGGGTTTATCTGGCAAAAGGATGCATGAAGCCCTGAACCATATTAGGAGCCCTGCAAGGGGCGGAGGGCCCCCGATCTGGTGCGACCCCAGGCCCAAGAGCGCCCAGGGACGGGCTGACAGGTGACAGCTGGGGGGAGGGGGTTGGGGGTGTGTAACATGGGGGGGCTAATCTCGGTATCGATGGCAGTAACCAAGGGTGATGATGAAGTGTGCGGGATTCAGGGACACCCAGGGCCCACGAAGGTCTGGATGGAGATGCCGACCTGGATGCCTAAGGGGCAAGAGTCAGGGAGTCTGGGGGCTCTCGTCATGGCGTGGGGCATGGGGAGCCCCAGGCACTGCTGGGGTGCCACCACGGACACCTGGGGGCACTGGATGTCTTTAGGGCTGCGGGCATGGCCGAAGTGCCCTCCGCCAGCCACCCGGGCCCTCAAGGGAGGTGGGTCCTCCCTGCAGAAAGGCCCCAGAATGTTCCGGAGTGGTCCTAACAGCAAGTGGGTGGGCTGGGACACCTTGGTGTCTCTTCCCACTGGGCCCCATTGGGGTTGGCTGACGTCCCAGGAAGCCTAGGTGGCTCCCAGCAATGGGCAGAGGCTGTTGGGGCCTGTTTCCCCGCCTGCTACAAAAGGGGCCGTGCAGCTGGCTGGGAGGAGGCGCTGGGCTAAACAGCCTCTGGAGACCCCTCCCCAACACAGCAGGTGCGGCGGGGTTCTTCCAGGACGGCCTGGTGTCTGGAGGTGGGAGGCAGAAAGGTCTTAAGACCAGCTCTGCCGGAAGGCAGGTCAGAGCAGCCTCCCCCTGGGAAGGGCCAGGGTCTGGGCTGGTCTGCTCTGCCCCCAGGCAGGGACCCCAGACCGAGCAGAGACCCCTCGGGGGGTCTCGAGTGGGCACTGGCGCTGGGGTAAGCCCTGGGCTTCCTCTCCATCGTCCACCCGCCTGGGCCCCTCCAGACCGAAGCAGCCCGGCCCTCTGCTTCCCGATTCCTCTTTGAAGGGTGTCTGTCCTGAGCTGGCCCTGCCCGGGCGGACCCAACCCCCCCCAGCAGCCCCCGCCTCTGCATCCGGGGACATCCCTCCTCCTGGCTAAACATTCTTCCTGCTTGCTTGGGAGGTAGAGGGGGCTTCAGCCACTCTGCAGACCGAAGGACCCGAGGCTGTGTCTTGGCCCCAGGTCAGGACATTAAGGGCGTGGCTCCAGGGCCGTCCAAGCTCTCTCTGCCCCATTCACTGAACCTGTCCCTGCCAGAGGGTGGGCAGTAGACAGACCTGCCCTCCCCGTTGGGGGGTCGGCGGTGAGAGCAAGCGGGTGGGCCTCCTTCGGAGGGGAGCGGGGCTTCCACCAAGATGCCGCCCCCGCCCCTGCCTGGCGCGCGCACACACGCACACGCACACGTGGGCGCGCCCACGCCGGGCCCTGGCTGCCTGCTCGGCCGGCCGCGGCTCTGCGGAAAGAGCAGGGAGCTCACCTAGCTCACAGGTGGGAAGGTCGGGGTCCCAGATTCCCAGCCGCACAGGAAGTGGGTGGAGCTACCTGGGGCTGACTCCGGAGAACCCCCGCCCTGCAGCCGTCCCTGAGCCCTGACCTGTCCCATCCCCCCATCAGGCAGAGTCCCCGCCCAGGACGGCCGGTGCGGTCTGAGCTCTGACCTAGGCCGGGCCCCCCGACTGCCTGAGGCCATGGACGTCACCTTGGAGGTCAAGGTGCTACATTCCTTCCCTTACCTGAGTCAGTGGGCGGGGCTCAGGGCGGCCCCTCCCCCGCCCTCGGCCCTGCCACTGGCTCAGTCCCCTCCCGCCGGCCCAGGGCTGGGCGGGGCAGAGGGACGGCCGGCCCAATCACCCACTTCCGACTGGGAGGTGGGGAGCCACAGCCCTGGCCTTCAAACCGAAGCCGGAGCCCCAGCGAGCCCTCACCCCAAGGACGGCACTGCCCAGGCCGAGAGGGGCACTGGACAGGGGCAGAGGCATCGCAGGCCGGCAGGGCACGACCCAGCCTTCCAGCCTGGCCTAGCAGCGAAGAGCCCAGGCCAGCCTGCCCCTCCCCAAACGCACGTCCAGGGCCTGGGGGAGCAGATGGGCTGTGAGGGAGGTGGGCGCCGGGGGGACATTCCAGTGGGGTCCCCAGACCCACTGGCCAGGCTGAGCCCTGCAAGGGAGTGTGTGGGGATGGGGGTCAGGAGCCACTGGCTTTGCCCACGACGCTCCATGCGGACAGTCAGGCCAAGGCCACAGAGGAGCATGGGGTGACCATGAACAAGGGGGCCACACAAGGCCCCAGGACCTGACACAGGCGCCCACACTCGGGGAGCAGGCCTGGCCCACGGCACCTTGGGCATTTTGCAGGGACTCATCTGGCTTTCTCCGGGGTGAGGATTTCCATGGAAATCCAGGTGTTAAAGAAATACTTTAATGTTTATGAAAACCTCAGCAACTCAGCACTGGCCCCGCAGTGTCATCTCCCTCTGGCGGGACCTCCTCTCCAAAAGTGGGGTGCCCCGGATGCCAAGCCCTCTGTTCCACATGAGGACGAGGGAGGGAGCTGGGCCCACATCTTGCACAACTGCCCTGCGGGAGCACAGGGTGCTAGAGGAAGGGCAGGGCTCCTCCCTGGGGTTTGGTCAGGGGTCAGGCGACCTGGCCCCCCCCCCCCGAGCTGGCATGGAGGATGCTCCCCGGGGGCGGGCAGCACGTGTGAACTTCCTCCCTGGAAGAGTCTGGATCCGGTACTGCAGACCACGGGGCCTCGCGGGGACCCATGGACTATTCAGGCTCCTGGGACAAGCCCACCTCGTCCAGGAGCCTGGCCGCTCACTGGAGCGTGGATGGAAGCAGAGCTCGGCCTAGGTGCTGGGCAGGGCAGGCTATACGTCCGTCTCCACGCGCAGCCGCTCCATCCTGCGCACGTTGCCCTCCACGGCCACGCGGCTGGTGATGCACCGGGCAAAGTCCTCGGGGAACCAGCCCATCTCCCCATCTCTCAGCCGCTCGCCGTAAAACCATCCTGAACACAGATGTGGGGCAGGTGAGGGCAGGATCCGGGCACCCCCAGCCCTCAGAGCCGCTGTTCCAGAAGCTGCCAGGGCCAGGCCTCCCATAGGGCAGACCACCACCCGCTCCTGCCAAGAGGGCCTGGCTCCAGGTCACAGGGGCACCCGGTCCTCTAGCAGCTGCTCAGCCGGGACACTGGCGTCAGGGGCTGAGTTGGCCCCAACCAGCTTCACATGCTCTGTGCAGGCGTGTGCGGGGGGGCCCCCAGGAGGAGCAGAGCCTCCCTCCTCCCGCAGAGGACACAGAGTGACAGAGAAGCTGATTTTGATCCTGTGACTCAGGGACGTTTGAAGAGGTCCTTGAGGGAGGGTGCTGAGGGGCCTCGGATCAGGCCCACCATGAGCAGGCGCAGAAATCGCTTCTGGGGGGCCAGGCTCAGGGTCAGCTGCCCGCACCTGGTGTGCTCCAGACATTTGCGGGGCCGCTGGCCTATCCCTCTTGGGTCCACTCCGCCTACATCCCGCCACCACCCAGGCCCAGCCCCGGCGTGCTCACCATCCTCCTGCTCCAGGACCAGGACCACGTCCGCCTGCTGCAGCGTGATCTCGTCCGCCTGCTTGGCCAAGTAGGCCTTGGTGATCTCTACCTGGCGCAGGTCTGCAGGGGCGGGTGGGGGCGGGTGTCAGTGACAGAGCTGTCCCTGAGAGCGCAAGGGCCAGGAGCTCGGCAGCCCCCAGTCGGGCAGCGCTCCGCCTCCTAACAGGTCCCCTGTGGCTTGGTCTCGGTGGGGCCTGGGGGCTCTGGACACGTGGCAGCTTCCGTCCAGAGGCCCCAGGACAGGCTGCTCCTGATTTCAGAGCCAAAGCACCAGCACCAGCAGAGGGGGCACCCGGCTTCTAAGGGGCAGGGCTGGAGCCGGGGCGACAGACCGATGGGCCAGCCGGCTGCCCTGCTGTGGCCTCAGTCGGCTCCAGTCCCTGGGCATGGGGCAGCATTCTCTCCCCGGCATGGAAGGGGAGGCCCTGGGACAGAGCTGGGTCGCTGTGCACGGACAGACACACACAGACGCAGCTCTGGGGTCCCTTGCCTGGGTGGGTCACCCTGGGGGCAGGCAGTGGCACGGACAGAGGGCTGGACAGTGCCTCCTAGCTCCATGCCAACCCCCTGCCCAGGCCCGGGGAAGCGGCTGTGAGCCCTGTTCAGGGTGGAGCAGACGCTTACCTCCTTTGTTGGTGGGGCCCTGCCCCTGCCTCTCCCTGTGAGTGAGTGCGGTGATCCACCGGGCCCGGTCACTCCTGCAGGTGGAGAAGGGGTGCGTGAGGCCCTGAGGCCACTCTCGCCAGCCTGGGGACCTCTGGCTTCACACGCCCTGCCCCCAGTGCAGCACCATGGAGAGATGGGGTGTCACGTGGCCAGGGGTTCCTTGAGCGTGCCCCACAGCCCTCAAGGTGCGACGGCAATGACGATGAAGGTTCACGCTGCTGGGGCGCCCTTTCCTGAGCCCCATAAACCACTGAGGGACCATGTGTGGGAAGTCACAGGGCAAGAAAGAGTGGCAGGCAGGCTGACCCTGAGTCTCACCTGCCCAGGGTCCCAGAGTCAGGCAGCAGCCGCACCCCCACACCCCAGGCCACCCTGTCTGCTGGCGCTGGGCCCCAAGCCCACTGCCCCGTGTCAGTTCATGGTTTTTAACCTTTAGCCTCAGTTTCTCATCTGGAGGGAGCATGGACACAAGCCAGCCTCGTCCCTTCCTCCGTCGTCTGCTGAGCCCCCGCTGTGCTGTCATCTCTGTGTGCTGCCCAGCCCCCCTTCCAGATGGTTCTGACCTCACCACCCCCCACTGCTGGCACCTGGGCTCTGGCCCTGCCGGCTTCCGGGCTGCTTCTCAGCAGAGACCTCCTGCCTCAGGGCCTTTGCACTGCTGTGCCTCTGGCAGGCCCTGCTCCCCAAACGGCACCGTGCCAGTCAGGCTGCCCCCACCTGGCGCTCCCTTCCCTGCCTTGACTTCCTGCTTCGTTGGTGCCCCTGGACACAGCCGACGGTCCAGCTGCTCGTCTGGCTGAGGCGTCCCCCCTCCCAGCAGTGTGACCTCTGGGAGGACAAGGCTGCCCTTGGCCTCTGCTGCAGGGCCCGACACACAGCAGGTGCTCAAGAACTCGATGGCATGGACCCCTCCTCCCAGGAGCCCTCCCCTGACTCACGCCGAGTCGGAGGACAGCAGGATCTGCTCCTGGCGGCCCTCACTGTTGCGTAACAGGGTCACTTGGAAGGGGTGTGGCACCGAGGAGCTGCGGCTGCCGCCGCCCCCGAGCAGAGAGGGGTCAGAGGGCTCCATCTTCTGTACCCGGATGTGGTCCACCTGGGCGTAGTCCTGAACCATGAAGCTGTCCTCGCTGTAGGGAGACAGGTGGGCGGCCAGATGTGACAGGGGGTCTGTGGGCAGCCTGGGGCTCCTGCCCAGCTGGGGGGCACGCAGCCAGAAGGATGCACCTGAAACTGCCCCCCAGAAAACAGAGGCCATGTGCATTCTCGTCCTTGTGGCCTGGGTGGGCAGACCCTGGTCTGCCGGCAGTGAGAGGCACCCGGCCGCTGCCAGGGACAGGCCAGGCTGGGAGGGGGCCCCCAATTCTGAGGTCAGAGGAGACTCAGGCGGCTGCCCCCACACCCCTCTGGCCCCGATCGCAGGGCCACACAGCCCAGCACCCAGGTGGCCCACCTTTTCTTCTTGGTGACCACCAGAACGTCGTTGAACAGAAATAGGTAGCACGTGGGCCGGCTGGCTAGTTTTCGGAAAAGCCCAGTTTCTTCTACCACGAAGAGCTCCCCACGCTTCAGCAGCCAGCGGGAGGCCGAGATCAGTGGGAGGGACTGGAAGGAAGAGCCGGTGGGTGCCGGAGCTGGGGGGCGGCAAGGATGGGCGGGGATCCCTGCCTCTAAGGACTGGGTGACCGGCCTCCCTGGCTAGACCAAGGAAGACAGGGAGATGTGGCCTCCCCTCAGACAAAGGGCTATTCTGTTGGCCGACAGGCACAAATGGGACAGCGGCTCTGTGCCAGGTCCCGGGCCCAGATCCTGCCCAGCAACCAGGACAGGCCCGTCCTGCCTCCAGCCAGGCCCAGGGCCTCTCCTAGCACCCGCCGATCACTGTCCCTGAGCCGGAGAGCGAAGGCCATCGTGGGGAAGCCTCCACACACCCCTCACACCCTTTTCCAGACTTCTGTGCCCTCCCTCGGTCACTCCAGCCTCCCGGGCAGCCTCTGGAGGTCGGCAGCCCAGCCCGAGCGAGGACAAGCGGAGGCCGGGCCCACAGAGCTGCCTCCGGGCCAAGTCCCGCAGAGCATTCCCATGGGAAAGTGTCTGTCCGTCTGCGCCTCACTTGCTGCTAGACTTGGCCAGGGGGCTTCGGAGGGCCTGTAGGATGTCTAGACCCCTCCCCAGACTGAGGGAGGCCAAGATGTGAACTGGCCCCAACATTGTTCTTTCCCCGTTCTCAGGGAGCTGTGAGGAGCCCTGGCCGGGGGCAAGCCCTCGGGGCAGCCCTGGGGGTGAGGGCAGAGGCCAGAGAGACCCCAGGCAGGAGGGCGGCAGAGCTGAGCCTCTGCGGACAAGGGGGCAGGAGTCACAAGGGACGCTCCCCGGTGGGGAAACGGGCCTGGAGAGGCTGAGGCAGAGGCCCCGAGGCTGTGACCCGACCTCCGAGGAGCTGGCTCAGGAGGGGTCGGAGCGCCCACCTTGACCTTGCTGAAGTCCAGCTGTGTATGCAGCGTGTACATCTGCTCCGTGCGCTCCATCTTGTGGGCCCCCTCATTGCACTGCTTCACCAGCTGCAGGGGGGCCGGAGAGCAGGCTGTGCTGCGGGCTGTGGCCCCCCGCCCCGGGGCTGTCCTCGCTGCCGCCCCCCGACGGGCTCACCCATCAGGTTCAAGCCCCACTCCCTCTGGGCCTTGGTTTCCCCATCAGCACCGTGAAAAGCCTGACACGGATGATGTGGAAACCTGCTTTCGGGGTCCCCACCATTGGGTGGGGGCAGGTGCAGACCTTGGCTCGGTCCAGGTGCCCCCTCCTCTCCCCTGGACCCCCCTCACCTTGCTGATGGCCTTGAGTGCGCGGCTGGCGGCCTTGTATCTCTCGGGATGGCCTTGACTCTTGAGGCAGAGAGTCTGCAGAGGGGACCCCGCATCTCAGGCACTGTGTACCCGGCTGTGCTCGGGGCCACATGCGGCAGAGGACCCCCCAACAGCACACCCAGGTGGGGGCCGCGGGGAGGCTGAGAGCCCGTGTCCAGCGGGCTCCTGCCAGGCCCCACGGGGGTGCACAGCCCCCAAACGGCTCTGCCAGGTCAGGCTCTGGTGGGTGGGACCCTGGAGAGGGCACCCTCCCAGGACCCCAGCCCTTCCAGGCCTCGGCTGTCTCGGTCCAGTCTGGGGGGGCCCCCACAGCCTCTATTTCGACACTTCCGAGGGGCCCCGGAAGGCCTGACGTCCCATCTGGCCTGGACCGACGGTCCTCCAGGCATGAGCCACGTGCTGCCTCCGGGGGCCTAGCGGGCTCCGGCCGTGTGTGCACGCGCTGTGTGTGCGTGTGTGCGTGTGTGCGTGCACGTGTGCCTCTCACCCCCACCCGCCCCTCGGCCCCGGGAGCAGGCATCGCAGAGGAGCGAGCCGCTGCAGGGAGCTCCTAGAGCCCCTCGCTCCATCCACCGAGGGGCAGTGAGTGGTGCCCAGGCTGGTCCTGCCTCGTCCGTGCGAATGAACCCTGTGAACCTACAAAGAAGTGCATGCAAACCCACAAAGTGCTGGAAGGTTCCGGGCAGGGAGCCTCGCGGGTGAAGGCCATGAAAGCCGACTCGTGAGGACCGAGGAGCGCCGGGGAGGGTCGTGAAGGAGCGGTGCTCGACCGGAAGCGGGGGACCGGGCCGACCCCCTTCCCCGGCGGGGGTCTGCGCGGCATACTCACGTCCGTCAGGAGGGGCAGCCGAGTCACCCTCTGCATGGGGAGGATCAGGAAGGAGATCATGGGGAGACCCCCACACGCGGGACGCTTCTCGATCTCCTTCAGGGCCTCGTGGAAGGCGGTGTTGCTGTTTCTGCAACAGAGAACAGGGCTTGCCGTCGGCCGCGGCGCGAGGCCAGGTGCAGCTGGCACGAGCCGGGCGGCGCGCAGGAACGTGCTCCCAGACCAGGGCGCCCGGAGTGGGCCCCCGGCCGCGGGGAGGCCGCGCTCACGTCAGCCTCTGCAGGGCGCGCTGCTGGTAGACCTCGTTGGAGCAGTAGGCGACGTAGGGGTGGAAGTGCTTCTCGGCGTGCTCCTCCAAGATGTCGCTGATGTCCTCCACGCAAACCTCTGCCTTGTGCCGCTGCTCCAGGGCCTCGAAGAACCTAACCGGGCGGGAGTGCGGTGAAGGCCCGGCCATCCACCACCACGGCACACGCGGCAGGAACCCAGCAGGCGCGTGGGGGGCCCGCCGCCCGGGAAGACCCCAGGACAGATGAGCCTCTTAAGCCTGGAATAACTGGGCAAACCCAAGGCCAGCTCCGGTTAGATTCTGGCAGAGATTCCAGGAGACACGCAGACAGGCAGGACGGAGAACCTGTCCCTCTGATTCGATTCCCGGGGCTTGGGTCAGACCGCACCCTCTGCCCAGCTCGATGTGTGGACGGGGGCTCCGGGTGGACTCCCCAGCGGTGGCCACCAGGCCCTGCTTCCTCCTGGGGTCCCCTTCTGAGATCATACTTGGCCACAGAGATCAGGAGGACGCTGACTGGGGTTGACCATGCTTCTGCTTCTGCGGACCATTGCTACCACAGCTAGGGCTGGCTGGACCGGCACCAGGACGTCTGGTGGACCCGAGGCCCCGTCACCTCCCCAGGCCCTGGCCAAGGCAGCCAGGAGGTCCTCCTCCTTCCCGGAGGCTCCTCGGCCCCATCCTGGCCTTCCACCTCCTCCAGTGACCGAGTCTCTCCCGTACCCAACTCTGAAAGCCCCGTTTAGCTGGGCTCCTGGGACTGCCCGAGGCAGCCCTGTCTGGAAGATGAGACAGCTGGCTGACCTCTGGAGGGCAGAGAGCTGCGTCCCCAAGCACATATCCACCCCCCCCCGGCAGCCTGAACCCCCAACCTGGGGCTGACCAGGCCGGGGACGGCCAGCTGCACGTGCTCTTACTGCTTACCCTGCCCGGTGGGAGGGATGGGATCCAGCATTGTGACAGTGAGTCAGGGCTAGGGGACAAGGCCAGGGGCGGAGGGGGGGAGGACGTGCCAGGCCCTCAACAATGCAGGCACCACGGGGCCTGCCGTCAGCCCCATCTAGCACCTGGGACGGGGGTACCACCCGGGGGGGAGGATGGGCAACCCCACCCCCCTGGAAGATGGGGGCCTTGCTCTGGTTACCCTTGGTAAGGCTGGTGCGGGTCTCAGGGAGGGCAAACAAGCCCCCGTTTTGAGGCCGGGGATCCCTCAGGACCCTGCCCGCTGGGCCTTGCCTGACCCTCCAGCCTCGGGGGCACCATGCGTCCCACAAGGGGGAACACTCTGAGAGCCCCAGGTCCTGGGCAGCCCAGGCAGAGGGGGACGGTGTGTCAGGAACAGACAAGGACCTGCCCCCTCAGGGAGGGCTCAGGAGGCCCCAGCTGCCCAGATGCAGGGCCACACGCCTGTGTCTGGGTGGGTGGGCCACGCCGGTCAGCACCTCCCCCAGGCGATTCCAAGGGTTTCTGAGAAAGTTCTGGGAAAGGTAGCCATGAGCTGCTGACCCAAGAAAACTGATTCCCAGAGAGGCCACTGTGAATGGCTAGGAGCTGCCAGCACCCGGCTGGGGGAGGAGGCTGGACTGGCCAGAGGCTGGCCAGAGGCCCTGGGGAGCTCAGCACCAACGGGACGGCTGGCCAAGGGTGGGCCCACACCCTCCGCTGTGCTTCAGGGACATGGAGCAAAGGGTCAGAGCTGGGTGGAGGGCAGCCGCCTATCCCAAGCCCCCATGGAGTCAAAGGTTGCAGGCTTCCCCAGGCTGGTCACTGAAGCTCTGCAGCAGGACCCGTCTCCAGGGACAAGATCGCACCCCCTCCCTCTGCATGGCTCTGAAACTTCATGCGGGCAACAGGTAGCAGGTGCTGGGTGGGGCTCAGGGGACGGGTCTGATGCTGATGTGAATGAACCGGGGCTGAGCCACCTCCTCTCACCTGCCCCTACCCTAGTCCTCCAGGGGGCTCAGGGGACCCCCCTCCTCAGGTGAGGGAGGATGCTGAGGCATGAGGGAGGGTGTCCCGCGGTGTCCTGGGGCCCAGGCTGTGTGGGGCTGAGCCCTCCGTGGGAGTAAACACGTACACACACTCGGAGGCACATGTGTGCACACACACGCATGCACACACCTGTGCAAGCACAGAGACACCTTCACTCTGGCACATGGACGCGCACACACAGGCCCGCGCCGGCCCCTCTACTGCTGGAGCCTGCAACCAGAGCCCTGGGCCGGGCACCGGACGCCGCCGGGCAGAACATGACCCGAGGCTGCAGCTCGAGGCCCCTCCTGCCCGCTCCATCCCGTGGCCACCCCACACCTTGTCGCTCTGCCTTCTGCACCTGGCGACCTGGAGGGAAGGTGACGCCATCTAGCAGGTGCTCCACCCTCTCAAACATGCAAGGGACAGGGTGCTGGGGGCGGGGTGCTCAGCCTGTCACGGGGCCCAGCACTCGGTGGCCTCAGGGCCTGAGGAGGTCCCCGTGTCCCCTCCCAGCCAGCGGCCGCTCCAAACCTTCCGCCCATGGTCCCAGCCCGGGAGTCCCCAGAGATGCCCTGCCGCCGTGCTGCCCCAGGGGCGGGGGGTCCTGGCAGGCACGGGCCTCACCTCTGACTGGCGCTCAGGACGTCCAGGATGTTGGAGAAGAGGTGGTGGTGCTCGGTCTGCGTCATGGTCGCCCGCAGCTCTCTGGACTGCAGGAACTCGGCCACCAGGATGCCCAGGCTGTGCTGGTACGAGAACTCCGACGTGAGGATCTCAAAGATGGCCTGGCGGGGACGAGAGCGAGCAGCTGCCAGGGCCACTGGTCCCCTCGGGGACACGGTCAGGGTGCAGGGCAGGCTGGACCCGGGCCCTCGGACCAGACCTGGGGCGAGGCTGTGAGCCCGGCCGTGGGGACCAGAGCCCCACATCCGCGCATGCGCTCTGGCTCAGCCTCTTGTGGGCTGTGATGCTGGACAGGACCCCCGCCTGCGTCCAAGAAGGGGTGACGGAACCCCCGCCCAGCCAAGGGCGTTGCCAGGAGAGGGGAGGCATCGCCGTGGCCGCTGTCCTGCCCCACGTGTGTTGTGTGACCCACACCAAGTCTGGGTCACAGGGCTGGACCCCCCGCCCAGCCCCTCACCTCCTGCCTCTTGCGCTCCTCAGCAGGCAGCTTGTCCAGGAGGCCGGACTCCACCACCTGAGGAGGACACCGGCCTGGGGGTCATGGGTTTTGCACATCCCGGAAGCCCGGCCTCCCCTCCGAAGAGCCCTGGGGCCGCCAAGGAAGAAGATGGGCGTCCAGAGGGAGCGGCCGGCAGATGCCGTTGGGGTGGGGAGGGGGCTCTGTCCGCAGAGCTGGCCTGGGGGCCAAGAGGCGTGTGGGGACAGGGCCACAACACAGACACACTGGCGCGGGCGAGTCTGCGCCCTGCCCAGGAGGTTTCTGGCAGACGGCCCAGCTCTTCATGCTCTTAGGCCCTGGGGCCGCCAGGTGGCTAATCCCCTGCCTCTTCGTCCAGCCCAGAGGCTGGGCTCCGATTACCCAAGCTCAGGTGGCCAGGATCATTATCTCCGGTGGCATGTCCTGGACTCTACCCCGACCCGGGAGACACACACCCGCAGCTGCCCTCCCTGCCCCCAGGCTACAGGGCACCCTGTCCCTGGGCTCTCCGGGGATGGGGATGGGTCAGGAGTGTGGGTGTCCTCCTAGGGTAGTGACACCTACCTCCCCGCACACCTGCTCAGGGCACCAGGGCCTCTGTCCCAGCCAAGCTCTCCCGGGGGCCCCCTGCAGGCCTGCCGGGCAGGGACCTGCTCCGTTTCAGGTGTGGACAGTGAGGTGGGAGCTTGGCTCTCTTGAAGCCGAGGCCCGGCCCTCTCCCTTCCCCTCCCGTCTCCCCACTCGGACCCTCCTGGCACTCTCCTGGGGGCAGGGCCCTCGGAAGGGGGTCAGCCCGAGTAGGGAGAGGGCGAGGGGCTCACGTGCGGGAGGCTCATCATACATGCGCCGATGGCATGCGGCCCTCATGGCTCCCCACCCCCCCGCCGTCAGACCCAAATCCACAGTGTCCTCAGGGCAGGGCAGCTCTGAGGGCACCAGGAAGGAGGCTCCCCGCTGCAAGCTGGGCATAGAGGGTACTTCCAGAAGGCTCCTCCCCACCCAGGAGGACCCAGGCTGGCTTCGAGGGGCCAACCGCCCACGGGCTTGGGCTCAGGGCCTCAGCCCACCATCCCGGCCCTACCTCTGGGAGCTGGCTCCAGGTGACCTGGGCAGGCCGGTAGCTCTTGACTACGATGGGGGCATCCGCCTTTCCCGTCCCATCAGGGCTGGACGGCTCATCGAGCAAGTCATCGTCAGACTCATGGCTGGTGTTCAGGCCCCGCTCCCGGATCTCCTGGTAGAACCCGGGGTCTGGGGAGAGGGGGTGTGTCACCTGCAGGCCTGGGGGCTCTGAGCGTGCATGCCCCACTGGGAACCTGCAGGCCGAGTCCTCCCAAGGGGGCTCTGAGAGCATCAGGCGGCGCAGGGCCCCCCAGAGCAGGCTCCTCTCCGGCTGGCTGGCTCCCATGGCTGGGCCGCCCCAGCCCAGCACAGGGGTGACGTCCCAGTGCAGAATGTGGCACCTTCAGACCAGGGCTGAGCTGGCGAATCCGAGCCACAGGGGCCGCCTTGGGTGGGGGCCGTTCCCAGGCTGGGCCGAGAGCACTGGGTGCTGGCTCCCGGAGCCCACCCCCGAGGCGCAGTCTCCCGCTCTCGGGCTCTGCAGCATCCCCACTGTGACGGGCTGGCGCCGGGCTCAGGGCAACCCCATGCCCTCCTTCCCATCTGAGACCTGCTCATCATTGCTCCTCTTGCTGGATCCTGCCCCCAGGCCTGTGGTTGTCCACAGAGGCCGGGGGCTGGCAGGGAGGGAGGGCCCTTCTTGGCTGGGCCCTCGCACAGCCCCTGGGTGCTGCATCCCGCTGGGCAGGCCCCTACCCCCACCTCCCTGTGGGGGCCCATCGGCATCCCACCCCTCAGCAGGCTGACGCACTGCTCTGGGCCCTCCTGAGCCCTCAACACTGGGCTCCCTGTATGCCCGTGAAAACAGGCAATGCACACAGCATGGGGGTCTACATCCCGGGGCCTCTGGCTGGCCTTGGTCCCACCCGTCCCACGACAGGCCTGGCACACGCATGCTTGGCAAACATCTCCTGGGGTCTGTCTGTCCCCTGCCCTTGGAACGGCGCAGAAGGGAGTACAAGGGAACATTCTAGACCCATCGGAACGACATAGTCAGATGAGCCACCAGGACCTCCTGTCCCTGGAGAAATCCCTTTCAGCATGTTCTCCCTGCACTGCACCAGCCTCCCCTGGGCCCAGCCTGGCCCACGGCGGCCTCCTGAGGTCGCCTCCCTCGGCCCCACTCACCGTCCTTGAAAGAGCCCTTGTGTGCGCGTTTCCGCCCCAGCGTCCTCTGTGCAAACAGGAGAGACACAGAAACGCCAGCAGTCAGCAGGGAGGGGAGGCAGCTGAGTCTGCAGCAAGCCCTCCACCCGGGGGCCCAGAGACCCCACAGCGCCATGCGTGAAGCCCTGCTCAACATGCGGGGGCTCTGCCGGGCACCCAGAAGGTGCTCGATAAAGGTCGGCTCGCTAGGAAGGCCGGGCCACGAGCAGAGCTGGTAGGGGCTGGTAGGACGGGGTGGAATGGGGGCTCAAAGCAGGCAGGGCAGGTTAACTGAGAGCTAGGCAGATCCAGGAGGGCTGCCTGGAAGAGGCAGCAGGACTGAACTAATCAAGAGGGGGTGCCCAGGGAAGTGGGGTGTTCCGACTGGGTGTGAAGGGAAGCCTGGACGTGTCTGGTTGGAGGGGCTGAGAAGGCCCAGGGGTGGGAGCTGGGGCCCCATGCAGGGCCCCACGCAGTCTGGGACCTGGGGCAGCAGGAGAGGCAGAGTCTAGCTCCCAGCTGCTGGCAGGACTGCAGAGAAAGTGGGGGTGGCAGGGCTCTCAGGGCCCCCACCTGCGGCCCCACCAGCTGCCTGCTCAGAGCCTGCCTCCTTGGCCGGACAGTTTTTCCTGACCCAGAAGCTGTGCCAGTTCCAGGAAAGCGAGACCTGGTTTCTCGAACGAGTAGGGGCCTGGAAACAACGCTTGCTGGGCTGGAAGGTGTGGCGCCCCAGCCACACCTGGCCTGCTCCCCCCACCCCATGCCCCCCCAGTGCCCCTCCTGCCTCCAGGCCTGTGTCCCTTGTTCACACCTCTGCTTTAACCCTTCTTCCTCCAGACCCTCTCCCGACCCCGCCCCTGCCCTGAGCTCCCAGGGAGCCAGTCTCTTCTCTGGGCTCTGTCGGCCCCCTGCATGGCCCCAGCCCAGACATGAGCACTCCAGGGCCCCCTGCCCCCTCACTGCCCTGGGAGCTCCCTGGGGGCCTGCCTGCCGGGCTCCCCTCAGGACCCCGGCACCAGATGCGGGAGAACTCGGGAAACATCTGTTGCACCCTTGAACCAGCAGCGAGTGAGCGAGCAGGCAGCTGGCCTGGTCCTGGGCGTCTCCGGGAGGCACGGAGGGGCTGTGCCCCGCCCTGGTGCTCCTCTCTGCAGGCTGACGTGCCCGCGCTGACGGTGGGCTTGGTTCCTCCCCAGGCCGGGGGTCACAGCTCAGTCCCGGGGGGCAGCCCCTGGCAGAGGCGGCCACTGGGACGTCAACTCTGGGCATGCGGACCCCGAGCAAGGGCGCCCTTCCCACCGGCCCTGCGCCGGTCCTATTCTGTCCAGAACACCGAGGCAGAAGGGCCATGGGGCAGGGGAAGGAGGGCGGGCGTGCAGAGAGGGCGTCAGACTTCTAAGCCCCGGACAGGGGCCCCTCAGGCAGACTGACCCAAGCCAGATGCTGCTCCGAAGCCCTCCCTGGAACTTGTCCCACAGGCAGGCTGGCTCCCCTTGGGGCTCAGAGAGAGAGGCCGGTCCCTCCAGAGGCTCTGCTCCCCACTGTGGCTGAGAGTGGGGACCCCAGAGCCTGGGGGCCTGGGGAAAGCCCTCAACCTTTCTGAGCCTCAGCTGCCTCATCTGTAAAATGGGGATGTTCTCACTCTGCTCACAGTCGGCCTGCCACACGGGACTGGGATGAACGGAGTCAGGTGCTTGCACGCAGTAGGTGCTCACTGGGCAGCAGCCGCACGATCAGGTGAGGCCCCGTCTACGCCTATAAGCTCGCGAGGCCCCTTGAGGCACGGCCCCCGCCCCAGTGTCCAGGGGGACAGGCCCCTACCTTATTCTTGGCCGGACACCGGGCAGAAGGTGGGCTGGTCTCCTCAGCCAGAGCCTGGAGCTTGGGGCTGAGCTGGATGGGGCCCCTCTCCCTGCCTGGAGCCCCCAGACCCTTCATGGCCGCCCGGTAGGATTGGTTCCGTAGGTTCCGTCTGAGCGCTCCCTCGGGGCCCGTGTCCACGTCCATGTCGTCCAGGGAGAAGCTGGGGGCGAAGACGAGCCGGGGGTCCCGCCGGGCAGCCTCCTTGCTGAGCACGGCCGCCCCGAAGCTCTGGTGGCGGGCTGGGGTCTTGGCCTTGCTGGATACAGCCAAGCTCCTGGGGATCAGCTGCTGAGTGCCCATCTTGCGGGCCGCAGGGCTCTGTGTGCTCAGGACGACGGCCCGTGGCTCCTTGTCCTTAGGGGACAGAGGTGGGGACACGGAGGTATCGAGCTGGAAGGCGGCATTGTCCCCGGCCTGCAGGGAGTCCCGGACCATGGGCAGCCTGGACGCCGGGTTCCCCTTGGCATCAAGCCGTAGCTCTGAGTGGAAACGGTATTCCAGTAGCTTCTCTTCCAAGGAGCTGTCCGAGTGTCGCTGGGACATGCTGAGTGGCCACGGTGTCCTGGGGCAAAAGCACAGAGGCGAGGGCAGCATGCAGACGTCCATCCCACAGCCCCCCTGCACACGGGCCCATCCACGGCTTCCCAGCATCTGCCCTGGCCAGAGACCCCGCTCGGGACGCGGGGCTTGGACGCCTGGAGCAGAGCTGGGATGGCACGGCCCACAGCCACCAGGACTCCCAAGGGAGGTGTGCGGGGGGTCAGGAGGCTCAGGCCTGCAGGGCCCCAGGCTGCTGGGACTGGGGCAGAGGACAGGCGGCCACCTGCTTCCTCTGGTGGGTACACACACTGAGGACAAATCCCCACACTGGGGGTGCAGGCGTGGGGCATGCGGGGCGCACAGACCTCGGGCCCCGCAGACCTGCGCTGCATCTTTCCTGGGCCTCTTGGCACCATTTCTTCCTGGTCAGTGAGCGCACGGGGATCATGCCGTCTGTGCGGCTCTTCTGAGGCCTGCTTTGGGTAACGTGGTAGTGACCCCAGCCTCTGCCCGGCCCCCAAGCTCCAGAGCGCGCAGGGCCAGGCTCTGCCGTGCTGGGTTAGGTCTATGATCCTACCCACTCCCAAACACACTGGCTGTCTTTAGTCTCATTTTGCAAATGAAGAAACGAGACCCCGAGAAACCCAGGAGCCGGCCCTGGGACGGGGGACAGGAGGCGCGGGTCACCAGCATCTGAACCCAGGCCGGTCTGATTCCAGACCCTTTGTCTTCGCAGCCCCATGTAGCGGTACCACCGTGGCTGGTTACGCAGCCTTCCTACACGTCCAGCGACACACGTGCATTTTCCCACATTTACGAACTCGGAACGGGGCTCACGATCCCTTTCTCCAGAGCGTGGCCGGGCACGGTCATGCCCACTCTCCCTGCGTCCCTTGGATGCCCAGCCCTCCTGGGGCCCCGAGTGCCTCAGACCCTCAGCTGCGCAGAGCCCACCAACCAGTGTCTGTAAGCATTTGTGGGCTGGTTGTTCAGCCCAGCCTGGCTCATCCCGGCTGAGGGCGCCCTGCTCTGCCGGTGTGGATGGGCCCACGGCCGCCTTTCCACTCAGGGCCGGGAAGAGCCAATGCCAGCCTCCTGGGCACCCGCCACCGTCCTGCCCTCTGCTATTTTCTCCGCCTCTGTTTCAAAATCCACGAGTGGGCGGAGTAACAATGAGGCCGGCCTCCTGAGGGTGCAGGAAGACTCCCGGCCAGGCGCGGGCCACACTGCTGGGACGAGGACAAGGACGAGGATGGAAGGCCATCCCACACTCCTGCTCCTTGCTCCGGACAGACGGGCGGAACAGGCACCAGCTCAGGAGAACTTCGCAGGACTGGAGAAAACTCACTCCGTGTCTTTTCCTTTTAGTTTCAAGAAAAGCGAGCAGAGCCGCCGTCCACACCCTCTTGCAGACACACGGCCTGTACGTGTTACAAGGGCCGGGCAGGGCTGGAAGCCTGTTTTTCGGATGGGAGAACTACGTCTCCAAGTCACCAGCCCAGGTGGCTGAGGCTCAGCTCAGAGTCTCACCACGGCGCCCTGGGCCGCGTTTGCGGCAGACCTGGGAAGGGATGCAGCCCCTTTCTCCAACGGCCCTGTGAGAGTGAGGGTGTCACCTGCTCTCCCCCACCCCGGGGGGCCTGCAGCCAGAGGCGCCGGGGCCTGTGCAGTCGAGGGACCCCAGGGAGGCCACCGCGTCTGTCCCAGGACACACCAGGCAGGTCCCCGCCCGGGCCCACCTCCCACACTCGCCACCCAACCTCGCATCTGGGTGCTTCCCCTGGGACGTTCCAGGCCTCAGCTCCAGAATCCGTCCCCAAGGGGCGAGCAGGGGGCTCCGGAGGGGCCTAAACCACAGCGCAGTCGGGGTGCCGGCGGCAGTCAGAAGCCTGGCCCCCCAAGCACCGCGCCCCCCGCCCAGCGCACACGCTCTCTGCTAAAACCACCGGAGAGGCGTGTGCAGCTGAGCCTCCCGGTGACAGGGAGGGGCTGCCCGCAGAGCCCCGGCCACCCCCACGCCCGGAGAACGGCCCACACATTCCTGGGGACATTCTGAGTCACCGGCAGCTAGGGCGGGTTGTGCCATCCTGGCTCACCCACCCCCACGTTAACTTTATCTGCATTTAGCCAGGCCTGGCGGAGAAAGGAGTTTCTGGTAGACTTCGATCTATCTGCAGTGCAAGCGAAGTGCGCCCCAGCGGGTACGTAGCCCAGACACTGGGAACTTCTGCGAGTCCTCTCTTCTACCAGGCACTTACCGCGGGTGCGTGCCACGCTGCTGCATGGAGACCACGCCTGCCCTCCTCCTGCCCCGCCCCGTCCTTCCTGTCCCTTGTCCCCATCTGAGGCCCCAGGCTTGGGTCTTCTTGGCCCCGTCCTCTGGGCCTGGACCCTGGACCCAGCCAGGGGCACGCCCTGTCCCAGCGGAGGGCAAAGTCTGCTCTGCGGACAGAGGCGCTCCAACAGGAACCTGTCGGGCGAGCCACCGCCGGGCGTGACCCCCCTTCCCAGCAAGGTGGCCGCACCCACAGGCCTGGGCTGCCACCAGTCCAGGGACCAGGCCTGCAGGAAGGCAGGCACCATCCAGGGCTCTGCAGGGCCTCGGGACCAGAGCCAGCTCTCGGCTTCCGCCCGCACCAGCACCCATGTTGTCTTCCTCCTCACGTTCGGTTTACCAGAGGTCCCTGGACACGGGTCCCAAACTCAAGGAGCACCAAGAGCCTATCATGAAAGGTCCCCCACGGGCCGCCGCCCCAGCCTCCACAGCTTTCCCGACTTCTGCTCCTCGGAGAGCATCTAATGGCAGGCAGGCATCGGCCACGCTCTCCCGGCCGCGTGGACGGGATTCCAGCCCCGACGTCGTACCCGGGGGCTGTTTGCGTTAGCTCAGGGAGCTCGGCCAGCAGGGGCTGGACGCCAGCGCCTGGCCTCCCCTGTTAATAATTCCCTCTTGTTTACCCGCGGCTCTCCTCCTGCTCCTTCCCGCTCCCGCCTGCGGTCCGCGTCCCTGCCTTGTCCACCTGGACCATATGCTCCGGGTTTTCCCAGAGACCCTGTCCTCTCTCCCAGGCCCCCCTTCTCTGCCCCTACCCCCATCCCGGTCCTTTCCGGGAGTCCCCCATCTATCCCAGGCTACAAGAGGGAGATCTTTGTCCCTCGGGCTGGTAACTGGCTGAGATCAGAGCCCGTGGGAGATGATTTCTTCCAGAATGGAGGAGGCCTCTTCTCTGGTCTAGCGTTCCGCTGCGGCGAGACATCCTATGGGCTCCGACCTCGCCTCCCCAGACTGTGGCCTGAGGCTCTCCCCTGCCCTGCGGACGTGTGGCTCTCCCTTTCCGGGGGAGTTCTGGTGCTCCTGGGGACAGCTCCAAGTTCACTCTCTGAGCCACGGACTTGCGCCTGCTTCCAAACCCATCCTCGGGTCTGGAGGGTCTGGGCGTATGCCGGTGACATTCCATACTTTCTCCCACCTGTTTTCTCCAGCCCCTCTTTTAGGGGCAGCCTGGAGCGGGCACTCAAGCCCCTGGCGTCACCTCTGCACCCTGGCCTCTCCCGTCCTGCACTCTCATCCCTCTGCCCTCCCGTGGGAAGGTCTAGCCTTTCCACCAAACCGGCATTGTTTGCCCCGTCCTGCAAGCTGCGGTCGCCTGCTCTTCACTCAGAGCACCCTGATCCTGTTCTATGATGCTTATAGTTCCTTTCTGTCCCTGGCCTGTCCCTGCCTCATCCGTCTGGGCCTCTGCCGTCCCTTGAAGGCACCAGGCTGTCCTCAAATGCCTGGTGGTCCTGCTGGGCTGTCTGCTTGGACTATGCAGAGAAGATGGCCATGCGTCGGGAGGCCGGTGTGCGGGGCTGTGCGCACGCCCATGAGTTGCTGCCCCGCAGGCTCCTTGGGCCCCCAGCCTCCCAGTGTCTGCGCCCGGCGGCCTCTCCCTTGGCGGGCTGGCTCTTCCAGTGTCCTCGCTGGCTGCTGGCCTTCGCCGGGTGTCCGGGGGCCAGTGCAAAGGAGGGGCCGAGGGCACAGACTCTCCTCTCAGCTGCCCCTGGGCAAACGCCGGCCACGCTGTCTGGGCAACAGCCTGCGGACTCGGGTCATGGGTGGGGCTGCTCCCCAGCACAAGTGGCCCCACAGAGCTCCTCCAGAGATGCTCAGGGCAGCGAGGGCTGCGTGCTGTGCGTCTGTCTCCCCAGAGAGTCTGTGGGTCCTTCGGGAGCGGGGACAGTCGTCCTGTTCACATCTCCTGGCCCCAGAGTTGGGCTCGATCCCCACACTGACGCGTGAACGCTGGCTATCATGGTACTTGCCCTGCTCGGGTGCCCTCGCCCTCGTGCCTCATCCTCCCCCAGAGGCCCTGGGTTCCATGCGGGTACTTAGCTTCCAGCCAGCAGAAACCACCAGGGCTGCATCACCGGGGGCTTCCGGATCCGTTGGGGTGACTTCCTGCTGTTTCTGCTTGGGGGTCCTGGGGAGGCCGGTCCACTGTTGGGTCCTTGCAATCCATGGCTCTGAATCTCCCTCTACCACATGTGCAGGGCAGGAAAGGGGCACTTGCAATGGGGCACGGAAGAAAGACAGCCGGTCGAGTCAGGGAAGGACCAGGAGACCCAACGCAGCCGGGCCAGGCCGAAGCTGCACTTGGCGTCGTCCTGGCTGTGGTGCGGCCTGGCCCGGCCTGCTGGGGCCCCTCGCAGCCCAGTGCCCCCCGCTCCCTCGTTCTTCCCAACAGAAGAGCTTCCTGGGACTTGGGAGGCCTCTTGCAGATGGGATCAGCCCGGCCTGGACCTGTGGCTCTGCCCACAGCCGCTCCCAGAGCCAGCAGGACCCAAATCACTCCATCCGAGGGGTCTCTGTCCTTCTGCCCTGGCCTCTAGGTCCGGCTGACCCCACCCCGCCTGGTGGGGCTTGGCCTCTCCAGCACCGTCTGCCCGACCCTGGTCTTTGCTCAGGCTAACTCGAGCCACAATGATGGTCTTGTGCTCGGGTAATTCCGCCGGGCCAAGCTCAAACCTCAGAGTCACACGGGATTTGGGGGCAGGATTTGGCATTGTGACTCACAGTGCACAGCAGACGGTTCCATTTGCAAGGCGGCCAGGGGTGGCTCAGGGACTCTCAGCTGGGGCAGCTTTGTGCCCCCCGCCCAGGGACACTTGGTAATGTCCAGAGACATTCTTGGAGGCCGCAGCTGGAGCTGAGTTACTGGCCCTGTGTGTGTAGGTGGGGACCATGGGCGCCCCACAACAAGGAACTTGCTGGAGCAAATGTCTGGAGTGCCAAGATGGAGGGCCTGGCTTTGCTGACCAGAGGGCCCCCCGTTCACGGTGGGGGGCAGGGAGACCCATCTGGCCGCACCCAGCCTCGCCCCCAGCCTGGCAGCGGCGAGGGGCCGTGCTCTGCCTGTCCTGGGCAGCAGTCTCCTGCGGCCTCTTGTTCTGAGGCTTCCAGGTCCGGGGAACAGTCACAGAGAAGCCCATCCCCCCGGCTCAGCCTGCCGTGCTCCCCACCCCACCCCCAGGGCCCACCCATTGCTCGCCGGCTCCTGTCTCTCAGTCCAGAAATCCCATAAACCTGGCCCCCGTCCCAGACTTGGCTGACACGCAGGGTGTTTCCCCAAAGAAGCCCCAGATGGGAAATCAAGAGCCCCGACTCCGACAGGTAGCCCGGCCAGGTGGCCAGCAGGTGTCTTCCAAATGCTTTCTCCCCACTGTGTCTGTAGTTCCTCACCGACCTTCCTTCTGGAAGCTGCTATGTTCCCTGACAGGTGAGGAAACCAGGTGGGGTCAGGCTGTCAGCAGAGAGCTGGGCGAGCAGGGATTCTCGCTAGAAATAAAGACGCTCTTACACACGGGTGGCCGCCCGCGCATGGAACTGCCATGGGTGAAGAAGACAAGTAGCTGCCATCCGTCTGGAAACCGAAACTAAAATTCTGGGCCCCGGATGCAGGGTGAGCCGCTGTGCCCATCCCAGATCCCGCACACAGACGGCGGTCCTCGCGGGCGGCGCACCTGGGACCCCCAGCAAGCCGCCGGCCTGCCTGACTCAGTGCCTCAAGCGCAGGTGAAGAGCTGTCCACGCAGGGTCAGAGACAAGCCCTGGGAGCCAGAGCCCGCCCGGCATAGATGTCTCCCACACAGGAGTGGGGAGGGGGCCCTCTGCTCGGCTCGCTCCCTCTGACTCTGCACGTGGCTCTCTCCAAGTGACTGAAGACCTCACTTCTTCCGGGAACCCCCAAGATCCTGCCTCCCGCCGCTCTCCCCCTCCAGGACTCCGGGGAGCCCCGGGCAGCGCCTTTCACCCGCCCGCCTGGGCAGAGGTTCTGTTCCTGTGGCCCGCGGCAGTGTCCGGGGAGCATCCAGAGCAGAGGCTCAGCTGCAGCTGACTCAGTACCCTCTGTGGGTACTCGGACTACTCCCCTTTTTACAGAGGACACTGGGGCCCAGAGGGCTTCTGTAACTTGCCTGAGTTCACAGGGACCCAGGATTTGAACCCGGGGGCCACACCCCTAAGCACTAGGTCACGGGGGTGTGGGGTCAGACTCTGCAGGTGCCCCCTGAGCCCCCACACTAGGAAGGGACGACTGGTCACCTCAAGGACAGAGGGAAGAAGAGTCAGGCTCTCCTGGGCTCCAGGTCGGATGCAGAGATGCCCCCATGCCCAGTGCTGGGCTGAGGTCCACCCAAATCTCAAGGGATTCTTGCTTCCCAGATGCAGTAACGGAGGCTGGTCAGCAGTAAGAGGAGCCCAAGGCCCTCAGGAGCTGCCCCCACACTCCTCCCTCCTTCCGCCCTTATTAGTTATGAGTGAGCAGGACACCCGGTGCCGCTGGGTCTGCCCCCCACATCCACCATAGTTGGGGAGGCGTTTGTTTCTGGTTTGTTGGAGGGAGGGTCTTCATTTGGGGGGCTGCTAACTCTTGAGGCCAAAGCGGATTTGGGCAGCATTCTCCAGAGTTTTGGGGGAGGGTGGTTTTGTTCCCCCTCCCGACCCCCATTTTCAAAGGTCCTGGGGCTCCCTAAGGGTCTCCCCGCCCTGATGTCTACACAGGAGAGCCTGCGACAGAAGCGTCCCCTCTAGGGTGCGGACGCGGGCCCCTGGCCCCAGGGAAGACAGGGGGCGGGCGGTGGATGCCCGAGGCCGTGGGTGGGGTCCGGGCCCCGGGTCCAGCCGCGCCGGTCCTGCGGGCTCCGTCCCCGGGGCAGCGCGGGCGAAGGGACGGAGCCGCGAAGTTTCGCCGACCCGCGCAGCGCTGGGGGAGCGGGGGGGAGCGCAGGGGAGGAAAGGCGCCCCAGCGTCACCGGGCCCTCCGCAGCCCCCAGCTCGCTCACCTGTCCCCAGGCTCACCTGTGCCGCGAGGCGGAGGACGTGGCGGCGAGCGGGCGGCGACTCCGGCCGGCCTAGCCTGCAGGCTCCGCGCCGCGGCCGGGCGGCCGACGTGGGCCGCGCTCCGAGCCGCCGCCGGGTCCCTCCCAGTCCCCGCCCCCCACTTCCTGCGCGGCCCCGCGGGAGGCGCCGGCGCGCGGCCGTCCGACCAGGTGGGCGCCCAAGTGGGCGCGCAGGCGGGCGGGGCGGGGGCCGGGCGGGAGGGGCCGGCCGCGCGCGCCCGGGACACCTGGCCGTGCTGCTGCGTCACCGGCCCCACCTGGCCGGCCGGCGCTCACGTGACCCGCTGGCCGGGCGGGCTCACCTCCGGAGGCCGCCGGTGTCCGCCCGCGGCGCCGCCCCCGGACCGCCCACCCCGCCCGCCGTGTGGCCTGCGGGTTTGGGGCGGGGGTTGGCCCGGCAGTGACACTGAATCCGCTTCCACGCTCCTTCCGGGCCTCGCTAGGCTGCCTCCTCCTCCAGGAAGCCCTCCGGGAAGCTGACTAGCTCTGCCGGGAATCTCATCTTTTCTAGGCAGAAGAGGCCCCAACTTCTGGATTCTTTGAACAGTGGCGGCCGGAAGGCGGCCCAGCGGGGCACAAAGCACTCTGGCTGCCTTTATGGTCTGGTTGTGGATGTGAAATGTTGGTGTCCGGGAGCAAACAGTCAAGAGAGAATTTTTTGAAACCTCTTCAGCGCAAAAAGGGTGGTTTTATGAAAGCATGGGGACAGGACCCGTGGGCAGAAAGAGTTGCACTGGGGTCCCAAGGAGGAGCTGATTATATACTTTTAAGTTGGGAGGGGGTTAGGGAGAGTGTAAGTCTCTAAGGAATTTGGAAGCAAGGTTTCCAGGACCTCATGGGGCTAGCTGAGGTTAGGAAAAGGTCGTTTCCCGAAATCAGAGAGGGAGACAAACCATAGGAGACGCTGCTTAACTCTAGGGAACAAACTGAGGGTTGGTGGAGGGGGGAGGGGTGGGGGGACGGGGTCACTGGGGGATGGGCACTGAGGAGGGCATGTGATGTGATGAGCACAGGCTGTTATATGCAACTGATGCATCACTGAACTCAGCATCTGAAACTAATAATACACTGTATGTTAATTAACTGAATTTCAATAAAATAAAATTTAAAAAAAGGAAAAGGTCGTGTACTACTGTCTAGTAAACGCTCAGTCATGAGGCCCTTCAGATGTGTATCAGCGGGCCATAGGCTTGGGGGAGGATTGCTAACACATATCTTGGGGAGGACCGTAGAGATAAAGGAAGTTTCCAAAGGAATTTTTACAGGATCCTGGAGGTCAGGCTAAAGTCAAGCTAAGGTTGCCTTCTGCCTCCAGCAGAGTATTAGCATGGAGGCAGCTCAGCTCCTGGAGGAAGGTCACCCTGCTTGTCCCAAGTGCTTGTCAATGGGCTGCAAAGGAAATTTTTTTGTAGATTTGTTTTGCCTTTGTTTTCCACATCAGTTGTTAGCATCATCCCCTGAGGCTGGGAAAGGAAGGTGGTCCAGCGGACTCCAAGCCTGGCCTTTCTAGGCCTTGTCCATGGTGGGTGCCCTGGCCAGAGGCTGCCACAGCCCCACCACGGGGGGGGGGGGCGGCTCAGGAATCAGGGTCCATGGCGCAGGAGGTGCCAGGGGCGGGGACAGGTCAGCTTCCATCCTGAGCCAGCCTGCCCTTCCGCCAGGCAGGACCCATCCTTGTCATCCTGTTGTCACCCAGCATCTCCAACTCCCAGCCCCACACCAGCCCAGGGTGGCAACAGCGCGTGCGCTCACAGCATGCCCCTGCTCAGGAACCGCCCATGGCTCCTAGTGGCCTCTTCCACCAAGGGCAGCGGCCTCAACTTCCGCATGAAGCCCACCCCTCTTGCTCACACTCTGCTTGTGCGGCCCCTGACCTTTCCAGGGGAAAGCCTGCATGACCGCTTCTCAGGTTCCTGCTCTGCAGGAGAACCCAGCCCCACGCAGGGGACCTGGGGCCCTCCCTGTGCGAGGAGCATCCTCTTGCCCTGTTGAGGCGGGTGGCAAGCTGCCTGCTGAGGCTCCAAGAGCTGTCCTGTGTTTGCACCAAGTCCCTGGGTCTTGGCCTCCGAGAGTGACGTGTCCCTGCTCCACTCCTCCTTCATCTGGAGTCCCAGGACGGGAAGGCACGTGGAGCGGAGCCACCACCACTATGGGAAGCCCCTGGGGCAGGGGCGTGTTTGTTATGGTGGCGTGTCTTGGTGAGAGCTGACTAATGTCACCTCTCTTCTTGCTGACGCCCCAGCCTTCTTCTGCATCAAGACTCCTCCTCCTTCCTGCTTTCCTCCCCCTTTCCCTCGGAGCACGGCATCAGAGATACAGCTCTGAGCAAGTCAGACGTGGTCTCTGTCCTCATGGAGCTCACTGCTGCTAGTGGGGTGGGGAGGGGGGCGTCAGCACCACTGTTCTGCCCCTAAAAGGGCTAGAAGACCTGAGATCTGGGGGACGAGCGGCGTTCGCCTGAAGAAAGGGGACGGAGGAGTGTCAGGCAGGGTGAGAGTAGGTGCAGAGGTTCTGAGGTGGGAGGCAGTGTGGTCAGAACGATAGCCTGACGGCTGTGGGGCTGGGGTAGAGGCAGCAGGATGGGGGGAGGCTCACATGGCCTCGCCATCTGGGGGCAGGGGTCTATCTTTTATCCTCAGAGCAGCAAGGAGCCACTCAGGGTTCAAGCAAACGGACAGAATGATCAGGTCTGGTGGAAAGACCCCTCTGGCAGCTGAGGAGAGGGCAGGGTGGAGGGCTGAAACGGACACCCTGAGCCCCAACCCAGACCAAGGAAGCTAGTGTCCTGCCTTCGCTTGAATACTTTCAGGATGGGGAGCTCACTACCTCCCAATACAGGTTATCACATTGTCTGCCTTACTCACATTCTTTAGACCTTCTTGACATGACATGGAATCCAGTTTGTTCATCATCCTGGCATGTTCCCCTAAGAGACTTCAAAATGTGCCAAAATCCTTCTCAAAATGTGGTCTTCTGAACAGAACCCAGTACCATGCCAGCATAAGAAAATGGGGAAACACTCACCTCCACTCTTCTGGATGTTATACTTCTGTTAATACAGCCTCTCCCTGCTGCAGCTCTTACATGTGTCCATCCCACAGCACAGAGCCTTGGCCTTATATGCAGCAGGTGCTCAGCTAGGGCCTGGTGAGTCACTGATGTGCTCTGAGATCCTGGCACTCAGCCCCAGAGATGCTGAGTGATCCGCCTCTGGGCCACCCAGCACGATTTCATCAGGACCTACTGACGGGGCTGTGCATTTGGGTGAGCCTTCAGACCACCTTGGTCCCTTTGTTGACCCTAGGCCTTGGTGCAGTGGGCAAGGTGCAGGGGCGTGCCAGCCCGCAGGGCACCACCTAGCCTGGGGGCACAGGCCCAGCCTCTCCTGGCACCTACCTCTCCAGGGCCGGCAGCTGTGTGCGCTTGCTGCTCTGTACCAGCAGGGGGTGCCACGGCCTCCCAGGGCCGGCCCGACATTTTCCTGGGCGTCGTGGTTTGAAGGCGGTCCTGCCCAGCACACCGGTGGCCTGCCCAATCCTGGCCCAGCGTCCCCCCGTGTCTGCCCTGCAACAGGGAGTCGGGTAGCACATGCCAGCATGCAGTGGCCACCTGGGCAGGGCCCACGCGGGCCGCAGGAAAGGGCCCAATAGGGCCGTCCGTGCAACCTGTGTGTGTGTGTGTTGGGGAGGGGGTGCTCATGTCTGAGCCAACCGGGTGGATGGACAGCTTTTGGGCAGCTCCAGGGAAAGGTGGGGAGCTGCTGCCCTCCAGAGGCCGTCTTGGGTTCTGCGCCCACAAGGCCCAGTGGCGCGAAGGGGAGCAGTGGGGCAGGGCACCCTTGGGAGAGGCCAGGCCCCGTGGGTGCCCGACCCCCACTCGATGCTTTCCTATAAAACCTATAAAACCTGCTTTCAGAACTCGGCCTGGTCACTGCAGGGTTGGTCCCCACCCCAGCCCTTCCTGCCCTGGTCGTCCAGCACCCCGAGACTGGCTCTGCCACAAAACTGGCAGACTCTGGGGGGGCATCTCCCTGTGTCCAGCTGGCTCAGTGTGTGACTGGGGCTAGGGGGCCTGGAGTGAGTGGCTTGGCCTCTCTGAGCCCCCGCTGTCTCAGCCGTACGTGGCGGGGGCGGTTAATGATGACCATGGAGGTAACGCAGAGGTCCCAGGGTCATAGGTGGTGGAGAGCAGGACCCCAGGGCTGCCAGCAGGGGTGAGTCTCTGGAAGTCTCTGCACCCTGTGGCTGAGACTGTGAGTGCATGGGGCCAGGTTAGGACAGAGATGGTGGCCCTCCTTCCTTGCCTCTGGCCTCTGGGCTGGCCCTGCCCCGGGCAGAGAGAGAAGGCTCCTCATCTCATGGAACCGCATGAGTATCCTCTGCAGGGGCTCCAACATCAAAAATAAAGACCCCGGGGTACAAAAAAGTGTGTTTGGCCCCCGAGGCTCAGGGCCTTTGCACATGCCATGGTCTCTGCCTGGGACAGTCTTCCCCCAGGTCTTCATGGAGCTCCCCCTGTCCTGTACACCTTTGCCCCTAGGTCACTCTCTCAACCAGGCCTTTGCTCACCACCCCACAGAGGAAGGAAAACCACCCCTCACCAACTCAGTGTCTTGGTTCCCTGGGGGATTTTGCACTGGGGTCCCTCCACGAATATGTTAACATCCTAGCCCCAGCATCTGAGATGTGCTCTTATTTGGAAATAAGGTCTTTGCAGATGTAAGTAATACAAGGTCATACTGGATTAGGCCAGGCCCTAAATCCTGTGGCCAGTGTCCTTATAAAAAGAGGGAAATTTAGACACAGAAGGCCCAGTGATGACAGAGGTGGAGGCTGGGGTGACGTGGAGTGACCGCCAAGGGACATGAGGATGGCTAGCAGCACCAGAGGCTGGAGGAGACCAGCAAGGACCCTGCACTAGAGCCCCAGAGGGAGCGTGGCCCTGCGGCCACCTTGCTCTCAGATCTCCAGCCTCCAGACATGCCAGGATCCATTTCTGTGGTTTGAAGATGCCCAGGGAGCCCATGGAGCGGCCCCATCCCTGTCTCATTGTCCCTCAGACCTGCTCTGTCCTCTGAGGAGTCCCCTGCTTTGCTCGCCTATTTCCCAGATCTTCCTTCTCCCCTGAGACACACACTCATGTGTGTGTCTGCAGAATGGTGGCCAGCATGCCCTGGTCTCACAGAGCTCCGTGCAGTGGGCCTGGAAGGGGCCGGGGGTCACTGTGAAGACATCCACCCGCGCAACCGTCCAGAGCTCGTCCTGCACGCCCCACAGCCTCCCTCCCAGCCCGAGGAGATTTTCAGCCTTGAGAACTGAAAGGCAGAGGCAAGCAAGAGCAGCTGCTGTGTGGCCCCTTGTCCCCCCACCCTGAACCTTGAGTGCCTCGGGGTGACACCACTGTCCCATCACTGGGCCCCAGGCCTGGGCCATGGCTGGAGGCTGCAGGCTGCCTTAGCTCCTAGAGCCAGGGTCCCAGGACTGGAGCCTGCACACCCATGTTTACCTTAGGAGGGTAATTTGGGGGTCAGCCGTGTGCTTGGTGCTCGCTAAAGGAGGGCCCTTCCCCATGCAGCATCCCCAGCAAGGGGAGGATGTGGATCCCCTGCCCCATGGCTGTCCAGCATTTCCTCTGAGAAGTCGGTGCCCGCCGTCTGTAGGAGCCCCTTTCCTGTGGCTGGAGGGGATCCTGTGCTCCTGTAGGGCCTGCGCTGAGTCTTCCAAACTTTTGCTCAGCCCCTGGACCGCAGCCCTGAGAGGCTGTGCCCTGGGGCCAGCAGCCCCCTAGGAGGCCTGTTGGCTTGACCATCCCAGTGTCCAGGGCTGAAGACAAGGCTGCCGGGTGTGTCCCTCTCCCTTTCCAGGGCCAAGGGGACTGTGCCCATTGCTTGCTCCCCTCCCTCCCTGGGGGCCACAGGGAATGTGCTGGGTGGAGGAAGGGGTGCAACCGCCTCCTTTCTTCTCTGGTCCTGGCACTGGGCTGACCTATCACTCACTGCAGGGTCCTGTGGGTGCCTCATCCAGCCGGCGGGCAGCTTGGAAAGGTCTCTTTGGTCTCAGATGAGGCTGTGGCTGTGAGTGGGCCTGAGGACAGAGGCTCCTCTGTGCTGGGTGGGTGGGGTCCACAGATGGGTGAGGGGGCTGTGTGGGGCCCGGGTTGCCAAGTGGGGCCTGGCTGCCTCTCAGGCCCACCAGCGTGGCCTTGCTGAGCAGCTCAGCTCAGGGGGCACATGGTCACTCCCCCTTGTACCCTAAAGAGCAGATGGTCATTACTTTCTGTGAAGCACCTACTGTGTACATCATTTCACTGAATTCTTACAGAAACTCCCCAAGGTGTGTGTATCCAGCCCCACGTAACTGAGAGGTGAAGGCTTGCTCATTGTCCCTTGGCTCGTGAGTGGCCCAGCCTGGGTGAGAACCCAGGTCTGTCTGACACCAAAGCCCCAGCCCCTGTGTAGTAAATAGGGATGATTTCAGGTTTCCAAAGAAGTAGGAATTAGAAAAAAAAATGTGTGTATTTGACTTCAATTGAGAATTTCAAACATTATAGACATTTTGGCTGCGATGAAACAGCTCCCACCATAATCAACAAGAAAACTGAACAGAAACTGCAAAAAGCAACTATACTAGACATTGGATGACAGACAGGGAGGACAGTGGCTCTTGGGAGAAAAAGGCAAATCAGGAGAGCCCCATGGCTGCCTGGCTTTCTTCCAAGAGGTGGAGCATGATGGTCTCACTGAGCTGGGGGGGCAGACATGGGCTTCAGGGCAGCTGGGGGGACAGGGCTCTGTGGGCAGCAGTGCAGATCTGGAGCTCCAGAAGCCCTCCAGAAATGCTACTCTGTGCATGTGCAGAGTGAGGTCCCAGGATGCCAGGAAAAGAGCAACTACCAGGGCAAACAGCTCCCAGTGTCCGCCCAGGCCCAGGGACACTTAAATGCCAGCCACCCAGAATGAAGGACCCTTGTGGCCACCCAGGGCATTTGATGGGGGACCAAAAGCAGTGTCTCAGGTGTGGGGCTAAGCTCACCGCAGAGTGCAGAGAGAAGGCTGCTCTGTGCCTGGCCTGATGAACTTTGCAATAAGCCTTGTAAAGACCAGCTGCTCGCCACCATCACTTAACACCCTGTTGACACAAAACCCAACATTCTTAAAAACAAGAATCTAGGATTTCAACAATTTAGCATTTACAGCCTCCAGCACCCGGTAAAATATAACTGGACATGTGAAGAAGCAACAGCATGTAACCTATAACCAAGAGAAAAAGCAGTCAACAGACACAGACCCAGAAATGACACAATGATAGAATTAGCAGGGAAGGCACTTAAAACTATCATAACTATATCCAAGGATTTAAAGGAAGCCATGCACAAAATCAAAAAAGAAATGTACGGTGAATATAGTCAAAAGAGAAAGTGTGATACTGAATCAAATGAGAAATTCCAAAGACAAAAATATACAATATATGAAAATGAAAAACAATATACTAGCTGGGATTAGCAGCAGGTTAGACACTGCAGAAGAGAAGACCCATGAACTTCAAGGTTGGATGATAGGAGTTATCCAAAATGAAGCACAGAGACAACAAAGCCTGGAAAAAGAAGGTAGAGCCCTGCTGATCTGGGGGTGATATCAAACAGTCTAACAAGATGTGGAATCAGAGGCCCAAAGAGGTTGAGGGGGAGAACATTTGTTTACAAAGTAGTGGCCAAAAATGTTCCAAGTGTGAGAAAACCCTCAAGCCCCCAGATCAAAGAGCTCAATGACCTCAAAGCAGCATGAATACAAAGAAAGCCCCACCATGGTGCCTCATAGTCTGACTTCTCTTCGGAAAGCCCGTGAGCCCGGAGAACTGGAACTCCATCTCTAACGTGTTAAAACTGTTCTCCAAGATGTCTGGTTCTGATGAAGCTATCCTTCCAAGCTGCCAAGTGAAATCAAGACATTTTAAAACAAAAGGTGAGAGACTTCATCCCCAACAGACTTGCACTATAAGAAATTTCAAAGGAAGTGTTTTGGGCCAAAAGGAAATGATGAGAGAAGTAAATCTGGGTCTTCATAAGCAATAGAAGCCCATTGGGAACTGTAAACGTGGGAACACACCTGAGAGACTTTTTTCTCCTATGTATTTTAAAAAATTCTCTAAGCTATTTAAAGCAAGAGTAACGACAGCGCATCATGGAATTTATAACACATGTGGAATAAAATAATAGCCCAAAAGAAGGGGGAGAGAATAGACTTACACTCTTGCAAAGGTCAGATATTTTATGCAAGGTGGTATAATGTCACTTAAAGATGGACACTTGTAAATTAAAGATAAAGCTTTTGACCCAACCCAGTACTTCATGATGATAAATGTCTGGGTGCTGTGGGGACAGCAGGGGACGTTGTCATCCGGATACAGGCACCTACTGCTGGTATCGTACCCCGTGGCGAGAAACGGACAACGCTCTCCTGGGGTTCTGGACCGAGGCAAAGAGGTCCACTCTCCCTGCTTCTCTTCCCTGTTGGTCCTCGCCAGGACGGCGGGGCAAGAAAAATCCAGAAAAAGCATGCCTTTTGGAAAGGAAGGAGAACTATTTCTCTCTCTCCATCTCTTTGGTACATGACCTGATGCCTTTACAAGACCTGAAAGTGTCTACAAGTCATTGCAGAGAAGATGGAAGGCCCTCCCCGGCCCTTCCCCCACGGCCTTCTCTGCCTCCTCTGAGGTTGGTAGGTATCCACCTCGTGCATGTTTTTATTCACTTCCTGCACACTTATGCTGTCATAATCAGCCTGCAGTCCTGCTCCTGGCATTTTTAAACTCTGTGCGGAGGGTTTCAGCTGGAAGTCTGTGCTTGTAAGCTCTGTACTAGGTGGTTCCAGGCGGGGCTTGGGCAGCTAAGGGGTGAAGGGTGGGCTCACCCCAATGCCTGTGGCCAAGCGAGGCTGGGAGCCCCCGAGCTGGCCCTCTGCTAAGCTAGGGCCCCCCCCTGCTCCGGCCCGGGTGCTGTGGGGGAAGGGCTCCTCAAGGGCATGCGGGACTGGGTAGGGACAAGCCCTTGCCAGCCTGAGCAGTCTAGGGACTTGGAACTTGGTGGACCCATGCCTCCAGGTGGGGGTGAGTGGGACACATTGTTTTCAGAGAGTCAAGTTAATTGAGGTACAGCGTCCCTGTAATAAGACCTCCCTTCAAAGTATAGGGTTAGCTGAGTCTTCCACCAACATGTAGCTGTGTAACCACAATCATGATGGAGCACTTCCATCACCCGAGAGCTCCCCCTGCCTCTCTCCCCACCCCAGCCCCTTCCCTGCCTCCCTGCCGCTTGCTTCTCCCAGAACCCTGTGGTGGTGGGCAGGGCTTGGCCGCATTTTGTTGTGTGTGCGTCTGTGGTGGTTTTCTTTACTGATGAGTTGTGTTCTTTCCTATATATGTGCTCGTGCGCATCTGTCTGGCTCAGTCTGTTTCAGAGACTGAACATACAGACAAGGCCAGACCAGACCTAAAAACAGGACTCTGACCCCTGACCCACAATCTGCGAGAATCAACCCAGAAGGTCAAACCATAATCCAGAATGGCCGGGACTTGATCCATCACTGGCAGCTTCTCTAAGTTTTCTCCCCACCTCCACATCCAGAGCAGTCAGAGGAAGCCGAGTGCGCCCCACCAATCACGTGGGATGCTTCTCCTTACTGCCTCAGGCTCACCTGGAA
The DNA here is from genome assembly GCF_054177405.1 of Leptonychotes weddellii. Taxonomy (NCBI): domain Eukaryota; kingdom Metazoa; phylum Chordata; class Mammalia; order Carnivora; family Phocidae; genus Leptonychotes; species Leptonychotes weddellii. Next base: position 1,809,065 of record NC_138372.1, on the reverse strand, counting down.
CCGTCCCTTTTTCCACCACGAAGCTCCTCCGCTCCCCTGCCTACATTTGAGTCTCGGCTAAATCAGGTGGTGGTGGCGGACTCCCTGCTGCCTGGAGCTCTGAGTAAGCAGATTTTGCCTGCTCTTGGGGCTGGGGGGTGGGGTTCCTTTGTGTCCACGGTTTGTGCTTTCACTCACCAGTGGCTGGACATTCGGGTTCTTTCCAGTTTGGGACTATTATGGATAAAGCCACTGTGAATGTGGGCATACAGATCTTCGTGTGGAGGCTGGTCTTCCGCTCACTGGGTTCTAGAAGCTGGCTGCCTCTCTCTACCGTCTCGAGGGCTTCCTGGAACCTCCTGGTTGGGAGCTCCAGAATCCGAGGGCCACAAGCCAGATCCCAGGACAGAAGGGGCAGCTCCCTCCCTAGGGGCTTTGGGGGGTCTCGGCCCCCTCGGTGGGGTCTCAGCTGGTGCCCGGGCTCCCCCTTCTTGTAATCTTGGAAATCTGTCCTCTTCTGCCCTGGACCCTGGAGCAAACTCCGTTCCCTTTCTTGAATCAGGAATAAGCTGTGCAGAAGACGTTCCCACTTTCCTTCACAGAGGTGGCCATCCTGGCGCGGGACTGGTAGTCCCCTCACGCCCCTGAACCTTATCTGGCTCCTCTGGCCCCACCAACGCCCCCTTGTGTCTGGCCACTTGACCCCGAATTAGGACACATCTCAATTTTTGGAAGACATTTGCTGCCACGACAAATAAGGTTAACGATTCTCAAAATAGCGTCTCTGCAAATAACCAACAGGCCCACTTGGCCCAAAATGAATCTGAGGAGGAATTCAAAAGCATCTCTTTTCCCAGAAAACAGATTCCTCATTGACATATTTTTCTCTAGTTGATCTCCACCCCCCCAGCCCCCCCACCCCGTTCCAAAATGGAGCCTTTTCCTCTGTCCTTTATGCAAAGAGCCGGGCTGCAGACAGACAGTCCACTTGTCAACAGGGTTCTGTTTGTCTCTGTTCTCCCCTTGCTCTGGGGTACCCCCGACAAAAGGGCTATTATCAGATAGCGCCCTGGTTGCAGAGACTCCCCTTTCCCCTCGGGGGCTGCCAGGCTGAGGGAGGGTGGGAGGGAGTGCAGTTTCAGCTGACTGGAGCCCCGGGGTGGTAGCTCCAGGAAGGGCTGTTGGGGGGGGGCTGGGGGGTGGGGTGCTGGACACCATCCCTCCTTCACTCTGAATGACTTGGAAGCACAGCCATTCATCAGATTCATGATTCACATAATCTGTCCTCTGAGAACAGAAATGTACTTCCCAGAGAGGAGCCTCTCATGTTGCCTCAGTGCCAGGAGCTCTAGGGTGAACCCCACATCTGACCATCGGGGCTTATGACCTCACCGACACTTTTGTCAGTTGCGTCTGGGAGAAAAACAACTTTAACATATTTAAACACTTCCCCCAACCAACGCCTCACTGGGGAAACTGTTTCTTGCCTTTGGTGGCTGCCAGAACTGCTGTTGCAGGGACCCCAGGCCTCCCCCTCCCTATTACTCCCATCAGAGGATGTTCAGGCCCCTCAGAGGCCCTGGAGTTCCCAGAATCTGTGTGGGAACTTGCCTGGAGTGAGGAGCAAACCATCCATCCATCCATCCATCCGTCCATCCATCTATAATCTATCCATCCTTCCATCCCTCCATCCATTCATCTATCCATCCATCCACAATCCATCCATCCATCCACAGTCCATCCATCCATCCACAGTCCATCCATCCTTCCCTCCCTCTATCCACTCATCTATCCATCCATCCACTCATTTAGCCATCCATCCACAATCCATCCATCCATCTGTCCATCCATAATCCATCTGTCTTTCCACTCATCTATCCATCCAGCCAAAATCCATCCATCCATCCTTCCATCCATCCATCTGCTCATCCATTCATCCATCCACTATCCATCCATCCATCCAACCATCCACCCATCTATCCTTGCATCCATCTTTCCTTCCATCCATCCGTCCATCCGCTCATCCACCCATCCATCCATCCATAATCCATCCACCATCCATCCATCCACCCATCCACTTGTGTAACCCACCTTCTACTGAGAAGGTGTTTAAGTCCAGGCTTTGGGGACAGAGAGGTAAGTCATGGCACTTTCCATCCTTACATTGTAAATCCAGTGCAAGTGATGATTTCTGACCAGGGAACAGAGGCTCAGGGGTCCCTGCATGTTGACAGAGAGAGAGACAGTGAGAAAGGCAACACAAGTAGGGGGAGTGGGAGAGGGAGAAGCAGGCTTCCTGGTGAGCAGAAGCCCGAAGCGGGGCTTGATCCCAGAACCCTGGGATTATGACCTGAGCCAAAGGCAGACGCCCAAAGACTAAGCCACCTAGGCGCCCCTGGAGAGGTTGTCTTTGGAGAGACTCTGAACCAGGCACTTCTACAGCTGCAGGGAGAGAGGCATAGCTACCCAATTTCTCTGTTTGACACCATAATCTCATCTTCTTCCTGACTCACACACCTGGGGAGGGCCATGTGCCATCTCGGCGAGGGTGGAGGTTGTTCTGTCAGAGAGACACCTCTTTGAGTGTGCAAGGCTGCCCACTTCACCTCCATGCTCTGGTGGAAGGAGAGGGGCCACCGGGAAGACTTCATGGTGTAAGTCCCCAGAATTTAGGGGCCGTCCCCCACACTTGAGTGGGTGAAGGTAGGTGGCATGCGTTTGCTCAGTCTCTGTCTATCTGGCCATCGCCTGGTGGGCAGGCTCAGGTCCTGGCTGGGGACAGTGTGAGGACACCAGGCTCAGCCAGTGTGGAGGGTGGTCAGCGAGGAGGGCTGGCCGCTGGGGAGGTCCACCCTTAGGAAGGGGCGTGTTTAGGATTGGCCTTGCAGGGTGGGCTCCTCTACTACAAAGAGGTCCCAGGCAAGAGTTCATGGTGGCCGGCTCTGGGCGCAGGTGCACCTGGAGGCAGACGCACCTGGATGTGGACATTCCTGAAAAAGGGCACCCCTAGAGGGTACACACCTGGAGGCCAATATGCCTTGGGGTAAACACACTTAGGGGTGAGCAAGCCTGGGGATCACCACTCACTGCAGAGCCATCCAGGGTAGTTGGTGCTTTCCCTGAGCTTATTTTTTTTTTCTGGAAAATGTGAATAGCAAGGGTACCTGTCCTGGTGTGGTGTTGAGGTGATGGCTATGCACGTCTCACAGCCTGTCCCTGGGGACTTTCGACCCCGGCCGATGAGCCTCGCCCCTGGCCATGCTCTGACCCCAGGTCCTTCCCCCATCCCGAGGGCCTCCGTTCTCCCTCAGTGAAGCTCCGGGGGCGAGACTTAGAAAAGCACACAGATTTATTGCATATCAATCTCATGTATAAATTCATTGTCGCATTGGAAAGATTACATTTGGTGTACAGTCCTATCCTACAGCATTAACCTCAAATCAGCTGCTCCTAGGCTTCATCTTAAAGACGCTTCTCTACACAAGTACATCTGTCTTTATCACAAGCATCAAAATGCAGTCTGCAGAATCAGGCGATGATTTCCTACACTGGGTGCCTTGCACTTCATCCTCTCCTTCAGTGATGCCCACGTTGCTCACAAGTCACGCTTGTTGCGCGAGCAGTTCAGAGCTCCTCGTCTGGAGGACGTAGACCCTAATCACATATTCAACAAGTGCATCTACCGAATTTTCCTTTTCATAAAAATTTCACAAACAGACACGATAATGACCGCTAACCACGAGTCATGCACAGTTTACTTATAACAGAAGCAATTTACAATCAGGGGGACATGGGACATACACCGGCCTCCTTCTCAATGGTTTTTTTTTTTTTAAACATTATATGAAAACCTGACATTTACATTTGATTTCTTTTTCAACACTATACAGTTCTAAAAGGAAAAAAAAAAAAACAAAAACAAACCCAAACAACCAAAGCAAACTGAACCAAGTCTGTACTGAAACAATGGCAAGAGGGAGATGTGGATACACAGGTTCGGGATTCTTGCCAGCAGGTGCAAACACGTACGCGTTACGTGATGCTCTCCAACATCAGCTCAGCTTCCCTTGTTGCGGGAACGTCGACGATATAAAACACACCGATAGAAACCTCCGGAATTACTTTGCTCACAAGTGAATTGCACATTTGGAAAACTCAAGCTGCCTTTTGTTTTTATTTTATTTTTTTCCCAAAACGGTAATCCGAATCGGTGACGGAAAGGAAGAACATAACAAACTGGAATGCAAGGAGGAAAGGAACGCTCCTGGAATCACGCAGGAATGTCTTGTCACAGTATCGCTTGCTGCTGCGGAGACAGGTTCATGGCTTCTGATACCCGGCTGACCTCCACCGACCAGGAGCGGCCACAGCCTTGCGACCCCAGCCGGGAGGGGCGCAAGGTGCCCGACTCTCCTGGGTGGCGCTGCCCCCTCGCCTCTCCCCCAGGACAGCACAGTGAATACAGCTCAGTAGATTTCAGTCACTTGGGCAGGGGGCTGGGGGGCAGGGGGACAGGGCAGGGGGCGGGGGGCCACAATCCAGTGCTTTGAGGCTTCAAGGCTACCAACGGGTGGTATGTATTTGGGCAAGGGCTTTGCGAACGCTCACTGAAGAAGCAGCTAGGACAGAGAAGGCCGAGGGTCCTGTGAGTTTCCAGGGCCAGGCTTGGGCCACGGAGGTGCTGGCCTTGAACAGGAAGGCCACGTGGGCTCAGCCTGTCCCACTGATCCAAACCCAGAGTCCCAGGCCGGCTGCAGGAACATGCACCCCTGGGTTCAAAACAGGGGATCTCTGGGTCCCACTCACGAAAGGTCTGGCTGGCCAAAGGATCGGCAGCTCCATGCGTCCTACCCAGTTGTCCCAGGAATGAGAGCAGCAGTGGGGGGATGGTGTCAGTCTGCTGGGGGCCGGGGGTCTGAGGGGCGGTGGAGGGGGGAGCGGGGAGCCTTCCTTTTCAATTTCCATTTGGGAAGATCAACGGTCCAAAGGAGGAATGCCGTTGATGCTGGACGGAAGGGCCCTGGCCCAGTGGGGCCCCAGGTTGACAGGTTGACCCTGGCCACCACCCAGGGACACAGTGGTCAGCCAGGCGATTGCCCTGTTGCAGCCGAGCTCTGAGGTGGGGTCTCAGAATTCTAGCCGCCAAGACCCCTGGCCCCCACGGTCCAGGCTGGGCCCGAGTGGCCATGCTGGTGCTGCAGCCCGGGGACAGAGAAGAGTAGGGAGGGCAGCTTGCTGTACGCGGGGGTGGGGAGAGGCACCAGGGTGGGGACTGAGTGCTCCCTTTGTCAGGGGTCCAAGGACAGACCCCCCCAAACCTGCCAAGTGCTTGGGCCCAAGGGGCTGAACGTTCAGGAGAAATGGGGCTAGCTCTAATCATTTTCAGGGGGACAAAAGTAAGGGCTGAAGATGAGCAGGTGGGGCTCTGGGAAGGAGGGAGAGAGAAGATGCGGCCACGGCTGGCAGGAAATGACGGATGGCCACAGCCCACGGAGCAGTCCAGAGGCGGCGGCCACGGTCCCTTATCTGTTCTGGGACCACGGAGAACAGATGCTCAAGTCTCCACCCTGGTGCTCAGGCCAAATTTCCTATTTTAGGCAGAGAGAGTCATATCGCAAAAAAAAGCACACACCTTATTCTTTAGCAGAAGAAATATAATTTGGGTTTACAGAAATGGGCATTCGTATGTGAGGTTGACTCTGCAAAGGGGTCCCACCTGGGTGGAGGGGAAATCCCACACCGCACCTGCGAGCCTGGCAGGGTGGATGCGCGCGAGGAGGTGAGGGGCTGTGTTTGCAAAGCCTCGCCCACGGGCCTTCGCCCGCTCTTCCTCGAGCAGGGTGCCCTGCCAGCCTGTGGGTGTGCGGCAGCGGCCCGGGTGCGGTCTCGCTGCCTCCCGTGGGCCAGGAGCGGGGAGAACCCTTCCCCCGGGGCCCGCAGCAGTGTGGCGCCCTCGGGGCCTCCCCACGCAGCTCTCCCAGCGCGGAAGCACACGATTGTCGCCGGCCTGGAGCGGCGGGGACACGGGGACTCGGCTGCTCTGACCGGCCTGCTGCCCCTGGGCCAGTGCCCAGGGCTCGTGCACCGGAGCCCCGTCCCCAGGCGCCCCGCCTACCCCTGCCGCTTGCATCTACATTCTTTCTCAAGGGCAACTTGGACGATCTTTTTCTCTTCCTGTTGGGACGCTATTCTTTTTTCCTTCCAAACAATAAAAGAAATAAATAGAACACTTGTCTTAAATGCAAATGTAACTGAAACTCTAATTTAACAAAAACACGTGATTGTCTGGAAACGGGCAGCAGGATCCGTCGGGGGGCGCGGGGGTATTTGGCACATTAAAAACCTCCCCACTCCCTGGTTATCGATCACACAACACACAACCTTATACACGGTTTTGGTCCTTCACTAGATACTTATATTAACATTATTCCTTCACAATAAGAATGTCTAATGCCAAAATACTGTTAAGGAAGAAATAAAATAAGAAAAGAAATGAATTAGAAAAAATTACAAGTTATATACAGATTAAGGTAAATTCCATCAGGGAAAAAAAATTATGATTTGAAATTGGCCCCTATGGGAATAATTTAAAGCCCATCCGAGTGGAGAGGCAGATCCATCCTGAGGAGGTGCCGTCCGGCCGGGCCGTGCGGTCTTGGCTTCCCGGGAGGCAGGTCCTACCCGGAGGCCCTTCCGTTCTGGAGCTGGTCTGGCCTGCCAAGAAGCCGCACAAAGAGGTGGCGGTCATGTCCCAGAGCCGGGGTCTCACGCAGGCAGAGCCCGGTGGCCTGGGGCAGGTCAGCCGCAGAGCGCGCCCCGCAGAGCCCACGGAGGGGGGGGATGCCCGCTTCCTTCCCCTTGTCCGTCTGACGGGGGTGGGTGGGGGGTGGCTGGAGAAGTAGCCGGTGGGCCCTGCCTTCCACAGAGCGGCCATGGGGGGCCGGCACGGGTGTGGCTGATGCGTGGACCTTGTCGGGAGGAGCGTCGGGTGCCTGGCCCACTGCTCTCACACCTCCCCCATACAATTGGGGGGTCTTGGTGGGCGCCACAGGCATGAATCCCATGCCGCACACGTGGGACGCGTGCGACAGGCCTCTCTCGCAGCCTTGGGCCAGCCCAGGATACCATGTCTGAGAGTTCCACCGTACAGTTTGAAACTGCTCGCAGGCGGGGGCCCCAGGCCCCTCATTTCTGCTCGGGGGCACCCAGGATCACGTTGGCTTTACAAATATGGTCAGGGATAGAAAACTCCGTTATCTACAGTATAAAGAACACACCCAGACACAGTACCAGTTTCCAGGCAGGTTTGGGTTTGCAAAGAAGCGGAGATTTGAAAGCAATGCAAAATTACTTTTAAAAAACAATTTGCAAGTCGTCTTTCGATTTTTTAAAAAATACTGTCTATTTTTAAAACCACATGCTTAAATAGACTCTGTCGTCAATAAGATTACCAAAAGGGTTACTCTCGTAATTCTTATTATAAAAAATCGTCTGGGTGATCTCCCTTTGTAGAGCACACCCGTGTCTGTCCGGTCCTTTCTGAGACACCCCACGGATGCCCCAGTGGCCCGCTGCCTTCATTCAGTCTGGGATTAAAATCCCACCCTCATCCACTGGGTTGGTTCTACGAGGCGTGGCCGGCCGTGCACTGTACCCTTCCGGAACGCTGTTCTTAAGACCAATTCTTGGACGGTGGGCCTCCTGGACGGCTCAGGGACTCCTGGGCTCTGAGTTTTCATTGGAAAAGTTAGAGCTGAACCATGGTGTGTGTGGGGGGACGGATGCTGAGGAGTGGTCAACGCAGGTGACGGGGCAGTGGGGGGGTCTCCCTGGCCCAGGGCACGCCGCTCCCCGAGGCTCCCTTCTCCATATTCCGCAGCCGGGATTTCTGTTGGGACGATGGGGCCCTGAGGTCGCCTTGCTTGGACTCTGACCCCGGCCCCTCCTGGGCCCGTCAGAGGTGGTTGATGGGGTTAAAGGCTCCGGACTCCGGCGTGGCTCCCGTGATGTTCAACCAAGCGTCCAGAGGGCTCTGGGAGGAGGTGTGGAGAGGAGCTTCCTCGGAAAGGGACAGCATCATTGCATACGCCTGGCCGGGGAGAGGACAAGGACACACACACACACACACACACACACACACACACAGGACAGACAGGTGAGCCGTGTGAGCTGGGGTTCTGCAGATCCCAGGCTGGCCCTTCCTGGCCCCCCGCTGCCCTCTGGCTGGGCTCAGCCTTGCCCAGATCCGGACAGAGAGGGGGAAGGCCAGACTCTCCCCTGGGGCCCGGAAGAGGTAGATGCGGGGGGTGGGGTGGGGCTGGAGGTGTGTGTGAACGTCAGCTGGGCTCCCATGCAGAGGGACAAGGTGCCAGGGTCCTGGCCTGCACAGGGGCTCCCGCAGCTCTTTGGGGGTGCTTCCCCCCTGCAGTCACCTCTCTGCCCCACCCCACTCTTGCGAGGGCCCCGGGAATTGGCTGGTAGTCCACAAGAGGCCGTCCCTGTCTGGTGGGCCTTGGGGGCTGCCCGTCTGGACAGCTGTGGGGACAATACAGAGCTACTTGGGGAAGCGGATGCACAGCTTGTCTGAGCCGAGCCCGGAGCATGGCTAGTCCACAGGATGCTCCTTCTGCCACGAGCCACAGGGCACGAGGCAATGGGACCTGGGCGGCCACTCAGAGCAGAGCGGGGTGGGGGAAGGCCAACCCTCCTCCCACGGGTTCACACTCTGGACAGGATTAGTAAAAGACAAAGACAGACACGCAGACGGTTTTTGCTGAGACTCGGGGTGGGCTGACGGAAACCTCGCCCCTCCAGATGGATGGAAGCAGGAAGCAGGGCCCTGTGGCCGCCTGTCCTAAGGAATGGTGTCGAGGTGCACCCGGGTGCCCTTGCTGACCCTGTCACAGCTCCAGCTTGGAATTACTGACTGCATGACGGACAGCTTCCTTCAAGAGAAGCCTGGGCTGCCAGCCACGCTTGCTCGGATCAGAGGGAGGGAGGCCTACATAGCTTCCAGGCTGGACACCAGCTCCTGGACAAGAGCACAGTGACCCACGTGCCTGTGAGCGCCCGGCTCACATTCACCTGCCTCGATCTCTCCCTGCCCCACCCCTGCTTGTGGGGAAGTAGCTGTCGCTTGGGCATCTCTCTAGCCGAGGCAACGGGCCCGGGGACCCGTGGTCCTGCTGTGCCCCACGCATAGGACGGCCACCAGCAAAGGAGGCGCGGCCGCCACCCGCCATCCAGCCTGGGGGTGCCGGGAGGGGGGGCTCTGCTGGGTACCTACCTGGTTCTTAGCCTGCCTGTACAGTGTCTGCTTTAAAGTCTCAGAATCTAAGGTGGAATTAAGCACATCTTTAACTTCAAACGCTTCCTCAGCTGCTCTGCGGAGATCCAGCCCCTTCCCAAAAGTCGGCATCGGCTCCAAAGCTAACAGGCCGCCTGGTTGCTCCTCAATACACCTGCACCAATGACCGGGGAGAGGGGCCTGGCGTTAGCTGGTCTGGCCTCTGACCGCCTCTCTGACGCCCCACGGCGGGCTCCGTGCCCGCATGCATGCCCCGGCGTCTCCACGAGCCACATGCACAAGGAGACAGACACACAGACACATGGACACCTGGACAGAAGCCACACAGATGCAGGAGAGGGACGGACAGAGGGGCACGGAAGGCGGTGAGTACGTGCACACACATTGCAAGCAGCAGGCGGGGTGCCCGGGTCTCTGGGAAGGGAGGACAGATCCGGAGGCAGCTCTGGAGGGGCCGGGACTCCCGCTCCCAGGACCCCGGGGACAGGGGGGATTGGCCGTCCCTGGAGCAGGCCTCCTGGATCCACAGGACTCCCCCAGGAAGGTCTGGAACGCTGGAGCACGGCCGGTGCCAGACGCAGGCCGGGGGCAGTCGGGCCGCACGGGAAGGGGCCCCAGCCAGCACCACGTCCAAAGCTCGCTGAGCCCCTGCTCAGCACAGCCGGCTCGGGCCAGGCGTCACTGCCCGGGCCACTCACCAGAGACGGTGGGGCGGCAGGACCAGGTCCTTCGCAGCTCGGGAGCGTGCCTCTCCCTTCCGGGGAAGTGTGTGTGTGTCGGGGGGAGGTGGGCTGGGCCCCGACCCCCTTGCTCAGGCAGGCCTTGCCTGGGCCTGCGTGTGGAAGGCCCCTCTCCCACGGGGAGACGCCTGCTGGGAATGAGGGTGAGCCCAGCTGGGGGGACGGCGGGGTCCTGGGTGGTTTGAGGGTGAGGTCACCCTCATGATGCTCAGGGCCCTCCCCGGCCCGGGCCCTAGCTTGTGAGGCTGCCCACGCGCGGCCCATGGAGGGCCGGTCCCCACCTTCGGGTGTGTTCGAAGCCCACGGCCAGGGAGGTGGGCGGCTCCTCGTCCTCCTCATCCTCATAGGCCCCCTGGGGCTCAGGCGTGGGGGACACGGTGTCGTCCTGGGACTTCCCCGCCAGACTGTCATCCTCCTCCTCCTCCAGTTCCTCCTCCTCTTCCTCCTCCGCATCCTCCGGCTTCCCGCTGGCTAGGCCCGCACACTGCGAGCTGCCGTCCCGGTCCCGGACCTCCGGCCTGGAGTGACAGGGGAGGGAGTTGTCCTCAGACCCCAAAAGGCCTGCGACTGTCCTCACCCCTTGTGAAGAGAGCCTGCTTTCGTGGTCATGGGGACCCTCCGAGCCGAGGTTCTGGGTGCCTCGTCCAAGCCCTCGGCCTGGGCCGCCGCCCCTGTGGAGTAGGTTGAGGAGAGAAGGGTGCCTCAGCAGCAGGGCTCCCGAGGGGACACCGGCCGCCAGGGATTCAGGGTGTGTGTGTCAGGGAAGGAAGCCACAGCCAGTCTGGTGGGGAAGGGGGTCTTAGGTGCTGGAGCTGGGGTTGGGCACTGCACAAGGGGTGCCCTTGGGGAGGTTTGCTGATCGACCCTTGCTCAGTCCTCCTGGCCAGCCATGAGGACATAGGGACACTGGCTACCCAGAGTGATGGGTCCCCTTTGCAGATGGAAGGTCTGGGATCCTGGGGTTCTGCAGAACGAGGGCTGGGCTGTTGTCAGCCAGGGAAACCTGCCCAGATGAGTTTGTTTCAGAGACTGGTGGCTTCTCTCCTGCAGGCCAGACCCCACCTCATTTCCCTCAGTGTCACTCCAGCTGGATGAGACTTTTCCAATCTGGATCCTCGTTTTTAAAAGGAAAGAATCCAAGCCGAGCAAGGGCGAGCCTTCTTGCTTCTTTCAGAACATGCCACTAGCCCGAGGGCCACCCGGCAGGTGTCCAGCATGCAGGTGGAGGGGGGCAGGGAGGGTGGGCACATGCCTCCCGAGCCCACATCTGGGCCCCCACTCCTCCTGGACCTTGCATGGCCCACAGAGATCCGTCCGCAGCTGTCAGGGGAGGCAGGAGTCCTGCTCTCGGCGTCGGGGCCGAGGGGGGGCCCTTTCTGAGTGACACTGGCCTCCAGACACAGGGGCTTGTGCAGACGGGCCGGGCCACGGAGGCCCCTGGTGGCTGGGCTCTCGGCCATCCTCATCTCTCCTCCTTGCTTTCCCCAGAGAAAAGTACAAGATGCTGACGCCTGACCTGCCTTCCCAGACGGGCAGAACCTTGCCGGATGCTTCCCTTCCCGGGGGTCTCAGCTGTGCGGTCACTAGAACACGTCCGCCCACCAACGACAAGTGACACAGGCCGGGACTGGGTCCTGCCCCTCCCTGTGGTCCCCCCTCCGCCAGGGGGGCCTC
>NC_138372.1:1727218-1796865 GCF_054177405.1 Leptonychotes weddellii | reverse complement strand
GGGCTGGGCCAGCAGGGCTGTGTGAGGCGGGCCTTCGCTCCTGCCCTGTGACAGCTGCGCGGCCAGTCTGGGCGGTCACAGAGCACCCTGGGGGCCCCCGAGGCAGGAAGCATTAGGCTCCCACCAGCCTCTGAGCCTCCGGGGCTGTTAGCGCTGTGCCAGGAGCTGAGGTTTCTCTGCCCTGAAGGGCAGCTTTGTGAACCTGTCCGGGGAAGCCCGCGTCCTGCCTCATTCCACCCGGGGGCCTGATGATGGGCCCACAGAGAACAGGGAGGGCTGCAGCTACAGGGGCTTCCGGGTTTCCCACGGTACGATTCTAGAGCTTTTCTCATTCAGTTTCTGGAGCTTCTCGGCCGAGGCCTCGCTGACTCTGGCTTCCTCCACGGTCGGTGGGCAAAGAGCCGTCTGAGATCTTCTCCCAAACGGCTTGGGCCACCGTCCCTGGTCTCCTCTGAGCGACCCTCTGCCTTCTCTGCCGGTGGGCCTGGGTCCACCTGTGCTCGGCCCCACTCCTCGTGGGGCCGGCTAAGCTGCTTCCAGGCCCCTGGGGCCTGGCGCTTTGGTCACGGCCTCTCTTCCCACGTCTCCTGCCGTTCACAGGCCCCGACGAGGACCCGCTGTCCTGGAAGGCCTACACAGGTGCCCTTGGCTGTTTGTCTCGGCGTGCTCGGGGACGGAGGCCTGAGCCCTCCGCACGGCGGGGTCAGCTGTGCTTGGCTACCCGGTGACCTGGTGCTCCCCCACACAAGGGTCCAGAAAGGAGGGTTTTTACGTCCCAGGATGCACCGTCTCATTCCGTCACAGACGAATCCTTGCCCCCCATGGTGCCAGGCTCCCAGACGACCGTCCTGCTCCTCACAGCAATCGCTCAGGAAGGACCAAGTGCAAGGCCAAGCTGGTCTGGGTGCTCGCCCCCTCACCCAGACGACGGGACTCCCCGGGGCCTGTCCGCACGTGGGCTCACACACACCCTCGCACAGCATCCCTTGCCGTGTTTCCTTGGAAAGTCAGGGACCCTTTGACAGGCTCCACCTAACACTGCCACATAGACTCCGAGCGGTGGCAGTTATGAGTAGAAGACGGGGTTGGACAGGATTGTTTCTTGCCACCAGAAATGCAGTTCTCTTTCCAACCTCCATGGGGCTGGAGAGGGGGCAGAGGGGAGCTGCACGCTCGATTTGCTCACAGAGAGACCTGAGTGAGTGTGGCCCTCTCCTGGTTTTAATCTGGATAAATGGCCCAGACCGAGAAGCCCATTTGAGATTTAGGGGAGCAGTGAGCCCTGGGCTTTGGGGGGGCCAGAGGTCTCGGAGCAGTTGGCATTCATGTTGTAACTATGCTGACAAGTGGCTAGTGACATTTATGGCCTCGCTGCGTAAAACGGCACGGCGTTGCACTCTCTGCAGCAAGGAATGACCGGCCGGCCCCAGCAGCGTGCAGCCGAGGGCCTTGAGAGGACCTTGCAGTGACTGCAGCGCCCTCTCCCCCCCAGGGAAGCCAGCCAGTGGGAGGCCCAGCACGGGGTGGGGGAGGGCGCAGTGTCCTCCCCGGGACCCAGCCGGGCCACACCAGCTGTCCCAGGGAGAAACGCTCCTGGTAACTGTCAATGCAGGGGAAGGGAAGGCAAGAGGAGAGTTCTGAAATCCAGCCCTGAAAAACAGAACTAGAAAAGCAAGGGGACAGGTTTGGGCCACCTGAGGCAATAGGAAGAGGGCCTCGCTCACGGGGAGGGAACGAGCTGAAGATGGAGAGTCGTGTGTCCCCAAAGCCAGAACCTCACACCCCGCCAGGAGCACGCAGGCCAGCCCTCGAAGGTGCGTGCCCGGGGCATGACCACGGCCCCTCCGGGCAGCGTCCCGAGGGACCCCAGGCGTGGCCGCCAGGAAGGAGGCAAGAAGCAGCCCCTCCTTCCTGAGTCCAGCTTTCTGTCTGTCTAGCCCCAGTTGTAACAAGCCCTACCGGCCACAGCTTTAGGGAATGAGAGTGTGTTTAACTGCACCTTGTCTCCCAGCCTGAGGCCAAGCTCTCTAAGCCTGGAGAAGACATTAGCTGAGGACACCCGGCCCAGCAGGAGGGTTGACCTTCCCTCCAGGAAACACACCGTCGGTCACACGAAAGGGTCTTTCTTTCCTGGAGTCAGGGCTTTGGAACCCATTCTGAGCGATTTTAGGTAATCTCAGGCAGAGACAGAAAAGGAAGAGTGTCCCGCGTTGTCTAGTCTGTCTGTCACTCTGCAGCCTGGGACAAGCCCGGCCTCCTCTGGCTCGCAAGGGGACTCAGGCGCGCACGCAGCACTGCACACGTGGGGCCGGCCCCGAGCCGAGCTCAGCTTACGGGGGCAGGCAACGGGCGCGTTGAATCGGCCTCGCTGGGGGTGGGGGTCCTTCTCCTTTGGTGGGGCCTATCCCCTGGACGGTAGGTTTCTGTGGATGGACGGACGGATGGATGGACTTTCCTCTTCCAATTTAAATTCTTCCAGTGACCCAGGTGAGCCCAGACACCCCCTGCCCGTGATGGCAAAAGGAGTCACACGCATCACACTCCCCATCTCAGGGCTGCCTTGAGCCAGATGAAGTCAGGATTTGCAATGCAAACTTTCAAAGCAATTATTGTTACACAAGTCGAAACTCGCAGATTGGAGAGAGCAAAAGAAATCAATGGTAATTAAATTCCTCTGTAAACACAGCCCGACCCTCTGGGGGCTCCTACGAGCAACACTGTCCAGAAGGCGGCTCTCATTTCAGGGAGGAAGCCAGACCAAGTCATTCCTTCCTTTGTGAGCCTTTGTGGAACCGTAAGCCACTTCTGGGGGGCGGGGGGTGGGGGCCTGTGTGTCGGGGACAGGCGGGGGGTACCCAGCTCAGTAGATGTGCTGTCATTCATCTGCCCAGGATGCGGCCCGGTGGCGGTCGATGCCTGTTACACCTCAGGGTGGGGCACGGGGACCACAACTCTGGCGGGCACCCCACGTGGCTGCCCTTCCCAGGGACGGGGAAGCCCACCGAGTCTCTGGAGCCACCGGGGGACTCTGAGCTCTGTATGGCCAGAGCGTAGGAATCTCATGCTGCCAACTTAAAGCCATGCCAAACTCCTTATTCCCAGCGGCTGCCGTTCACCAGACACACCCCGGAATGAGGTCTTGGCGTCTAAACCAGCGTTTTCCCTGATTTGCCTCGTGGTCACCACCACCTGGGTCTCTCATTTAAAATGCCAACTCTCAGGCCCCTCCTTGGGTGGGGTCCCCGAACCGGGGATGTCACCCCAGCCCTTCTCCTGCCCGACAAAGGCCCCAGGGACCAAGGAGCAGGATCTGCCTCTCCCAGGGGCAGAACGGTCTGCTGGAGCAGCCGCGGACGCTGACCCTGGGCAAGTCATGGGGTCTAAGCCTCTGACTCTGCATCTTTGAAACGGGGATGATGCCCCCACTTGTGAACAGGAAAGGTGATGGCTCCCACACGGACTTGCTGTGTGGCTACATCTCTACAGGCAGAAGCCCAGCACTGAGGGGACAGGAGGAGAGGAGACACATGGCTTCCATCCAGGGCTGGCAAGCGAATCCCTTAGGACACTCCAAGCCCAGGCTGGGACCCGAATTTGCACGGAGCTCCTTTTCCACCGCCTGCCCTGCCTCAGGCACCCACCCTGGCCCACCAGCCGCTCTCTGGGAGTTGAGCTGGGAGGGGGTGGAGCGAGACTTCTCCAACAGACCCCCGGGGCCCTGACTTTGGCCAGCGTGGCTCTCAACGCCCTGCCCCAGGCAAGAACGGCCGGTGGGAGAGCGGCACCCAGGCACCGCACTCAGAGTCTTCAGGAAGCCCACTTGGGCACCTCCTGCCGAATCTTTATGACCCCCAGGGCCCAGGATGGCTGTGGGGTCAGGAGGGGGTCCCAGGGAGCCACCTGACACAAGGATGCTGGCTCCCACCCCCACCCTTCCCATCTCACCGAAGCCTCCCCCCCCCCAAATGGGGTGGGCTCCTACCTGTACGGCTGCTCCCCGGTGTGCGTCCTCAGGTGTCTCGTGAGGTTTGCTGATCGGGGGAAGATCTTGCCACAGTACCTGGGGTGGAGGGGCAGGGGGACCGTGAGGCAGTCGCCCCCTGTAGGCTCAGGTGCCCACATGCTTTCCTGGCGTGGTTCCTCCACCTCGGGGTCTAGGCCCGAGCCCCACACCTGGGGGGCAGGTGGGCTCGGCCGACTGTGGCTTGCTTCGGCTGTGCCCTTCCCCGAGCAGCCTGAGGGCGGCCGAGCTGCTTGCACCAGCTAGGACAGGCTCACGGGCTGGGGACGGACACGGCGCGTGTCTCTCCCCAACACCGGGCTTTGCACCTGACTCCGAGGGTCTCGGTTAAATGCCGACCAGCCCCCCTCGACTTTGGACCCTCTGGGTTCTGACCGGCTAGGCTAAGGCTGCGTTTTCTTGTGCTCACGGAAACACAGCCTGCTGGCGCGGGGGACGTCCAGCGCGCCCCCCCCCCCGACACACAGGGGCAGCGAATGACCGCCACCCGTGAACGGACCACTGACTGCCTCTACACTGTGCTGTGTCTGGATGGTTTGTCCAGGAAGCCCAGGCTCACAGCCACAGCGTGGCACCTGTGGCCCCCTGGCCAGGACCACCCCACCAGCACCCCCTGCAGGCCCCGCCTCACCTGCAAGTGTAGCGCTCCTTGCCCTTCCTGAGGATGGGGTCCGAGAGCGTGGGGGGCGGGGACCGGAAGTTGAAGGGGTGGTGGGGGAGGGGCTGCAGGGAGCTGCCCGAGTCTGCCTTCATGGCCGCGAAGCTCTCCAGCTTGTCCGTCATGGTCTCGATGGCTGACATCTGCCGGCAGGACAGTGGGCGAGATGGTGGGCTCCCCTGAGGAGGCTGGCCTCATCCTCCCCGGGCACCCGAGGGTCCCCCGGGACCGGGCACGTCCCCCGCTGGGCCAGGAGCAGAAGCTCGTGCAGGCCTCAGGCTGTGGGTGCAACCAGCCATCTCCCGGGCTTCTCGGCCACCCGGTGGATACTCACACATTCTGCGGGCCCTGCTCCCCGGAATCCCCGTGTCAGCCCAGGGCCCAGGCTGGGGGAGCCGGAGCCAACCTTCGCCAGCCTGCCTCTCTGCCTGTCGGGGGGCAGGTGGGGTGGGAGGCAGGCTCCGGGCTCACGGTGACACGTCCCCTGATCTGGGAACCCCCCAGCACCGCCCTGCTGGCCTGACCCTGGCCAGCACCCTGGGAGGGCTGGCTCCGTTTAAAGACAGAATCACATCCCGCTCTCCTCTTCTCCTCTGTCTGTCTGTCTCTCTGTCTGTCTTTCTCCCTCTCTCGAAATAAGACAGCTCCCTGCCTCCCAGTTAAAAGCGGCCACGGGTCTGGGCAGTGCCGTCTGGTGGCAACGGGTCATGATTGCAGGCCAAGTTCTCCGGGAGTCCAACAGCCTAGTGCCAGATGCTGCTAACGGAACCTCCAGAGGACGAAGCCCACGTGATGCAGCACGGGAAATGGTGACGTGGACCAGAGGACGCACCTCTCCAGGCCTTGAGGTACCAGGGGCTTGCTTGGGGAGGATTTGGGAGTGCGGCACGGCCATTTCCACGCAGTGGGCAGAGTTGTGATCGGAGCCCCAGATGGCGCCTGTCCCCGAGGGCTTGGGTTTGGAGACAGGACAGGACAGGGGGTTGCTGTTCAGCTCTCCATCCCCCCGGGAATGCCTGTGCGGTCCTCAGAGGCACGATGCTGCCCGCGTGCGTTGCCTGCCCTGTCCCCGCTGACGGGCAAATGGGAGCTGCCTCGCCCCTCGGCTGCGGCCCCTCCATGGCCGGGACGATGGGGACCCAGGTGCAAAGACTGCTGCCCACCTGGCTCTGCGCCTCAGTTTTAGCGGCAGCCTTGAAAGTTTCTGGAACTCTCCACACAGAGACTCCCTGGAGCTCCAGAGGTGGTGAGGGGCTGAGGCCGCCCTGCACCCCAGGGCTGCGCACACGCGTGTCAGGCCTCCCAAACCAAAGGCCCCGGCAAAGTCCCGCCTGGCACCTGACCACCGCAGGCTGATGTCCTCACTAGGAGTGACCCCGTACTTTGTAGAGGCCATCAGTCATCGCGCCTAAGTGGTGGCCTGACCTCAGACCACTTCATTAGGTGACCTCCTAGTCCTCCTCCCCTCCCCCTGCCCCGCGCTCTGGCCTATGGGCAGGCATGGGGGTGGCAGGGCTCAAGGGGGGAGCAGGCAGGAGGGACAATGGGCCGCCGGCCCCCTGCCAGGCCTCCTCTCCTCAGGCCTGGGCGGGTCTCCCTGAGGCCGGTCTGCAGGTCTGGCCTGCCCGGCCTGCTCCGCCTGATCAGATGTTCCCGGCCGAGCTCCCGCACAAACACAAACACAGGATGCGCCTGGCAGGCTTGTCGGCTTTTTCCAGCCCGACCCGAGGAAAATCGGGGGAAGTTATTAAGCTAAGCCCATGGCCCCAGCGAAACAATGGGAGGCGCTAAGTTTAGCTGTGAACCCAGGCAGGGGGCAGGTTTCACAAACTGGGGGTGTGTGTCCAAGGTGGGAAACACCGAGAAACAGAACAATGCCCCAGTCTGGAGTCTGGTTCAGGCCATCCCACAGTTCAGCTCCCAGAACCCCCAAGTGGGGTGGGGGAGGCTGTGGCTCAGGGGAGGAGGCTGGGCCCCAAGGAGGGAGCACAAGTGGGCCCTCGGGCAGGAGTTGGGGAGCCTCTGCCCAGCGCTGCTGCTCATCCCCACGTCTGTGACATCTCTGTGCCTATGCCCTTGGGGGGACAAGGCCGGGCGGTGGATGGGGTGCCTGCAGACGGGGTGTGTGGCCACTGCCCAGACTTGGGGGTTCTCTTTCTCAGACCCCCAACCTTAGTCTTGGCGGACAGCCCTGACCCCCCACCCCTGCAGTCGTGGGGGAGGGAGCCCCTCCTGCCCACCACCTCCTGGGACCCTCTGTCCTTGGGGCCAGTCCGTCTGCTTCTGTCTTGTTCCCCATCCCCTGTGCCCCTCATGCCCCCCTGCTCAGACCCCCACCTCCTGGTCGTACGTAGGTATCCTGCTCACACCCATGCCTCCCGCATCTGGCCCCTACTTTCCAAATTCTTGGACTCCCTGCATCCGAGCTTTGGCCCACCGCCTTGTTGATGCTCACTGCCCCTCCGAGAGCCTGAGCCATGGGCTGGTGAGCCCTCCCATGGTCTGGGGTCTTTGGCCACCTCCGAGGGACCCACAGAGCACTACCCTCCTTCCTCACACGTCCTGGCCCTTCTCACCCTCTTCGGCCTCGCAGTGACCCATAGGGCTCCAGGGAGAGAAGCCCCCTGGGCATCTGATGGGCAGGGAAGCTGAGGCCCTCCTGGATGGACGCTCAGGGCCTGCCCCCTGCACAGACCTGCCCGCCTGGGCAGCCTGGCTAGAGGGTCCCAGAATGGGAGTCCCAAGGCATGCCCTCCCAGGTGGCTTGGCCCCCCATGGGTCTTACCTGGGGGTGGAAGAGCAGCGGGGACGGCCGCAGGTACTTCTCCTTCAGGACTCCCACGGGGTCTGTCACCTTCCGCTTCTCTACCCTGCTGGACAACAACACAGAGGGTTACGTACCTCACCGAGCTGCCCGGGGCTGCTCAGGGACCGTGCCCACCTGTGCCCCCCCAGTCACGAGGCGGGGACCCCTGCTTCTGGCCCCCGATTACTATGTTTCACCTGACAGTGGGGGGGGGGTGTTGTGACGGAGCTCACCTCCACGCCCCCTGCCACCTGCCTGAACGCTCACTCCACATCCTCCAGGTGCTCCCCAGACTCTCCCAACCACCCCAGCTGTCATTCCGGGGGGTCCCCGGGGCCTCCCTATGGCTGCCAGGTAGGGTCTACCTAAACACTCGCAATGGCTGCTGGAGAGGACAATTCTAGAATATTTTCCAAATGCTGCTGACAACTCTGTTCCTCACAGAGCAAGTGGAGAAAGTGGCCGGGGCCGGTCCTGAGATCCCTCCGCCCTCCGTCTCCCAGCAACGCCAGCCTCAGTCTCCTTGTGGCCGCAGAGGTTCCCAAAGCGCTGTCTGGGGAAACCCGCCGCTTCTCCGCACGCAGACGCGTCCCCTCTGAGCACACCCTGCACCAGCCGCTCCCGTTTGGTCCACGCGAGGGCCTCACTCTAACGCACAGCTGCCCACCAGGGCTTGGCTGGGACAGCGACCAGGGCAGGATTGGGGGGGACGGCGCAAGGAGAGGAGAGCATCGCCGCGGGGCCTGGGAACCCCACCGGACCCCCAGCCTGGCCCAGGAGGGAGGGGATGAGGGGGAAGGTGCGAAGGGTCCCCTCTTGGAGAGGCAGTGTTGATTGTGTGGGGAGTTGGCTTGGAGGGCATCTTGCTCTGAAGGGCCTCCCCAGGGCCCCGTTCAAAGCTGGGCTGTGTGGGACTTGGCCTTTCAGCAAGACGAGCCTATAGCGGGGGGACCCCCACAGGAGGGGTGTGTGGGGTCTGTGTCAGCTTGGCCCCTGAGCAACCAAGGCCAGCTGACCCCAGCGGACCACTGGTGGGCATGTGTGCAGTGGCCCAGCTGATCCTGCAGGCCAGGGTGGCCAGCCTGGTGGCGTTAGGGTTCCTTGAACCCGGGGGATGGAGAATGGTGGGTTATGTGTGTGAAGGGGGAACAGGATCCAGGGGCTGGCCTGTGGGGATGGTGCGGGGTTTTCCTGGAGTCACCCAGGAGCGGAGGAGGGCCCTGACCCCTAGCCCCAGGGCCCAGCCTGTTTTCGAGCAGTTGTGGTCACTCACAGCTTTGCTTGTTTATCTTGATGGGCTTGGGGGTGCAGGGAGATAGTGCACTCGAACATCTTGCTGGTGTCTATGGGCAAAGTGGGGGCCCAGGCATCCCCTCCCTCAGCCCATGGACCCTAGATCCAGTGGCCAGAGCTGGGGACACTCTGGATCTCAGAAGACCCCTGAGAGGACGTGCCCTTCTTGGCCCCACCATCTGTTCTTCCAGCTTCCAGAAAAAGGCTCCTGGCTCTGAACCAGATGAGAGGGGGCAGAGGGGCAGAGTGAGGGCCTGGGGAGAGGGCAGGGAGGTCAGGGACAGAGCGGCAGGAAGTTAACTGAGAGCCTGCTGCGTACAGCTCTGCAGCCTGAGCGGAAGGTCCTGTGTCTTGGCCTCCGGTCACTGTCCCGTCGTCTGCACAAGGGCTGCGTGTCCCGTGGGGCACTCTGGGCCTCGCCTGGGGCCCTGGAGAGTCTCATTTAATGGTCAGGCACTCTCTAGGCCTTTTGACTGCCACGTTTGCCCCAGAAAGCTAAGGAGCGCCTTTGGCAGGTGAAAGTCATGGCTCCTCCTCGAACCTCTGCTCAACTCCCTCAAACCGTCTATGGATGGCGTGTTCTGAAAGAAACACCTAGAAGGCCATGTTCCCCATCTCCCCTGATGATGACGTCAGGCCCTGGCGGGAAACAGGACCGGCTGCGGACACAGGCGGCCAGGGCCACGGGGGCTGAGTGCAGAGGGTAGGACCTGCGACTGGCCTGGCCTCCCCCCGCCGGGCCGCTGTCTTGCTGCTATCATTCTGTCCCACGTGCACCTTCAGCGGACCTGGGCTCCTCACCCGCACACCCGCCACCTGGCTGCAGCTGGCCCCTTGGGGAACGCAGGCCGCATGCTCCCGTGCTCCCTGGACACTGGGTGCACACGCGCGTGTGTCTGCACGCGGGCCTCTGTCCCACACGGGCATGGCCTGAGCCCTGCAGCCGTGCCCCGGGCACGGCCCCTGCACCTCCAGGCCTCCCTCCCAAGGCCCACCATGAGCACAGCCCTCTGTCCTCAAGGCTCAGCCGGCCCAGCCGGCCCAGAACCCGCAGGATGCGCGTGAGGGGGCTCGGATCCCTCCCACCTAATAAACCCACCCGATTCAAAGCCCAGAGACTGGGGAGGGGGATTAAATTTTGCCCCCCCTCCCAGGAGGGCTATCAGAGGGGTGGGTGCTGATTGTTTGCAAACCCTCTGGAGCTTCCTCCTCCTCCTCCCCCTAACCGCCCCCCACTCCCGAGACCAGCGGCTCCTTCTCTGCTCTTCCCTGGGCCACCAGAAGCCCCCGCTGTGGCTCCAGGGGGAGGTGGGGGCCACCAGGGCGGCCTCGGGGAAGTGCAGGTGCTGGGACTGGAGGACAGTTTTGCAGGACGCAGAGTTTGGTCCAGAGAAGACGGCTGGAGACAGTGGGGGGCCCGCATGGGGTCTGAGGGGAGGCTGGGGGTCCCAGCGGCTGTCAGCCCTGCTGCCCAGCCGGGTCGAGGCCCCTTTGGGAGAGCAGGTGAAGGTGGGGCGTGTTAATACCTGTAGATGGGGTCCATGAAGAAGGGTGAAGGCTTGGCGTAGTGCAGGGCCGGCTGCTGGGGCAGCTGCGCCGGACATGCCTTGGGCAGCCCCTCCCCGGCCCCCAGCTTGCGCTCCCCGTAGATGTGGTTCTTGCGGGGCTCCCGCCCCCCTCCGTTCTGGCTGGCTCGGATGCGGCTGCCGATGCTCAGGTCCAGCGGCTGCTCCTCACCGGACGCCGGGGCCGGGGGTGCCTTGGGCATGGGCAGCACAGGCTTGGCCTCTTTTGGTTTGGTGGTGAGGTCGAAGGGGGACTCGGCGCTGGGGCCGCCCCCCTTGAGGGCGTCCCGGGGGGACCTTGGCTCGGCCTTGACCAGCAAATTGTGGGCGAGGGAGCGGTCCGCGAAGGGGCAGAGGGCCGGGGGGAAGTTGGGCAGGAACTGGAAGGGGAAGACGGAGTGGTAGGGCAGCGAGCCCAGCTTCTTCTCCTGCATGCCCACGAGGCCGGGGCCGAAGTACTTCTCGGCGATGGAGGCGATGGCCTTGATGGAGTCGCCCGCGGCGCCCGGGGCCGTCAGCAGCTGCTCGTCGGGCGGCGGGAAGAAGGCGTGTGGCGGGAAGAAGACTGGCACCTCGCCCGCGCCGTCCGGGGCCCCCGGGGGCGCCGCGCTGCTGCCCCCACACTCGGGCTTGCCCTCCGCTGCCTTGCTCTTGTCCTTGGCCTTGTCCCGGTCGCTGTCCGCGTCGCTGTCCAGGTCCGAGCCCGAGCCTGTGGTCGTGTCCAGGTCGGTCCCCGTCGTGGTGTTGACGTCCTCGAAGTCACTGCCGTCCGACATGTCGCTGCCCCTCGTCTTGAGCTTCTCGGCGTAGGAGTCCCCCAGGCGACGCTCGAACGTGTCCTCAGGCCCCGTGGCGGCTGTGGCACCCTGGCCACTGTTGCCCACGGCAGAGACGAGGGGCAGCGCCGGGTTCCCCAGGGGGCTGGGGAGCTTGGCGTCCTGGGTGTGGTTCAGGGGGCTCTTGAGCAGCGGCGTGGGAGGTAGCAAAGGTGGCCGGGGGTACAGGGATGGAGGGAAGAGGCCCGGGAAGCCCGGAGTGAGTGCGGGGAAGGCGGGGGGCGCTGCCGAGAAGGGCAGGCTGCCCGGGTGCGGCCTGGACGGGAAGTACTCGTTGAAGCCCAGGCTGGCGTGGTTGAGGTTGGGGGGGGGCTTCGCCTTGTCCATCATGGGGCTGGGGGTCAAGGGCAGGCCCGGGGCGAAGATGCCGCCCGGCGTGTAATGGTTCTTGCCCTCACAGAAACGTCGGTGCTTGTTGAGGGAGGAGGTAGTGCTGAACATCTGCCCGCAGTCCTTGCACTTGATCTGCGTGCGGCAGTCGGCGTGCATCCTCTTGTGCCGGCACAGGTTGGAGAACTGCGTGTAGGATTTGTGGCAGACCTCACCTAAAACATCAGCAGAAAGCAAACACAAACACAATATGAAATTACCAGGAAACCCTACGGCCGCGGGGGAGGGAGGCTGGGCCCTGCAATCCGGAGCCATCCCTGCTTGTGTATGTGTCACACCATATGTGTGCATGCCGGCACGCACGTGTGTGTAGGCATGCACATGTATGTGCCTGCATGCATGCTTGCACGTGTGTACATAAACCCACGGGCACGTGTGTGAGTGCACACATGTATGTGTCTGCATGCATGCTTGCACGTGTGTACATGTACCTACGGGCACGTGTGTGAGTGTGCACATGTATGTGTCTGCATGCATGCTTGCACGTGTATACATGTACCTATGGGCACGTGTGTGTAGGCGTGCACATGTATGGGTCTGCATGCATGCTTGCACGCGTGTACATGTACCTACGGGCACGTGTGTGAGTGTGCACATGTATGTGTCTGCATGCTTGCATGTGTGTACATGTACCTATGGGCACGTGTGTGTAGGCATGCACATGTATGTACCTGCATGAATGCTTGCACACGTGTACATATACCTACGGGCACGTGTGTGTAGGCGTACACATGTATGTGCGTGCATGCATGCTTGCACGCGTGTACATGTACCTACGGGCACGTTTGTGAGTGTGCCCATGTATGTGTGTGCGTGCATGCTTGCACGTGTGTACATGTACCTATGGGCACATGTGTATGTGTAGTTGTGCACACATTATGTGCCTACATGCATGCTTGCACGTGTGTACACACGTGCACATGTACCTATGGGCACGTGTGTGAGTATGCACATGTATGTGTCTGCATGCATGCTTACACGCCTGTGTGTACATGTACCAAGGGCATATGTATGTATGTGTGCCATGAGTGTGCGTGCACATGCATCTCGTGTGTGCTGTGTCTGCATGCATGCATGTCCGCACGTGTGCTGCATGCGTGTGCACATACATGTATGTGTGTGTGCGCATCCTACCCTGGGGCTGGCCTCCAGGGACCAGCAGGCTGGTGAGGACCACCTGCGCCTTCCCACTTGGACAGATCTCAGGTTCCTCAACCTTCCCCATTGGAGGCTGGGGTATGTCTGCTCTTTGTGCCATTCTCCCTGGGAGTGTTTGTGACATGGGGGCCCCGGTCTTCTGAAATCACTCCCAGCGTGGACGAAGCCACAGCGTGCAGCCAAGCATGCACTTGTTCAGGCTCCCCCAGAGCCTCCCGCCACTCCCTGTCCCCCTCAGTGGCGCTGTCTCAACGGGGAGAGAGGAAACAACAACCGCCAGATGAACTCTTCTGCTTTCTGTCCTGGGAGAGGGGCCTCGGGGTGACCGGCCCACTCAGGGGATTCTTAGGGAGTCTGGGCTGGGGAGCAGGGCTCCCGGTGGCGTGCGGTGGTCACCGTCTGGGCCTGGCTTGAAGCTGGGGGTGGGAGGGAAGGCAGGCAGGGCCGTGTGGAGAGGGGCTGGCTCCATGTTTAAGGGAAGTGAAGCCTCCCCAGATTGGGATGAAGAAGCAGAGCCAGGCTCAGGCTGATGGGCCCCGGCCTCTGCCCTTGACAGGAGGGGGCAGTGCAAGCCAGAGCCCAACGCCAGGACCCAGGAGCTCTGGGGACCCCACCTGGCCATTTCCCCCATGGCCTGTGAGTTGAGTGTTGTCAGTGAATCACAAGCTTTTCTTTCTTTCTTGTTTTTTAACCAGAAAGGGAGGAACACACACACACACACACACACACACACACACACACGTCTCTCGGCAGGACAATTTGCTTCCTAAATGCAGCCCGGTGGAAACAATGGATCCAGCCTGTTTCTTGTTCACCACAAATCCTGACTGCCTGGTGTCCCGCTATTCTCACCGGCGCTCTGGCCCCACATGACTGAGTTCTTTCGGCACAGTATCTATTTATGTTAAGGGCCCTGCCTTCCTGTTGTCCGTATGGTGGGACGTTTGTTTTCAAGGCTGAGGGGGAAGAGCAGGGCCTCAATCGGATCAAATCTGCTCTCTTTGGGAGGAGGCTGATCCAGAGGTGCCGAGCCACGGAGCCGGTCTATAAATACACTCAGGTCACCCACCTGGCCTCGGGGGAGCCGGGCCCTACCTCAGCTTGAGCCTCGCTGGCCAAACACGTGACCCCTTGCTGCACCCCTGGCCCAGCTCCCCAGGGCCTGGTTTGTGCCTGCTGCCAAACTAGCTTAGAAACTGGACTTGACCAGGCCCTCCACCTGGGGCAGCTCCCAGAAGGACCCCTGGGCCAGCACCACGCCTGGTCATGGGGAGCCTGGGACCCTCCACGCCCACCCCTCCGCTCACAGGATGGAGGGGTCTGGAAGAGATGCTGGGGCTACAGAGAGACCTCTGGGAGATGGAGGCCGTCAGAGAGGCGGTCCTGGGCCCGGAATGCCAGCAGCCAGCTGGCTCAGAGCCGGCAAAGGGAGGTGGCTGCCCGCAGGGGCCAAGGAAGGCCTGGGCAGCCCACGGCAGCCTGGACGCGAGAGTAGCGACTGGCAGAGGGTGCCCGCAGGCCCTGGTGGGATGCAGAGGGGCCCTGACCGCTCACAGCAGTTTCCCGTCCTTGTAGGGCAAGTGCGTGGATGTGCGCATGCACACACACACTCTAGGGAAGGTCCTTTTGTGGAGAGTGCCCACCAGGAGACTGACCCCCTGTGTGCCCGGATACCGCCCTCCCGTGCACCCCAGCACACACCCCAGCTCCCTGGCAGATGAGGCACCGCTGCGAAGGAACTCTGCCTCGGCCGGGTGCTCAGTGAGGGAAGGGCTCCGGGGCTTGCAGCCCGGTTTTAGTGCAGATCCGAGTGTGTTGCGCGTGCCCCCAGGTGGCTGCTGTCTGGGTGCACTGGAGACGGCGTCGCCGTGAGCCTGCACCCCTCCCAGCCACCCATCTTTCCTGCGAGGGGCGAGGATGTGTGCACCCTCCGCACTTGTTTGCAGAGCTGCTTTTCCGAGCCCAACACGGCCCTTTACCGTGGCCCAAAGCATGCTCGGCTGTGGCTTGCGGGACGTGCAAAATCACATTTCACTTTCGGAAATCTTTGCCACCCTATCTGAATGACATGCCCATGCAGGCCACCTGGCCACGCTTAGGGTTTTCTCTCTAGCTTCACCCTTTAGCCAAAAGCTGAGACACCCAGGCGGGTGTGCAGCATGGACAGGAGCTGGAGGGAGCACCCGGCAGGGCCGGGCTGCCCGGGCTCTGCTTGTCCACGCCAGGCTTCTGCGTGGGCCGTGGAAACAGTGGGCTCAGACCCTGGCAGAGCGCGATGGTTCCTGGAACTTACGTTATTAAATACGCTCTAAGGAGACTTCACAAAACTCTGTGTCTAGGTGCTCAGAAAGTAGCGACTTTTGAACCTCTGCACAATTTCCTGCTCCTAAGCTCACTTCAAAATTCCAAGCTGCTATTTCATGCCCCACAGTGGGACCTCCTGGGACCCACATGCACGGAAAGCAGGACATGCATCTCTGGTCCCCGTTAAAGCCCCCCATCCCCGCCCCCACCCATCTCGCCACTTCCTGACACCTCCCAGAGGCAACAGGCTCCCGTCTCTCTCTAGAACCTGCCAGTGACTGGGGGCGGGGCACATGACCCATGAGACACTGGTGTCTGGGTCATCTCCAGCAGGGGACTGGAAGCTTGGGCTGGGGACAGCGGGCAGGAGGAGGGCATAGTCCATCCACGAAACAAAGGCCGGACCAGCCAGTCGGCGTGTGGCCCCAAGGGTCAGGGGTCCTGCCCCTGAACAGCACCGGGAAACTACCCCAAGCCCAGGCCCCAAGCACCCAGTTACTCCTCCCACTGATGCCATGGGGCCCGAGGGGTTCTAGCCCCCCAGCCAGGCTCAGGGGCCACAATCCCCACTCCACAGTGTGGGCCGGGGCTACAATCCCCACTCCATAGTGTGGCCATGAACACCCGGTCACTTAATGTCCATGAGCCTCAGTTTCCTTCTCTGTCAGGTGGAGACAGTGTGGCCCTTCCTTGGTTGGATTTTTGAAGTATGCTATGAGATAGTGTGTGTGGATGATGACTCCACACAATCCATGTGAACAACCTTGCACAATCTCCCGTGAGATGATGGCTCGGCACAATTCATGGGATGAGTCAGCACGACCTCGTGTGGATGATGAACCCACATGACCTCATGTGGATAGTGACCCTCCACGACCTCGTGTGGATGGTGACCCTGCATGACCCGTGTGGATGTTGAGTCTACATGACCTCGTGTGGATGGTGAGTCTACATGACCTTGTGTGGATGATGATCCCATAGGATCTTGTGTGGATAATGAGTCTGCACAACCTCATGTGGATGATGACCCCACACGACCTAGTGTAGATGATGACCCTGCATGACCTTGTGTGGATGATGATCCCGTAGGATCTCGTGTGGATAATGAGTCTGCACGACCTCGTGTGGATGATGGTCCTGCGTGACCTTGTGTGGATGATGAGTCTACACGACCTCGTGTGGATAATGATCCTGTGGGATTTCATGTGTATGATGAGTCTGCACAATCTCATGTGGATGATGAGTCTGCACGACCTCGTGTGGATGGTGACCCTGCATGACCTCATGTGGATGATGATCCCGTAGGATCTTGTGTGGATAATGAGTCTGCACAACCTCATGTGGATGATGACCCCACACGACCTAGTGTAGATGATGACCCTGCATGACCTTGTGTGGATGATGATCCCGTAGGATCTCGTGTGGATAATGAGTCTGCACGACCTTGTGTGGATGATGGCCCTGCGTGACCTTGTGTGGATGATGACCCTGCATGACCTTGTGTGGATGATGAGTCTACACGACCTCGTGTGGATAATGATCCTGTGGGATTTCATGTGTATGATGAGTCTGCACAATCTCATGTGGATGATGAGTCTGCACGACCTCGTGTGGATGGTGACCCTGCATGACCTCATGTGGATGATGATCCCGTAGGATCTTGTGTGGATAATGAGTCTGCACGACCTCATGTGGATGATGACCCCACACGCCCTAGTGTGGATGATGACTCTGCATGACCTTGTGTGGATGATGATCCCGCACGACCTAGTGTGGATGATGACCCCACACAACCTAGTATGGATGATGACCCTGCATGACCTTGTATGGGTGATGACCCCGCATGATCTCGTGAGGATGATGACCCTGCATGACCTCGTGTGGATGATGACAGTGCAAATCACATGAAATGATGACTTAGTGCAATCTTGTATGACTAAGTCAGTGCACTGCTAGGTAGAGAAGAATCTTCTGTGGTTTCCAAACTCACTGAGAATAAGATTCATGCCCCTGCTCTGGCTCACATGGTACCCAAGACCTGGCCCTGTGACCTCTGGCTACTCTTCTATTATTCCCCTCACTTACTCCCTCAAACATGCTGGCCTCAAGGCCTCTCTGCTCCCAGTCCCTGTCTCGAGCACCACCCCCTCCCCCCCCGTCCCGCAGGTACCCCCTCGGCTCACACCTGCCCTTCCTCCAGGTCTCTGCTAGAATGCCTCTCGTTTGACAAGCCGTCCTGGCTCCCACAGTATTTACAGGGCCAGGACTCACCTGGGCCGACCTGAGCACTTGGAGAGCCTCCTAACCCTGCGCCACCTCCTCTATCCTGATAGGCTGGTCCCATGTGCCGTTACTGCTCATACGGCTTAGCCTCTGTCTCCTGCACTGCATGTAAGCTCTGTGATGACAGGGGCATTTACACCTGGCCCCTGCTGCCCGGATGGTGCAGGCTACAGAGGCTGGGCTCCATAAAGGTGCTGTGGGGATGAGCAGAGCTCAGTGAGTGTCACTAGGATTTCTATGCCTCCCAGAGCTCAGGTTGGGGTGTGAGTACAAGGGAGAGTAGAGGGAACGGGGGTGGGGTGGGCTGCTGGCTCCTTCTGCAGGACCCAGGACTGCTGAAACGGTCCTTCCCTGCCTCCTACCACCCACCTCTGGCCACTGAAGGGGTAAGCAAGGGGGAGGAACCAAGCAGAGCAGGAGGGGAAAATGAGGCCACAGCAAGAGAGAGGTGGGTCACAAGATGAGCAGGTGCGGCAGAGCCAAGTGGTGAAGAGGTGGTGCCAGGAGGGGGTCCGCGGCCTGGGCTTCACCCGGCAGAGGATTCTGAGTAAGCAGGGGTCCTGCGACTGGGAGAGCCCGGGGATTGCATGCCTTGGCCTGACCTCTGAGCAACCCCCCATGGAGGCCAGAGGGGAGACCAGGCTGGGGGACCACTTACATATGAAAGGTTTGACGGTGCTGTGGATGTGCTTGTGCTGCTTGAGGCCCGAGGACGTGGCGAACGTCTTCCCGCAGTCGGGGCAGGCGTGAGCCCGGGCTCCTACGTGCTGGGAGCGGATGTGGCGCTGCAGGTTGCTGGGGTCGGTGAACACCTGGGGGGACAGATGCCATTGCTTGCTCCCCCGTTGGCCCAGTTCCGGCCTCTGGGTGGGGCCCTCAGTGCTGCTCTGGCCCCTGCACTGAGCCTGTCCGGGAGGGGTCTCTGCTGTCGGGGTGACCCCCGGATGACCTCAGAGGAGCCACCGAGCCTCCCCCCAGACTCTGCGTCTCCGGCAATCATTCCCGGGGGAGCTGCGGCTGGGATGCTTGAAGCGAGAGCTCAGAACGCATTTTTAGGCCCAAGCGCTCTGACACACGGGTGGGGGCAGGATCCCACCGCGGAGAGGACAGCGTCTGGTCTCCCTGGCTTCCTCCCTAGCTGTGTGACCTGGCGTGCTTCCTTCTTCCCTGGCAAACTGAAGGACCCAAAGGACTGCAGGCATCTTATTGGCTCCGCATACTTCACCAGCATTTTCGCTGGGCGGGGGGGGGGGGGCCCGGGCGGGAGCGGCAGGTGCGTTTGCATGTTACCTTCACGCAGTTCTCACATTCGAAGCGCTTGCCGCTGTCATGGGACATCTGGTGGCGGATGAGGTTGGACTTCCAGTTGAAGGCCTTGGGACACTGGTCACACTTGTACTCTCGTTCCTCTGTGTGCACAACCATGTGCTGCTCCAGGCTGCACGCGGACAGGGGGCGGGTCACTGGGGGCCTGCCTGCCTGCCCACTGCCTAGCGGCCCCCAGCCCCCCAGCCCCGCTCAGAGGTGAGAGTGAGTCTTGGCAGCGGGTCTGTCCACCTCCTCTCTGGACAGGTCAACAGGATGGAGGGGCAGAGACGGCCCTCCCACAGCACATGGGGAGGAAGTGGTGCCTGCACAAAGCTCAGGCCCTCATCCAAGACCACTCCTCCAGGCAGCCAGAGGCAGGGCAGGACCCCAGCTCACAATGCCTGGCTGCTCGTCAAGATGATCTTAACCTTGAGGCTAACCTTGGGCCTCGGAAAAGGGGCACAGAAGCTTCCGACATTGCCGTGAGCCCCAGAGAGGGGGCGAGGCACAGGAAACCAAGGCCACCCCTGGCCTCCCTGCCATGCACACACCAAGGAGGTGGGCTGGGGGTGAGCGGGTGGGTCTCCAACTGCGGCCTGATAAGGTGGGGAGAGCCCAGCTGCTGGGCAGGGGCGGCTGCACTTGGATGAAGGCACAGCTCCTGACCCCCTCCTCTCGGGGGACGTCCTGTTTCCCCTCCTGTCCCAGGTGTGACCGTTAATCTCTGTGAGCAAAGCAGCAATACATCACGGCCCGTTAATTACGGGGCCCAGCCATCCATTTACATCAGAAACGCTTGGTTCTTGATCACTGGCAGATTGTATCTTTTTCCCTGTTGTTAATTGTGATTTATGTGTTTATGTAAAGAAAACACGGACCCTCTTGAGCAGCGCTTACCGCTGAGGGCCTCAGTCGGGATTTGCCCAAACGCTTATTTTCTCAGTCATCTGTTCGGGGCGGAGGGTTTCCCGTCCCTGGGGAGGCCACGGTGGGATTGGCGTCCGGTTCCCAGCAGTACCAGAGCCACTTAGGGACCTGACGGGGCTTTACTCTGACCTTGCGAGGCCGCCCTAGAGACATTCTCAGAGGCCGGAGGAGGGGCCCACCTTGGAAAAGTCTTCAGGCTTCCCTGGAGCACTGGGACCTCAGTCCTGGCTCTCTCCCCACACAGCCCAGAAGGTTCGTCTTTCCTCAGGGTTCCCATGGGTCCTCAGGGTGCCCGCCTTCCAGGGGAGGGCCTGTGAGGTCTCCCAGGACAGGTGGGGTCCATCCGTGGGGAGCAGAGGCAGGTGGCTGGGGTGGGGGAGAGGGGAGCCCTGGGTGGCCCCTTCCAGCCCGTGCCCACTGTGTGAGAAGGAGTCCCGTGTATCCAGAGGGTCAGGGCACTCCATAGACCCCCGGGCACCAGGCTGCTGCCATCCCCCCATCCTGGTCTTGGACCCTGCTTCAGGAGTCTCCCTGGGGCTTGACCCTGCACATCTTGGGGTCTGGCCTGCACCTCTCACTCTGCTCCTAGCCTGTTTCCACAGCTGAGCCCTGCCCGCACAATGGTGGGGCCAGCAAAGTCTCTGCCGGGCCACTTGCAGATCTTCTAGGGGCGGCGGGCTCGGACCAGGGGCCTGGCCTTCACAGCCAGAGTCAGGATCCCCTGTGGCCTACCTCCACCAGCTCCTGGGCTACTCAGTCCCTGATGCTGGATGCCTGGGGGTACCTGCCCCCGAGGTGTGCCACTCTGGAGGGGACCCTGCCTCCACCTGTCCCTGGAGCTCTCCATGTGTCAGTGTGGATAGGGCTGAGGGGCCAGGACCGATGTCTGCCTTTCCCCGGTCTCCCTCTGTGCTGCCAGGGCCCAGTGAGGCTGCGGGGGCCGGGGGGGCTCCTGGGGGGCCTGGAGGCTGGGGGCGGGGGCGGGGCAGGGGCAGCACCTGTATTTGGTGGGGAACATCCGCTCACAGTCCTTGCACTCGTGGGCCTGCTCGCCGCCGCCCCCGCCGCCGAGCCCCTCCGGCTTGAGCCCGTCACCCAGGCCCTCATAGAGCGGGGCCCCCACGGAGCCACATGCGTATTTCTTGTGTCGCCGCAGGTCCGGCTTGGACTGGAAGAGCTCGTCACAGGCGTCACAGCGGAACGTGGGCTCCTCTGCGGGGGAGACAGGAGGGAGGTGGGTGGGGAGCACGAGATGGGGCCCAGGCCCCGGGCCCGTGGTGGGGGGTGCAGGGGGCCCTGCCTTCCATGCGGGCTGTTCCTGCTTCCTTCCCGCCCCCGCTTCCCAGACCTAGGTGTGGTTGCCTCAGGGAGCTGGGGACTGTGTGGACCCTGTGTCTGCATCATCAGAACCGCCGAGAAGCCCTGGGCCCCACCCCGCATGGCAGGAGGCCACCCTGGGCTTGAGGAGGCCCCGCACTGGGGAGCAGAGAAGGAAGCTGGCGAGCGCTTTGTTTATGAATTAGGAGAAAACACAGCCGAGCTCTAATGCATCTCATAAATTACCCTCGCCAAGGTCAAACAAATTAAAGGGGGGGGCAGCTATTATTCAGTTTACAAGGCGGCATCCTGACCACCGTGCCAAGCCAAACAGTCAGCTCAAAGCCATAAATTTCCCCGGGGAGACGACCTCTGGGCCCATCCCCAGGCCCCACCCCAGGTGACGGCCTAACAGTAGCTTCTCCCAGAGCGGGCATCCCCCTCCCTGCCCGAGGCGGGAGAGAACACGTGCAATAAAAGCTCTTGCACAAATGGATTGAAAGGTGTGCATGTGTGCGCTTGTAGCGAGTGTGGGAATGCATGTGTACTCGTGCAGAGGCGTGTAACTGTGTAGGTGTGAATGTGTGTGTGGGTGAGCGTGGGTGTGCAGCTGTGTGTGCGCAAAGCGTGTGAGTGGGTGTGTGCATTGAACATATCTGCATCCACGTCTGCGTATCTTTGTGGGAATGTGTAGGAACATTTGTGCATCTACACTTGTTTAGTGGGTGTGTATGTGTTTTCACCCGATGTGTGTGAGTGTGCATATGCTTCTGCATGCGGCTGCACGTGTGAAAATTTGTCTTTTCCTACGTTCACGTGTGCACGCGGGTGCACCTGTTACGTACCCGCATCTGTGCTCATGGCTGACCACGTGTCATGCGTGTTAAGTGTGAATGTGTCAGTGCACACATACGAGCGTGCAGGTGTGTGTGCATGTTTTAGTGTGTGTTTACGTGCATGCGTGTGTGTCTGAGTGTGAGTGTGGGTATGTGTGTGCGTGCAAGTATGCGTGCAGGTGCAGCGCTGAGCTTTAGTGACCTGGGCCCGACTGCTGACCGACATGGCCTGACCCCGAGGGACGTCGAAGCCAAGGAGCCAGGGACTTGGGGGGCAGGCAGAAGGGGGCTGCCCTCTGTCTCCTCTCGTGTCAGAGAGACCACCATAACCATCTGAGTGCCAAGGAGAGGGCGGGGGAGTTTGCAGCCTGGGAAGGGGCTTAGGGGAGAGGGCTGGGGAGAGCAAGGGCCACCTGCTCATGACTAGAAGCTTCCCTGAGACAATGCTGGAGGTGTCACTCCCGGTGCCCGGTCACACCCGGATCCCCCTCCTCCCTGACACCACGGGGCAGACTCCATGGGAGCTGGCTCTGGGGTGTGCCTGGCTGGACCCCCAGGGCTCGGATGACACCCTCAGAGGCACAGATGTGATTTCTGTTCACATCTGTGCGTGGAGGTAGATACGTGGGTGCCAGGGAAGGGCCCTGGGGACGGGCCGGGCGGGCCCCTGTGCTGGTCCAGGCATCCCGGCCGGCTCGCTGCGGACGGCCTGCTGTCAAGGAAGCGTTCGTTTGGAAGAATACAACACAAACCGGAAAAAGCAGCTCACGCTGTCTGGCAGTCTGGGGCTGAGAGCATGGGTTTGAGCCTCTGGGCTTGGAAGTCTCTGCCCCAAACACCTCCCAGAAAGGCCGCCCCTGGAGCTTGTCCCGGACACATGCTGAGCTGCAGAATTGTTGGGAGGGAGGCAAGGCCAGCCGGTCCACGCAAACCCCAGGCACGGGCTGGAGGAGACAGGGAGGGTGTGCCTCCCGACACCGAGGCCGGCAGAATGCAGGCAGAGCAGGGGCAGGAGGAGCAGGGGCGGTGGGGCCCGCGGCCGCCTGGAGCGCGAAGGCGGAGAAGATCCTAAAACAAAAGCCATCCAAGTACGGGGCCGGTCCCCAGGTAGTGGGGTGGAATGCCAGGCCAAGGCCAGGGAGGATGCACATCACAAAACAATCCCCCTGCAAGTCTACATAGCGTTGTCTTTGAAGTAGAATTCGAGCGCGTGAACCCTTCAGGAGAAACGTCTCCTGGGAAAATAACGTGCACAGCCGTGGGGACACTCGAGGTCTCGGGAGCCCGCACCCAGCCGGCACCGAGCTCGGAGCTTCATGCTGCTGGTGCGTCGAAGGCATCCACGCGCACCCAGGGGGAGACGCTTTTTATGGCCGCCTGATGACGGGTAAACGGAGGCCGGGATGCTGGGAGAGGAGGTGGCAGAGCCGTGTAACCAGAACCATGGCGCTGGGCGGGGCCCAGGAAGCCGGGTGGCAGAGTCCCAGCTTCCCGCCAGGGGCCCAGAAGAGCGCCAAGCGTGGTGTGTGCGCTCTGAACGGCCTGGCATTCCCTGCAGGCCCTCCTCGTCTTTAGAGATGTGGACTTCCTCTCCATCTGAGGACCGGGAACACCATTTCAGAGCGGAGCCGGATGCCTCGACCCCACAAAGCTGCCCCTGTGGGTTTGTTCTGACTTCCTGGGGCCCTCCCACCGCCACCGGCGCTGTGAGTCAGTTCGAAATGCCAGTTGGTAGTTTACTCTTTCTGGACCCGACTGGGAACAGTCACAGAAGTTGAAATTTGAAAACAAAGACAAGAAGAAAGGCCAACCCCACCCATCCATACCACCGACCAACTTAACTTTCTCAGTTTTGATCTGGAATTTGGACTTAAAATGAAAACTGAGCCCGATTCCCACGCTGATGGCATGGGAGGACATCCTGAGGCCGTGAAACAGACCGGGGAGATAACTGTTGCCTTCCTCCCCTGCCTCCTCATCCCTCCACGGACCCAAGTTTGCCCCGGGTGAAGGATGGAGCTGGGGGCTGGCCATGGGTGAGCCTGGCCACCTCCCCCCGCCCCCCGTGCTGCGGTGTGGACAGGTGTCCCAGCATCCTCCACGCAGGTAAGGCGGGCATGCAGCGCCCCTGCCCGGGGCTCGCTGGATGTGCCACGAAGGATGCGCACAGCCCATGTGGTCCACGATAATTCCGTATTGAAAAAAAAAACAACTAAAAGAATATGTTACATTATGGTTATATTATGTTACATTGTATTATATGGTATTATAGTAGATCATGTTGTTGTATTATGTTATGTTATGTTATATTATATTATAATCTGTCTCATATGCTTTATACGCAGTTCACTGCATCCTCTTGACTTCTTATGGGGGGGGGAAATTAACAATTTTGAGCCTTTCTCAAAAGAAAAGCATATTTGAATGGAAATGATTTTCTTTATTTTCTCCCAAGAGCAAGAAGCTTTCCTGAAAGAGAAATCTTTCCCCTCTCCACTGAGAGCAAAAACAAAATAAAAAGTCGCCGGAACTAATGAATCCGAAAGTGGCTTCCCTCTGCTCTGAGTCACTTGCAGGGAAATTGGAAGTGCATTTCTTTGCAAAGCTGCGGCTTTGAAAGAGCATTCGCAGGCTCAGACCCGCAGGCCTGGTGCGCTCTGCCCCCAGCGGGCTGGCAACCCGGGGCCTCTGTTTCTTCCTCGATACCTGAACACTGTCCCCCCGCAAAGGCCCCCGCCCCCAACGGCAGCACACAAAAATTGTGATTCGGGACTGAACTCCCTCCATCGGAATCTGGTGGGGGGTCCGTGGGGGCCGCGGGCTGGGGCAGAAGCTCCACGTTCTCCCCAAACCAGACCGGACCCGGGCGTGGCAGCCCGATGTGGCATGTCAGGTGTGCATCTGGCTGTCTACCCGCAGTTCCATCAGCAACTTTTCATGGCAGAGCAGGAATGTAACAGAAAAATAAATCAGTGCCTAATGGCTTCAGAGAGCCGAGGGGGACACAATTATGTGGCATCTACATGCTAATCTACCAGACTGAGGCTCAAAAGCGCTGGAGAGCCCACTCCAAATTCCTGCCGTGATAAGGGGCCTCTGCATTTAGCTGGGGCTGGGATAAAAGATTTTTTATGATAATTATCTTAGTGAGGAACATTTTTGCATTTTCTTTCTGTGCGATTCCGAGTTTAGCTGGGGAGGGGGCGGCTGTTGGGGGGCAAGGGGGTGACCGCGACAGCAGAGAGTATGAAAAGTCAGACATTTGATGCTGGACCATTATGTGTGGCAAGCAATTAGCCCACAAATGTTTGACGAATTATTAGGGAAATGTGGACCCAGCTTATTTGAGATTGGGGGCCGGGGTTGGGGGGGCGGCGTGGTGGTGGATAGCAATCAAGGTTTTTAAAACCTTTTGGAAGAAAGAAGTTTCATTACACAAACGAAACCTCCTCGCCGGGTGCTCCCCTGAGGTAAGTGGGTTTATCTTTCCGAGTTCTGCTGCGCTACCTGAGCTCTATCGGTCTTTTCAACAATTATTTTAAGGAAAATGAGACCATCCCCTCACGACCCAGACCTCAGCCATTTATTTTTCTTTTCTCGATGGCCTAATTAAAACCAAACTTCAGAGGCGCGTACAGATAGGATCCGGCTCTGTGGCCTCTGGAGATACGGCCCGTGAGGAGGAAGGACCCTCACTGCTGGGCCACGCTCGGGATCGGAAGGGTAAATTAAGGCAGAGGTCTCTGCGTCTGCTCCCAGGCCCAGCCAGGGCCACTCCCTCACGTAACATTATCAGAGGAACTTGCGGTAAGTGGCGTTAATCATTAAGCCTCTGTGCCTTTGGAGGGGAGGGAAAGAAAGACAGGAAGGGGAAAACCAACCTCCCCCCTGCTCCAGCGTGAGCGGAATCACCAGCCCCCGCCAGGAGGAGAGGCTGCTTTTCTGCTCACTTGCGGGGTCTCGCTCCAAAAAAAGACACCGCGTGCTCGGCAGCGGCACGCAGGGAGTTAATGGATAGTCGTCCGCTGCCAACACAGCGCTCCTCGAATGGGACTTAAAAACGGTTCCAGAACCCCAAGGTGAATGGCACATTGCTTCACAATGTGGATGAAGGAAAATAAATCTGCATCTCAGAAATCCTAGCCTCTTTGCTGCAGGAATTTTTCTAACGTCCTCTGCGATGCACTCGGGTGTGGATGGGGGTGGAGGGCAGCGAGCCCACTGGACAAGCACCAAGCGGAGGGCAGTGGGAACGCTTTGGGTGGACAGTTGGAGGAGCTCAGCCGCCATCCCTGCCCCTGGGGCACTCCCCTCAGCGCCCCGGGTTTCCTCTCACAAAATCAGTTTTCCCTTAACCTTTCTCTTGGACTTCTTGCTGTTCCCTACAGACAGGCATGGCTTTCAAAGACTCACACGCCGTCACTGGTCTCTCTTAAATGAGCCCCAAACGTCTCCCATGGCTCTGGAGGGCGACGGTTTCCAAGCCACAAAACTTTGTGTTTTTGTTTGTTTGTTTTTTGTTTTTAAGTACTGAGGAGAGCAAACTCTGCTGCTGCTGATAATAATAATATAGTTTAACAAATCCCCCCAGGATTCTGCCATGGCAGATACAATGCCACATGACACCCATTCACTCCTATTGTCCGAAGGGCTATCTTGAATGCGGCGTGTAGCTCGTATAACCCGCAGATGCTTCGGCTGAGAGGTCGGGAGGGGGGCCTGGGGCCGGAGCGCAGGAGAGCGGCCCCCGTCATGCGGTGTGACGTGACAGGGAGGCCTCAGGAGCTCCTGCAGGGCGGGGGGCTTACCATCCAGACTGGGGGGCACCGTCCCCAGGGAGTACGCGCCTTCCTTCACGTGCACCAGCAGCTCTTCCCCGGGCTCAATGTCCTTGATGACTTTATAATAAATCTAGGGTGGAAAAGCAGAGAGAAGGGGTGAGGGCGGCCGTCCTTGTAGCTCAGAGGCCACGCTGGGCGCACGCAGGCGATGCTGCTCTTCTCAGGGCCCGGCCTGCCGGCCACTCGACCTGCCTACTAATTGCTGCTAAGAGGTTCCCCTCTGGAACTTGGTAGAATATGCTCAGAAGGACTAGAGTCCCTTTTAATTTATTTCATCCAGTTGTTGGATGTTGGTAAAGGGGATGCAAGTTGAAATCACTGAGGATCAGCCCGAAAGTTCCCAGGCATGGGGTGTCCCAGTGGGAAATATCAGGGAGGGTCTCTCTTTTCATCCGGGAGCGGTGCCCGGCTTGGTTCTCAGGCTCCTCTTCTCGGTGTGTACACAGACACACTTTGCTGCTGGGGGAGGTGTGGGCTTGGGGTCTAGAGGGGGTCGAGAGTGAATCTGCATGTTTTGAAAATGGCCATGAGCTCAGACAGAGGCTCTGTGGGCCCGGGCAGCAGGCTGGGAGTCTCACATGAGCGGGGACACCCTTTGCAAGGGAAGGCAGAGGGGCACGTGTGCCTGCAGCAAGCTCGGTGCCTAACAGCCATCGGGGGCTAGACGGGGTGTCCCTGAGAACAGGGAGGGGTGTAGGGGGCTCAGGGTAGGTCCTGCAGCCTGGAGAAGCAGACTCTGAGGTCAAGGGGAGGTGAATTTGGAACGTCCAGCCTCAGTACTCTGAGGAGCTCTGTAGTTTGCCGACACACATCTGGAAAAGGGGCCGTCTGCCCTGGAGGTGTGGCCAAGATCTGGAAAACCCTACAGCTCAGAAGGGCACCAGGGCAGGCCTGTTTGGGATGGCACCCAGGGAATGGGTTCCAAAGGCCTGAGTGACTGTGGGAGAGGACCGGGGTCTTCCCTGCCTGGGACCCCCTGCCCTCTCTGGAGAGCAGTGACAGGTCCTAGGTGGGGGGCAGGTCTCAGCTCCTCACATGAGTGGGGCTGACACCAGGGATCTTGCATCTCAAGTCCAGAAATGTCAAACAGCCAATCATCTGCCTACCACCCTGGGTCTCTATCCAGATAACAGTAACCAAGGAGCCCGAAGGCCCAGCCGCAGGACTGACCAGGAGGCCAGAGAAAGACCAAGATGATTCCACCTGCCCCGGGAAATGCAGGGGTCCCAGCTTCTCCAGACTGATTCCCTCCACCCACCCCCGGAGGGCCTCCAGCACTGCCCTCCTCACGGAAGACCTGGGGGTGAGGGATCAGGCCAGACTGTCCAGCAGCAGTGGGACGTAGCTCAGATACCCAAAGACTGAGCTGGGCACATGGCCCGCACACCACTCCTGCCTCTCCCCTCGCCCCCAGGCCCTGGGAAACATCCAGGAGGCTGAGCTTCCTCCTCTCTTGTCGGGCCGCTTTTCCCCTCCACAGGCCCTGTCCCTGTGGACTCCCTCACAAACCGCGGGTCCTGACTCACCCCGGGACAACAGCAGGGAACTCCCGAGAGGACACACAAAGCCCCACTGGGTCCCCAGCCCTAGCCTGGATTTACTCCCAGGGCACCACAGCGGTACCAACAGAGTGCACAAACTCCCTCTCCCCTGTACTCGTTAATTTTATTTGGCAATTGTTCTCAGATACATCGCGAATTAGTGACGAGATTTTAAAATGGAGAGTAGAATCTAAAAAAGGACAGTGGCCAAATAATTGTTTCACAAAAATCACACTTGAGCCACTGCATTTCAAAATGGGGTCCAAAGTATATGGGACACTCCAACAAAGCCTGGGAAGCCCCGAGCGCGCAACTGGTTAGGCGGGTCATTCATTCAGCAGGCTCAGCACCCTTCCATGGGCCAGCGCATCCGGCAAGTGCATTCAGTGCAGCGCAGGCTGGGGCCCGGCTGGGGACAGAGGAGGGTCTGCGGCCGGCTTCCCTCGGGGCCCCGTTAGAGGGCAATGTGGGCCCGCCCGCCGCCGCATCCCTCCCCGAGGCCCCGCTCTGACCTGGCGTCTCGCTCCGTGCGTGCGCGGCTCCCGGGGCCGCGTCCTCCCTCTGGCCAGGCTGCTGGGCTCCTACTCCGGCCGGCTGGGGCTGGCGGGTGGGGGAGCTGGGCGCGGCCCGCCTCCCCTCTCCGCCTCCCCGTCCGACCCCCTCGGAGGGCCACCCGGCCTCCGGGACCCCCCACCCTCCTCACCCCCCTCTCCGAGTGCCGGTGGCTCTCCTGGGACCCCCCCACCCCGGCTCTCTGGGCTGCTGGACCTCCTGGAATCCCCTACCCGCACTCCAGGGCCGCCGAGGTCCCCGCCCCCACACCCCTCCCAGCTTCAAGGGCTGCCCGACCTTGCTGGGACCCCTCTGCAGCCCCCACCCGCACTCCCAGGCTGCCCAGCCTCCCCGGGACCCACGCTCCCGCTGCTGGCACAGCCCAGAGCCACGGAGCAGTGGGAGGGTCTAGCGCTCTTGGCCGTGGGGAGCAGTTTTGTGCCCAGCAGGCACCCCCTCCCCAGCCCAGGACCGCGAGACAGTCCTCCAGGCACCTGGCGGGGCTGGAGCGCAGGACACGAGGGCAGTGGCCTGGACTTTGAGCGGCAGATGGAATTAATCGCTATTAGTGCTAATTGCAGGGCCGGGCCGGGTGCGGGGCGGGGGTGTCCCCAATCTGCCTCCACCTGGAAGGGGGGCGGGAGATGAACAGGAATCGGCGTGAACTTTGCCGAACTCCGCGGGTGCCGAGGGCAAGGAGGTGTGAGGGCGACTCTGGTGCACACAGAAGCCGGGTGTTTTTACGACCTGTTCCCACTGGCACAAAGGCCTTATCAGCCAGACACGCGGAGAAAGTCACAGTTCCAGGTCCGCGGGCTCTGCCCACTTCCCGGGACAAAGGCCGGCTTCGGCTTCGGTGCGACTGAGGCCTCTGGGCGTTACAGATTGCGCATTTACTGAGCTGAGCCTGTAATCCATGATTCCTGAAGCCCCTGCAAAATTCCTGACGTGGGTTGGTAAGCTCCCTTCCACTGTGCGCCCCTTGGGGGGGGTGGGGGTCTGTTCCTCCAGGAGACAGAGCTCCTCCCCTCTGATGCCAGGTCAGCCGCTGTGGGGAAAGGAACAAGGGCCGTGCAGGGGACATCACCCCAGAGCCCCACCTCCCCCTCCCCCCCCAAACAGCTGCAGCCCCCAGGCCCCTGAAACCCTGTCTCGGGGCTCCGGGTGTGCGGCTGGGCAAGGCCCAGCTGTAACCTTCCTTCTGGTTTCAGGATCTGAGAGCGAGGGTAGCCACAAGAGCTGAGTTCACGGGAGCCAATCCACGTCTGCTCTTAAAGAGCTTTCAAAGGAACGAGGCCAAACAGACCGGCTCTGAAGTCAGGTCCTTGTTTCAAAGTCGGCGGGTCCACCGAGTGTGGGCGAACTGCACCAAACCCGGGTCCTCCGAGCGACAACTGTGCTCTCTTCCTCTCTGTCCCGACATGGGGAGGCGGGTCCTTGCAGGTGGACGGAGCTCGGGCACAAGTGGGTGAACGGCCATGTTCTCAACACCAGGTGGGGAAATTGCTTGAGAAAAGTTGGATTTCACACAGGCCATGCTCATGCACACAGACCCTTGCTAAAGACGAACGTCACTGTCCCCTTAACAACATTCTTTCAGACCAAATAGTTCAAATTTAAAATGGCTGTCAGGTTGGTCCACTTCCTCGAATTTGTTTTTTAAATATCAAATCAACTCACAGGGATAGACACTCATCTTGAATATGGGGATTTAAGTTCCATGATTTTCATTCCTACTTAATTGTAGAACCTTACAATTTAAATTATGAGGAACTCCACCCAAACTACCCTAGGGGGCAGTGAGGAGGTGGGGGGGTGGCCACACTCCCCCCACCGCCCCCCTGCCGCCCAGAGTGGATGCATTTCTCAGAAACATGAGGGTGGCCCAGCGCTCCCTGCTTGGACCAGTTTGAGAAACGTTCAAGGAGTGTCTCGGTAACATGAGCGAAGTGTCTTTCGGTGTGTCTGTCTGTCCGTCCTGGCCTTGGGAATCGTGCTGGAATTTGCGGAGGCCCCTGGTGTGCTATGTGAGGGTCTGTTCACGAGAGACAAGCACCCAGCGAGTGGAATCAGAGTGGCCCGGCTGGAGGGGGGACGCCGGTCCTCGGGCTTCTTTGTCTCTAAGGGGCCCCTGAAGAGGCCCGTGTGGTCTCACCGCTTTGGGGACTCTGCAAATGCTCCTGTGAGTCTTCACTGCTTGCTCTCCCCAAACCATGGGCCGTCTGTGCCTCGGAAAGGCTGCGGACACCGGGCCCTGAGGCTGCCTGGGGGCTTGAGCATTTGGAGTTTACAAAACCACGGATGCCAGAGCAGGGACACGCAAACAGTTCCTTTCCCCGGGCGACAGAGGAGACGGCTCGGCGTGCCTGGGGCTTGCCACGCTCCTGTCTTCCCCTGCGGGGCTGAAGCAATTATGTCCACATCCTCACGGTCTTGCTGCTCTGTCCGGTCACCTTCCCAGGTGCACACACGTGGGGAAAAATCCAGCCCATTTCTCTCTGCCTTGGCGGTGCAGTTTGGACCTGGAGAGTGCGTCTATGCATACACAAACGTTCCTGGTCGCCTTTAGAGGGACGGCTTCAGCCCTCTTAGGTGGCGTCTCCTAATAAAGTATTCCATTTGATGAATCCTGACAAGTGATCACAGCCCATATCGTGACGGCACGGTTGAATTTATATCTTATTCTTTGCCGAAGAGAGAGAATCTGCTCTGAAGAGGGCCCCGTAAAATTCGGCAGCTTTCGGACTCAAAGGCATTTGATATATATGTTGAGTCTTTTGTAAACCCGCCAAGAAACGCTACAATGAATCCCCTGCCCTTTTCATTTCAAAGGGGAAATTGTATCTAATTGTTTGCGAGCTACCATTGAAACCGGCCAATCGGTTTACAATGTTTAATTTAGAAAATCGTGGGGGACGAGAGCAGAGGGAGGAAGGAACAGGGTGCTGGATGCCATCCCGCGAGTGCCAACCCGGCGGATCGCTCGCACGCTGCGACAGGCGACGGGCGACAGGCGGAGGGGTCCGCGTGGAGGGAGAGGAAGCGAAAGCAAAAGCGAAGCTGCCTGGGCAGCGCGCTCAGCCGGGAGCACCGGGTTTGCATTACGAGCGAGCCTTAGCGCTCGTGCCCGCGTGGTTATCCGTCGGCTCATCTGCGAACGAAATGCCTTTCTTTAACACGCTCGTCTGCTTCCACTTTGGGGAGCCCCGGCCCCTCTGCTCCGGGGAATGTGCTGGTGCTGTTGGGGATCCCCCCCCGCCTGGCCGGCCGTGGTGGTGCGGCGGGGGCCTCGCGGCCTCTCCTCGGTGTGCTGGGGGGGTCTGGAGCCCCTGAGTCATGCTCCCCAATGTCTGTTTGTGACCCCAGCACCCTGTCACGCCATCCTCAGCCTCACTGGCCACGTGACGTCCGCCACCAACATCCTTGCCCTGGGGAGGCGAGGGGGGACCGGGAGAGAGCCGCGCGGTGACCAGGCCTCCGCGCGCGCCTTACTCCCCAGCTCTTGTTTTCACTCTGAACATTGAAACCGATCCAGGGACAGACCCTGTCTGTCTCCTGAAACATTTCAAACAAACTCGTTTGCTCATAACTGCAGGAGAAAGAACCACCCAGGGGTGATCTGAGTGTCTCGGATTTTCCTAAAGGAAAAGCAGGAGCTGACGGGCGGCAGCGGGAGAGGGAGGCGAAGTCGCCGGGGCCGGAGGAGGCGTCATGCCACCCAGACTGAACTGAGGTGCCCGTGGGCTTTCCCTTGCCTTCTGTTTACGCTAAGCGGGAAAGGTAAATCAAAGCACCCCAGTGTCTTCGGCTGTGATCTGACCACCCCCAAAAATCCCAGAGAAAAGCTCCATCCCCCCAGCTGCCTGCTGTGGACGCTTCGTTGCCAGCAACGTGGCCACCCGTCTGCAGGCTCCACGCGGGTAGCAAGCCCCAAGTCACTGCTGAGTTGATGGGACTGAGTCCAGGAGGAAATTCGTGGCCCGGCGTGGCCGCTGCTGAGCTGGGCTCCCCCATCCGGAGCCGCAGAGAAGACAGAGCGGAGTGACAAGCA
Organism: Leptonychotes weddellii; assembly: GCF_054177405.1. Lineage (NCBI taxonomy): Eukaryota > Metazoa > Chordata > Mammalia > Carnivora > Phocidae > Leptonychotes > Leptonychotes weddellii. The sequence continues at coordinate 1,764,178 of NC_138372.1, read as the reverse complement.
GGCCACCTGTGCTCGAGGCCCCCTGGGGCTGGGACCTCTCAGAGCCACAGGGCGCCAAGAGGGGGGTCTCGTGGCACGAGTGAGAAGCTGTAGGCAGGGTTGAGCTCACGGAGATGTGTGGCTCTCTCCAGAGGGCACGTCTCCTGTTCAGAGCTGCCTCCTCCTCTGCCCGATCATTTCTTCTGGGAGCTGTGACTTCAGAGACGTTCTCTTCTCGACCCTGAGACCCCCTCCTGCCCCATCTCCTTCGTCCTCTCAAAACTGAGGCTGAGGTCATGTGACTTGAGCTTCTGAAAACCATCTGGCAAACCCCACCCTGCATTATGGATCTTCGACTCTCAGTCTGGATGCTGTCCCTTCTATGTCCGTGCCGTCGGGAGCTGGTGTGTGTGTGTGAGATGGAGAGAGAGAAAGGGGGATTGTTCACTTCCATGCGTTTGTGTGTGTGCGTGGCAGGGGGTGTCCATAAGTGCCGGAAATCCTGGTTGAAACCCTTGGGATTACGGAAATCTGAGAAACCCCATTAATATCATGTAATGTTTCCTTCTCAAAGAGAAGCCTGTCTTCAAAAATCTTTGTTTTATTATTAATATTTCAGGGACATTTTTATTCCACTTGGTGGCAACCGGTGTTTCCAACAGTCAGGACGGGGATGGAGGCACTTTCTGTGGCCACCGAGAGGGAGCAGGTCAGCCTTGGGGAGACTGTTGAAAAAATTGTTTGTTTTTTTTTAACTAAAAACAGTCTATTGTATCCCTTTCAAAAAGACATTTCTAGGGGCACCTGGGTGGCTCAGTTGGTTAAGTGTCCAACTCTTGATTTCAGCTCGGGTCGTGATCTCACAGTTGTGGGATCCAGCCCTGCTTTGCGCTCCGCGCTCAGCATGGAGTCTGCTTGGGATTCTCTTTCTCCCTGTTGCTCTGCCCCTCTCCCCGCTCATGCTCTCTCTCTCTCTCAACATAAATAAATAATTTAAAAAAAAGTCATTTCTAAAATTCGCTTTATTCACCCAACGAATATTGAGTCCTGTGTGGATTTATCTAAGAGCAGTTTCTCATATTATAAGAGTTTAAAATTATTAGTATTATTTTGCAAAGGAAACTATGCCCCACAATTTGCACATTTTCCTCTGATATCTGAAACGCAAAGGCAAGACTTTGGGATGAAAATTGAGGCACCTGACAGCCTTCCGAGCACCTCCTGACCTGGTGCCCGGGCGGCCAGCCTCCTGCATCTCCCCTACTCCTGCTTCCCTGCGTGACTTGGAGGCCACTCCACACGGCTGGTTAAGCCTACAGGTGCGCCTCCCCGGGAGGGACACTGGCGGGCATCTCATTGCTCTGTAACACCAGGAGCAGCCGCATGGTCCTCGGAGGTGATGCAAGGGTGGGGGGCTCCTCTCTCCCTCAGAGGGCTGGGGATCTGAAATGCCCCAGGTAGAACAATTTTGATGCTTCGGGTGATGTCAGCGTTGCATATGCTTAATGGGCACCCCAAGTTCCTGCTGAGCTTGTGAGCTGAAGTAGGGATAGTTAATCCCCAGAGGCCGTGCTGGAGAGAAACATCCAGCAGGTGGGAGGGGTCTGAAGGACTTTCGATGTCATATTGGGTTTGAGTAAAAGAGCCGGGAGCATTTCTGACCCTATGCTGGACCCTTGGGAACAGTAAGCGTTGGGAGACCAAAATGGGGCTAAGAGAATCAGTAAGAGTTAAGGACTATCATTCCGTCCCAGCAGAAAGTATCTATCCCCTGGTGGAAAGAGATGGAAAGACGTTGCTGCAAAGCAGTCCATTTCACGTGGAGCGGACATGCACGCTCCCCTGAAATTTAATAATAAAACAAGGATGTTTGAAGACAGGCCCCTCTTTGAGAAGCTCACACATCTGTTTGCTTTTCCAGAAGCTGGCCACAAAAAGGTACCTACTTTGCTACTAAAGTTTGGCTCAAACTAGCAAACATCTTTCTTAAATAAAGAATCCGAATCTTTCGTTACTCTATTCTGTATCTCACAGAAGTGCCCTCCCGGGCCTGGCCCCACGGTGCTCCTTCCACGGCCCCCCAGCTTCCGGACACACGACCGAGGACACCGCAGTCCACAGAGGAAGGGGCATTAGATAGCAAATCTCTCTCCATGTGCCTACATCCGATTCTCCTTCACTCACATTTCACCTTCATTTGGAGGAAGGAAAAGTATTTTTTTTAAGTTCTAATTTTTTATGATTCTTCTTTTGCTTTAATTTCTGCAATATTTTTTTGTAATCGGAAAAAAACCCACCTAATTTTCAAAATGCTGGGTTCTAAGTACAAGTTGTAGACATCCCAGGAGCAGCGGTGGATTCAAACTTCACCGGTTTGTGAAGCAAGCACCAGCTTGTGTCCAGCAGGAATCTGCTCAATCCAGGCTGGGCCCCAGGGCTGAGAAGGAGCCTGAGCAGAAGAGGGAGAGCCGGAGGGCAGCTTATGGGGGTCCTAGGGACCTCCCTGGTGTGTGCTCTCTGTGTTTCTTAATGCAAAACTGTTTCTCTGAAGTCAAGAGCCTCGAACCGCTTTTAATGGTTTGCACAGGCGATGGGAGAATGTACCCTTTGTTATGTGGTCTCTGAAAACATTTTTGAAAGCAGTGGAATCCCTTTTGCAGATGAAATCTCATGTGTAACCCCAAGATATTATAGGCAAAAGCAAACTGCTCTGATGGGAGAGGCTGGGCACCCCCAACATCCCGAGGAGCCCAGCGCTTTGGGAGCTCAGTGGAAATGTGCCCGAGGGGCCTGGCTCTTGGAGGGTGGAGGCTCCAGGGGCCACTTGCAAACTTGTAATTAAAGACATAGACTAAGAGCTCCCAGCACTGGGGATGCGTGGCCTTCTTGGTCGAAAGAAACTCTGCATATGGCATCTTCTATCCTGCTCCACTCACGGCCTAGACAGCCACCGCGAGGAATGAGGGCCAGCAGTGCTTGTGGTCCTAGGGCAGCATGGACCATCGCTAGCGTGGATCCAGCGTGCTGAGCGGGGTCCTCGACCTCAGGAGGGTTGGCAGCAGAAGTGAGAAGTCCCTTGGCCCTGGTGGGGCCAGGGGCTGAAGTCAGGGCCACCGAGCTCAGGAAAGATCAGTTGGCTACCAGTGGGGCCAGGATTTTTTTGCCCAAACAAGGCCGGTTCCCTCCGCAGGCTGGCTGGGAAGCCACAGGGATCACAGGGCGCTCCCAGAGGGCAGTGCTGACCCTTTCTGAGAGAGCTTGGCCAGACCGAGCCCCAGAGACAACAGTTCATAAGCGATTGGCCGGCTCTGCACCCCTTCCTGGGGCAACATGAGCAGGGAAGGGGACCCCTGTGGTTTCAGGACCTGCCGCTCCCGCGGCTTTCCTTCATGGAAACCACCATCTTTTGGTTCTTGAGCCCTGGCAAGCTGCCAGCTGAGGTCTCTGATGGAGCAACCGTGGGGCGTCGCTGAGCTCCCGGAAACTCAGCGCTGGCCAAGTTTCAAATCGCTGCCCCCGCCGTGGGACAGGGCTGGGCTAAAGTCCTTGGCAGAGCTGCAGCCGACCCTTCACCTCGGCAGGCCCCTCTCATCGGTCTGGGGCCCGAGCCCCCCGCCCCTCCAAGGACCGCTCCGAGGGCCCGTGTGCAAACTCTGCACCTACCTGCTCGTTGATCTGGCACATGGTGAGGTTCTGGTCATCGCAGGAGCACGCCACCCGGATGTACTTGAGCCAGCTGCCGGAGCCTGCCTGACCAGCATCCATGCAGAGCCTCTCAGTGCTCAGGTCTTCGGAGATCTGGAGGGGGGAGAGAGAACCGGGGAGGGTCAGAGGCATCCTATGTGCGAGAGTCTGCACACTCCGCGTTTGTCCAATGAGGGACCAGGTATTCGGGCCCCGTGGAAAGGCAGCCCAGCATCTGGGCCTCAGCACACCCCCTGGGCAATGGTGAGGTCCTTGTCCCACCCAGCTGCCCGTCCCAGGAGCCTCTGAGAGCCCAGCAGAGAGGCGGCAGGATGGCCCTTTTGCTCACCGAGCAGACTGCTGCCCTGGCCTGGTGATGAAGGGAGCACCCAGGGTTGCAAGAAACCCCAACAGAGCCGTCCCACATGTGAGAAAGCAGAGGCCACTGCGTCTAAGAACAGAGCCTTCTGTCAAGGGGAGTTGGGGCGTTGGGCTGCAGAAAAACATTCTAGAAGGTAAAGGTGTTGTTGGGGTGTGTGGCTGCGTATGAATCGGTGTGAGTGTGCATATGCACGCCTATGTGCGTGTGCGCGCGTGTGCATGCCCACACTAGCATGCACATAACCCCGAAGTAAGAAAAACATGCCCTTTTCTTAAAGGTGGAAAGTTTCCATTTGACACCTGGGACCTGCAGAGGCCCGGCCTCTCAGCACACCCTCGGCGGCCAGCACACCTGTGACTGGCATTATTAACTTTGTTGTTGCCACTGATTTCTGAACGTGCTTCTTAGGGTGTGCATCTCTGAGCGGGTCATTTACTAGGAGACCTGAATGCTCCTTGCTGAAGAGGGACGCCCCTGGACCTCTGGACCCTGCGGGGAAGCTGCAGCTGGGCCCCCTCCCATCCCCACACCTGCTCTATTCAGTGCCTGCTCCAGGTTCTGATTCCAGAGCCTGGGAGCCAGCAGCATCTGGGGGCAACTTCCTGGGAAGTCCAGCCCCAGCTCTTAGAGGGTACGAGGGAGGGGCTGAAGCCTCAAAGTAGGAGGGGGTGTCCAGGTGGTCAGGGGTGTCCAGGTGGGCAGGGGTGTCCTGGTGGGCAGGTGTGTCCTGGTGAGCAGGGGTGTCCTGGTGAGCTGGTGTGTCCTGGTGGGCTGGTGCGTCCTGGTGAGCAGGGGTGTCCTGGTGAGCAGGGGTGTCCTGGTGAGCAGGGGTATCCTGGTGGGCAGGGGTGTCCAGGTGGGCAGGTGTGTCCTGGTGAGCAGGTGCATCCTGGTGAGCAGGGGTGTCCTGGTGAGCAGGGGTGTCCTGGTGAGCTGGGGTGTCCTGGTCGGCTGGTGCGTCCTGGTGAGCAGGTGCGTCCTGGTGAGCAGGGGTGTCCTGGTCGGCTGGTGCGTCCTGGTGAGCAGGTGCGTCCTGGTGAGCAGGGGTGTCCTGGTGAGCAGGTGCGTCCTGGTGAGCTGGGTGTCCAGGTGGGCAGGTGTGTCCTGGTGAGCAGGGGTGTCCAGGTGGGCAGGTGTGTCCAGGTGGGCAGGGGTGTCCTGGTGGGCTGGGGTGTCAGAAGCACCTGGTAAAGTCAGGGCAGGGGTAGTGACCTGTCGCAGCAAAGACCAAGGAGAACGATTCCAGGCACCGTAGCCTCTGATCCCTGGAGCGTGTCCTAAGGGCCTGTTCTGAATAATAAGGACCTGGGAAGGGCAAGAGGCTGTCCCCCCGAGGCCTGGAGAAGCGGCTTCTGACCAGCGACTCAGGATGCTTTGTACCAGTTCCGACGCTGCCCAGATGTCCACTGACACTTTCTGAATGGCCAAGGGCCGCGCCTGGCCTCTGGGCCACGAGGAGACACGGTTTGGGGAGGCAGGAGTGTTGCTGCAGGATGCACAGAACCTGCCTCTCCTCCGTCCGCCCTTGCACACGCGGGGCTCCCGGAAACTGCACCCTCCTGTGCGACAAGTCTCAGAGCCGAGAGGCCTGGGCCCAGCTTGGCTGACGTCTCCAGAGGCTGATCCGGAAGGGACTTGGAACCTGGCTGCCTCGGATCTGTGATTCTCCTTTCTGGGGGGGCTTTTCCCAAATGGGCCTAATTCTGAGAGAGGGGAGAGGGGCCAGGAGTCCTAGCCAGGGGGGAGACAGAGATGGACGGGTGGGGTTGGAGAGGCGGGAAGGAAGTGGCCCGAGGCAGCCCGCAGGGCCCACCTGCCCCCACCAGAGGCCCCAGTTTCCCGTGCCTGCACCCTCCCTGGGGGGCCTTGCCCCTCCGAGTCCTTCTGCGTCACCTTTCTGCACGCCCCCCTCTCCCATCTGTCTTCCCCACACTGCCCTGCATGGGAACATCCTGGGATGCGGGTCTCAAACGCAGACTTGGGGGTCGCAGGCCAAGCCCCTGACATCGGGCGGGGACTCTGTCCTGCAGGCTCCCTCCCCAAAGGGTTCTTGGCTTTCTACCAGGAAGGGAGCTCTGTGCCACATGGGGGGCAACTATTCTGCTGACCCCCTGTCTCTCTCACCCCAAAGAGGGTGCTTGACCCTTCGGGTGCCCCAGGGACTTGTCGTGGGGGTAGGTGAGGAAGAGCAGAGGGACCCGAACTGCTTGTGGTGCTGGGCTCCTGCAGGGTCCTGCCCCCACCCCCCCTCCCCCCATGCCTGCCGTCTGTGAACCAGCACACCCCACCGCGAGCACCCCTGTGTGCCCAGGAGCCCACCGCGCTGCTGGCGGCCTGGTTGTCCGTGACCCCACGGCACCACGGGCAACGCCTTCTGGATGGGCAAACCCTGCCTTCCAGTGAGCTCGCTCAGTCCTCGTCCGACCAACCTCTCTCTTTTCTGTAGGTTGGCCCCTGTCCTAACTCTTCCCTGTGCCGGGCAAACCGCTCTGGGTCTCTCAAGCATGTGTGAAGGGCCAGTCACTCAGCCACACGGACACCGATCTGTCCCTGTCCCTGTTCGGGTGCAGCTCCGGTGTGTTTCCACCCCGGCCAACAGCCTCCCTCCCGGTGACTCCTGGGAAATGCCCCTCCCCTTCAACCCAGAAGACCTGGTCCCCCAGCCCCTGACCATTTGGCTGGTCACGGGGTGGGAGTTACCTCCTGGTAGGCGCCGAGGGTCGGAGGAAACCGCTTCTCCCTGAAACCCTTCCTCTGAGCAGCGTCAAGTGAGCTGCAGGCACTTTCCTCCAGAGAAGGCAGAGATCCCAGTCTGGGGGCCCTGAACCAGCAGTGCCCGCGTGGGGAGAGGGCCCAGGCCTGTGTCTGCCATCACGGTTGGGCATCGGAACCTGAGCTGTGTCAGGGGCCAAAGGGAGGGTCTCTGTGCCTGCTCCAACACCTGCAGGGTCCTGGAGTTGGGAACGCAGGCCTGGACGCCACAGGTCCCTCTCTCTGCCTTTTTCACAGTGAGACACTCCAGCGCCCGTGGGATAGGTGAAGGCCACCCCTCCCCAGCTTAGTGGCAGGGCTGAGGCCTGCTCTGGCCCCAGGAGGCCAAGACAGTCACAAGTGCATGGGAAGGATGAGGGCTGAGCCCCGATGCTGCAGGATGCGCGAGGAGGGAGGAAGGGGTGGCCCAGCCCTCTGGGCACCTCCTCTGGGCTCCTGGTCCCTTTAGCCAGCACGGGCCTCCAGGGCCTTGGGGCTGAGTCTCCTTCCAGATTTGAAATCTGGCTCTCCTGCCTGATCCCATTCCAAAGTCTTGCTCCGGGTTATTTGGGGCCAAGCCTCGGGAATCCCAGAGCCTCCAATGGAAGCTGCCCTCCTGCCCATTCTCCCCACTCAGCCTCACAGACCTCCCCACCCCTAGTCCCCCTGCCAGGTCCCCCAGCTCATAAATCACTCCCATCAGAAATGCTGAGTTATGAAGCAAAAGGATGGAAAAATTCTTGTAACCTTGACAATTTTTTTTGCACATCATTTGAGGTTTCCTGCACTTCTAATTTGTGGGCTCTCTGCTGGGCTGGTTCTCTCACATTTAATGGGTCCGGCCAGCCACCGGCCCCGTCCGGGGTGTGCGCACAGGCGGGGATGCCGAGGCGTCTGTCGTCAGCTCACCTAATGGATTCCGAGCATGTAGCGAGGCGTGGGCCTGGGAGTCTGCCCTCCCGCCACCCCGGTCTGGGGCAGTCAGGCAGCTCCGTGGAAACCCGGGCATGGTGTCCGCCTGTGGCAGTGGGGGGGGGGAATGGGGGAGGGCCTCTTTCTCCTTCTCTAAGGGCCCACACAGCCGCGTGAGTCTCTTTTCTGTCCATAGGCGCACACACGCATACACACACACTGTGGTTATGATTTATGGGGTCCATGAGTAGCCGAAACAGAAAGTCCATTCTTGTGACGGAAGGAGGTGGGGAAAAGGCATTCTGGAAACACGTCTGTCCAGGTGTGGACACGGAGCCTGGATGAGTTCATAAATCCCCGTCCTGCCCCTCATTATGGGGCTCGGCGGTGATAGGACCAAGCACTAACCAGCAATGTGGCAGACAGGAGTCCCGGCAGGCAGGTTGTGGGCCTGGCCCCCCACCTGCTCTGGCTGCGAGGGAGGTGGGGGAGAGAGGGGGAGAGAGGGCGGGGGGGGGCAGTGCAGGCCAGAAGGGGGCTGCTTCCAGGAAACACAGGTAGCTTGTGGAGGCCGTTTCTCTAAGAGAGAGGCCAGCCTGGCTCCTGAGTTCGTGCAGAGACAGGGGCTAGACAGCCCATGTTTTTGGGGGCTTTGCCCAGAAGAAGCTGGTTGGGGCTCCCAGATCGCCTCCAGAGTAGAGGCTGGGGTATTTAGGGGAGACAAGGGCCAAGGTCGTTGGTCGTAGAGACCCAAGAGCACGGCGCAGGTTGAGGATGATGCAAGAAGCAGCTGGGGCGCCCGACACAGGCTCTGATGGTCCACGCCGGGGGACTTTGCTCTCCAGCCCACAAGGTGCACAGACTCTGTTTAGAGCTGGACCCCAGAAGCCAGACCCCGTAGTGCTGTGGAGCCCCACATGCCTTCAAAAATCCGAAGAAATCCACAGCCCAGCAATTCCTCAGGCGGCCAGATGCCGCACGGAGCGCGCAGGGTTCTCGGACCATCTCCCGCTAGGAGCCCAGACGCGCGGGAGTGCGGCTCTCCTGGGGTGTGCGGCTGGGCGCCCGAGCCTGCTCCCGCCGCTGGGCTTCCTTTCGGCTCTCTCTGCCTCCTACTCCGTCCCTCCCCTCCTCCCATCAGACTCAGATGTTCATTCCCCTTCTCCTGCCCAGGCGGGGAGACCCTCCCAGCAGTCGCGGGGTTCTCAGAAAGCTGTTGGGGAAGCACAGAGTTTCAGCCTGGTGTCCTGCAGCACCTGAACCCTCCCTGGGTCCCCTGAGTGGGACTCAGACTCCCCGATCGTCAATAGCACAGGGGAGAAGGAGAAGGGCCTGGCAGGGCTCTTCTGAGCTGCCTGGGGCAGAACCCCGTTCACCGGCCCTTGGTGTGAGCGGAACACGACCCCGCTCCAGGGGTGTCCCCCGTGCTCTGCGGGCTGAGGGCATGGTTGGGGGCTGGGCTTCCTCCCAAACGTATGTCCGTCAGCCATGGGCTGTAGCCCTGACCCAAGACAGACACACGGGCAAAACGGTGATCAGACTAGCAAGTTCAAGTGTCCAAGGAAATAAAGGAATGAAAAACCCCTCAGAGGGGTCAGCGACAGTGGTGGCGGTGAGGTCTGTTCAGACCTCAGGCCCAGCAGCTGAGACGTCTCCATAGGCAGCCTGTGAGGTGGGCAAGGAGCCTTGCAAAGGGGCAAGCACCCCGTCACTGGGGGAATTCAAGGAGGTCTTGGTGGCCATCCCTCCAGGGTGCTCAGAAGGGTGGCTGGACTTTTTGAACTCTGTGTGCTTTCCCAGCCCTGAAATTGCATAATTCTTCATTTGACAACCCTGGGGGGTGGTCTGGGGTCCTGCCTCAGTTTATCCTTTGGAACTAGAAAGCCTCTCTCCTGATTTCTGGCCGTGTGGAGGCCTGTGGCTCCGCACACAGGGGGTGAACTATTGTGAACAGTTGTTTCTCCTTGGAAGCTTGTTGAAGACACCCAGAACGGAGCCCCGGGCCCACACCATGCCTGGCCCCGAGAGGGTTCAAGTGTGTGCGCTCTGTGGGGCCGTATTTCCGGCTCCTGATGGCTGTGGGGGCAGTGGCTTCCCTGGCTGGTTGCACCTGCTTGTGGGCTCTTTAGAGATAGGCTGGGGGCTCTGCCCACCGCAGGGGGACAAGGGTACTGGCCAGAAGCAGGGCCCTTCTCTGGGCCTTCTGGGTGGTCAGGAAGTAGTCACCTGGCCAGCCAGGAATCTTTAGGGGGTGGCCCCAGGACCCCAAAGGGGACAAACCAGCTCTGGCCAAGAGTAGGAGAGGGATACCCAGCAAAGAGACTCCATCCTCTGTGTCTCCCTTCAAGAGCCCTGTTGTCCACTCGTGTGTGTGGCTTTCTGGAGTTTTTTGGGGGTGTTTTCAAAGAGAAAGCCCCTGGTCACTGCAGAGAGCCCTGGGCCCAGCATCAGCCCCCAGCAGGAGAGGGCCCTTGTCACAGACCTGGGCAAGTATCCCGATGGCCTGCTGAGCCAGAGGCTGAAGGGTGGGAGTCCCAAGGACTCCCTCCCCTTGCCCCACCCCTGGGGGTAGCAGGCTGCTATAGCCACTCCCCGGGGGCCACTGTGCCTGGAGGCTCTGTCTCCAGCTGTCACTGATGGGAGCACATGATTTCATGAGCCTCTCACCTATGACGTTGTTTATAAACTGAATTTCTGTAGTGGGGGCCCTGTTTACAGGTGCATCCTCCTTAAAGGTGTCCTGCATTGTGGTCGAATGGAGAGCACCTTCCAGAAGGTGAGCACCCTGTGTGTGACAGCCTGGTTTCCCTTGGGAGCGGGGTGGAGAGGAGGCAGGAGGGGACATTGAAGCAGGTGCACTGATGAGGAACTGGCCCAGCCCCCTCCCGGGGGACAGCTGGGACCCCAGGGTCAGCGCCAGAGCTCCCGATGGACGAGCCCAAAGCTAACATTCTCCACATCCCTGCAGGGAGGCCTGTGTGTTGGCCGGGGGCCCGCCTCCATCCGTGGTGACGTCATTTCCTCCCAGCCAACCCCGGAAGGACACTGGAGTGGGTCAAACTATACCCACACTTCCCAGGAAAAACAACTGGGTTGAGTTGTTGATACCAGCGCCTGTCGTGCCAGGGCCTGGGTCCCGCTCTGTCCTCTCCCTGTGACGGCCCCGAACACAACACCCCAGGACTGGACCTACATCCCCATGAGGACGCCAGGTTGGCAGCCTGCGCTGAAGCCTCAGCCACCCCCCACTGCTGGACGGAGGGGGTTCTTCACACCCCATGTCCAGCCGCTCTCACCCCCAGCGGGGAGCCCCAGGTGCCTACTGCCTGCTGCCGAGAAGTGAGTGGGGCCCACGCCATGCGGCCTCAACCCGCCCAGGAAAGCAAGCAACCTCAGACCTTGGGCCTCCCTTCCTTCTGACCCTCTGAGGGGACAGCTGGTGTCACAAGGGTGGTACTTGGCAGAGCGGGTCTTGCAGAGGTTTCTGACCTCAAATAATCCAGGTACAATCTGGGTGCAAATGCTCTGTGCCTGTGTGCACTCCCGCCCTGAGCTGGGACAGCATGGGGATAGCGAGAGCCGTCTTGTGGGAGCCCATGTGTAGAAGCATGGTCCCGCCAGGGCCCCCAGCAAACCCCAGTGCAGAGGGTCCCAGCCCTACTCTGCCCTGGCTCATGGGTGTTCTGCTCCTGGTGGGGTAGAAATTTCACATCTGACTCGGCTGCTGGTGGCTGGGCCTGGAGGCTAACCAAGGGTTTGATGCCCAGGGCAGGGCAGAGCCACGAAGAGCCACCAACTTGCCGACACCTGGGACAGTTTGGGCAGGTGAGGGCTACCAGCGCCGAGAAGCCCCCCAAAGCCTGGCCTGGCCTGCAAAGTCCCCCAGCTGGCAGGTTCCCCACACGCACCCCTCCCAGGCCTGGTCGGCCCGCCCCTGCCCCTTGGGCTGATGTGGTTAAAATGCTAACAGCCCAAACGTTTTTTCCAACCCTAATTTGATTTGAAGTTGGGTCAGGAGCAGAAGTCTCTGAGCCTAAGGGCTGCATATTACCACAGACTCAGCTGTGACATTCTGAAGTGAGACACTTTTGCTTTGTTCTTGATCATAAAAAAGATTGGAAAAAAAGCCCAAACAACCAAAACCAAACCCTTGCGGCAGCATCCTTTTGCCCAGGGGTAGGTGAGAGCCCAGGGTCTGCCCACAGGAAGCGGTTCCACCGTCAAGTTGATGCGAGGCCCCAAAAGGTGTCACATTCATAACCCTTCCCTGGCCACACAGATGGTGACAAACTGCAGAGCTTGTGATTAGGCATCCCCCCCCACCCCAGCAGGTGCAGGAGGAATTCTCACAGCAGCTGAGCTGCTGCAAACCGGGGGCTGGAGACTTCCAAGCATAGCCAGCACGTTCCCCGGGACCTTTCTCTTGATGGATAAAAGCCCCAAGTGTGGAAGCCAGGCTGAGAAGTCCACCAAATACCCTCTCACCCAACTCTGTCGCCTTGGCTGGGGCTTCTGCATCCTCCAGCCCACGAGCTTTGGAGGAGTGATCAGGAGTCCAGGGCCTTGTCCTCACACCCTCTTGGTCATCCCCGTCTATGTGGACAACTGTGCAGGCTGCACCCAGGACTGACTTCTAGATGTACTGCTCAGAGAACCAGACGTGGCTGGGTGGAGAGAGGTTCAGAGTTTCTCCACCCCTTCCTCTCTAGATGTTCTTCACGGAGGCTGCCCACTGGGCTCTTCCCACCACACTCGGTCATGAGGAGGCGACATGTTCCTCTGGCCACCATCACCATGCAGACAGCTACACTGTAGTCATCACTGCTCTGGCCGCTAGCCACTGCTGAGCACCCCCCGCCCGGAGTCATGAGAGTCACACCGAGTCACACTCCCCCCCCCCAAGGGGCAGCCACTGTTGTACCACCTTTGTAGATGAGGAAAGTTTACACAGAGGAGTTTAGTAACCGGCCCAACGTTGCACAGCAAGAAAGGGGCAGACAGGCTGGATGATGGGTACAGGCTGCCCGGCTCACCCCTTTTATGATCTATGGGGACCAGTGCTTCACATCCTGGCCGGTCTCATCCTTCTCACCTCTCTTCTACCTGAGGATGCTGGCCAAGAACAACTAAGACTTCCCCAGAGTCTTGCCAAGGACTAATGTTCACTTGGGGCTCACTGAACATCTCCACTGATGGATGGATGGATGGTGGGTGGTTGGATAGATGGATGGATAGATGGTAGGTGAGTGAGTAGATATATGGATGAATAGGTTGTTGGACAGATGAATGGATAGATGGTTGGATGGACAGATGAGTGGATTGTTGGACGGATGGATGAGTGGGTTAATGGATGGATGGATGGAGGGGTGGATGGATGGATAGACAGATGGATGGATGGTTGATGAATGGATGGGTGGATAGATGGTAGGTGAGTGGGTAGGTAGATGGAGGAATAGGTTGTTGGATGGATGAATGGATAGATGGTTGGATGGATGGATGAATGGATTATTGGATGGATGGATGGATGGATAACTGGATGAAAGGATGAGTGCGTGGATGGATGGATGGATGGATGGACAGGTGGATGAATGGATTGTTGGTTGGATGGATGGGTGGATAGACAGATGGATAGGTGGTGGATGGATGGATGGATAGATAGATGGTAGGTGAGTGAGTAGATAGGTGGATGAATAGGTTGTTGGACAGATGAATGCATAGATGGTTGGATGGTTGGTTTAGTGGATTGTTGGATGGATGGATGGATGGATGAATGGATGGATGGATGGTTGAATGAGTGGATTGTTGGATGGATGGATGGATGAGTGGATTGTTGGATGGATGAGTGGATTGTTGGATGGATGGTTGGTTGGATGGGTGGATAGACAGATGGATAGGTGGTGGATGGATGGATGGATGGATAGATGGTAGGTGAGTGAGTAGATAGGTGGATGAATAGGTTGTTGGATGGATGCATGGATAGATGGTTGGATGGATGGTTTAGTGGATTATTGGATGGATGGATGGATGGATGGATGGATGGATGAATGAGTGGATTGTTGGATGGATGGATGGATGAGTGGATTGTTGGGTGGTTGAATGGATTGTTGGATAGTTGGATGGATGAATGGATTGTTGGGTGGATGGGTGGATGAGTGGATTGTTGGATGGATGGATAGATGAGTGGACTGTTGGATGGATGGATAGATGAGTGGACTGTTGGATGGATGGATGGATGGTTGGTTGGATGGATGGATGGATGGATGGATGGATGGAAGGATGGGGCACAGTTTTCCAGACCTGCCCTGACACTTTTGGCTTCCTCCACTTCCCAAAGTGAGATATAAAGGAACATCCTTCCAGGAGTTGTAAAGGCAGCAGAACATAAGGACACCTCTCCCACATCAGGGTGGGCCCCTCTGAGGGGTCCTCACGTCCTCTGCCCCATCACAGATTACAGTGGGCCATGCCTGTCTTGTCCACATCATTCCTTTCTCTTCCCCTGGATGACAATGGCTTTCATGGTTCCATCTGGCTGCTTCCCAGAGCCAGGCAGACAATGGGTGCTCAGTGAATATTTGGGAGACAAATAGGTATGGTGCTTCTGGACACCTGCAACTCCCCTCACCATATTCCATAGGGCTTTGCGCTTTGCCCAATGGGTCCTTCTTTCCTCATCTCCCCCTGTCACACTCTGGACCCCTTCCTTCTTGTTGCTCCCTGGGTTCTGCTCAGGGAAGTGCACACCCTCCTTCTAGCTACCCTGCCTCACTAGAAATCAGAGTTGCAATTTCTCCAGGGTCCAGTGTGACAGTATGATTCCCCCCTGGGTCAATGTGACAGCACCCTATTTCTCAGGACAAAGGCCATGCTAACTTGTCCATCTCAGCATCCTGTGGGACTCGGCACACAGTAGGCGCTCAGCGAGGCTCTGGCGGTGACCAGGATGGAGCCAACTGGGTATATTTAGTGCCTTCTCTGCCGTTGACTCAGCCTCTCTGAGCCCATCCTTCTTCCTCCTTGGGGACACGTCGGTCTAGAGAAGCTCCATGACTCATTGCCTTCCATATCAGGCCTTGTGTTTTGAGATCAGCTCCTGCAAATAGCTCAAATCTCAACAGGCCAAAGCTAAGCAAATACCTGCCAATCCCCAGAAGGAGCACTTCTTGCTGCTCTTTGACATACAAAAATGGTCATTGGCAGAGGGCTTCTGGTGCAGATGGTGTTGTCTTTGGATGCCTTGCAAATAGGCAATGCTGGTTCCTTCCCCAGAAGGCCCAGGTCTGTGTGCATAAAAATGTGGGCCTGGGCCTGTATCTGCACCTTTGTTCTGGCTCTAGAGAGATCGGAGGTGTGCTTTTCCTCCACATAGCTTATTGTAAAGATTCTGTTTCCTAGGATTTCTTTCTTCCAAGGGGACCCAGAGCTCGGTCACTGCCTAGTTGGTTGAGTGGGGTGAGGCCCCGGGGTCCTGTAACTATAACCTAATGGGCCCTTCCTTTCTCTCATACCCAACCCTCGCCGAGTATCAGACATGGAAGACAGACAGGGAGGCGGTGCCTGCTTTCTGGAAATCATGGGCTTCTATCGAGCTGTCATCCCAGCCAGAGGCCATCCAGGTTCTCAGGGATGCAACTTGAACCACTCGCCAGGCCTGCCCTCGGATGTGAGCTCAGCCTGAGACGTCTCCCTGGGAGCCCGAAATCGGCTTTCTTCCCAAGCTGGGGGCGCATTTGGTCCGATCGGCAAGTTTGAAAATGATTCATAGACAGAAGTGGGCAAAGTCAGTCTTGAATGACAAATGGGACCAATTAAATTCAGTAGCCCTCCCTCTTTCCCCATGTTCCAGCCATGTTCCAGCCAGTCACCTCTGACGAGATATGTCAAAGGAATTAGAAGTGTGTCCCCCACAATGATATTACCTGGATCCCTTTCAGGTCCACACCAGCCAAGTTCAAACATCTATTCAAGCCCAGGAAATAGAATCGAAACGGTTTATTAAAAACCTAATCGCAAGCACTTATACAACACAAATGGTTCTGAACGGCACCCACCACCCCACAGCCCCTCCCAGGGGCAGCACAATGCAGCCGATTACCCAGAATTTAAATGGGGGTGTTTAAGAGCCTGGGAACATTTTAATGGGGATCTTTCTTTGTGGATTCTGCTATTGTATTTTTTTTTTTCACTTGAAAAAAGGCAAAGGATGGGAGGGCGCATTCACTTTCCTCCCTTGAGTGATATAAGAATATATGACTTATTCTGGCAGATCTGTTTCTATTGATGCTGTCAGGATGTGAATATAAACCCATGGGAAGAGGGAACACCCTGCCTGCTTAATTAAAGTGGCTCAGCGTGGCTCAGGGCGGCTCCCTGTCAGCTGTCCTGAGCCGGGCCCGCCAGCAGGGGATTGGACTGGCGGTCTCTCGGGAGGAGAAGCCGTGAGGGTGGACGGCTCCTTCTCTCCTCGGGGCCCTGGCTCTGGGGGCAGGGCTGGGTGCTGGTCACCGTTCCAGCTTGGCTTTCTGGATTTTGGCCGCCCCCTGACCCATGGATGGTGAGAACCGCTATGGATCAGAAGAGTTTCCTTTGACGTCTTCCCGCCCAGGCCTTGCTCATGGGGCCCCATTCCGGTGGCCGGGACCCCCCCAAACGTCCTCCAGATGGAGGTGCTGGAGGCCTGGTCTCCTTGGTGCCTCCTGGGTTCTTAGGGGAGCCGGCACACAGCTCCACTCCAGACAAGGAGGTCTTCCGCGATCCCTCGAAGGTCGAAGGTCAGGAGCCGGTGGTTTCCCAGGCATGGCACACGGTCCTCCCTTCTCCTGGGGCATAGGCTCTTTTCTAGAAGGTTCTCTGTCTGTCAAAACAATGTATCACTTTACTTGTATTGTCAATGATTTTTTGTTCAGTCCTCTCCTCTAGATGATCATTTTGAAATTATTTCTTCAGTAAAAATGATCTCCAGCTTGATTCTTTCCCAAGTGCCTTGTGTTGAAGACGAGGCTTCCTCATTTTACCACCCAATTTAGTGTTTTAACAACATAATGAAAAATACAACAGAATTGAAACATTTAAAATTAAGTACACTCCCTATCCCGGTGATTCATTTGTCGTATCAACTACAAATCGTGAAAGCCAGCTTCAGAAGTGTAATTACTTGAAAATACATGACTACCTCCACTTTGGTCAATATTTCCCATTTATGTATATATTCTATAGCGGAAGCAGAAATCCTCTCCGAAACCATCGTCTCCCTAAAATCTTGGAGCGCACGTTGCAGCCACAGGTGCATCTGAGGGGTGTTCCGAATTTGGCATCTTGCCGGTACAAGGCCCCAACCCGGCGTGTTTGCGATGAGCCCCCGCTGCGTGTGCGGCCTCCCCCAGCGCTGTCTGGGTGCTCCTTTAGACTAAGACTTGCAACCTGGCACCATTTGAGGCGGCAATTCTAGGCAGCTGTCTGGTGTAGCTCCCTGTGGTCAAGTGCATTTCTTCTGAGTCTCAGAGGCTGCCTGTGACGGAGGACTCCAGGCTGGATGGTGCCACGGCTCTGCGGAAAGCTGCTGTCTGGGGGCCTGGTCAAGGCCCCTGGGGATGCTGCAAGTCACGTAGAGCTATCCCTGGGAACAGAGCTCCATCTTAGGTCCTGGACTCAGGCTCTTTGTGCCCTGGGGAGGGATGGGGCAGGGACCGTGGCACGGGGAGATGCACCCAGAGGATGACTGCTTGCTGGCCCGACCCACGGCCACGTGTCTCATGGCATGGGGCGTGACTGCACTGAGGCAGGTTCCCAAGGCTGTGTGCTTCACAGACACACCAAGGGGTCCATACATTGGAACCACCCAGGAGAAGAGCCTGCATCCTTGGCCTTTCTGCAGAGGTTGGTGGAGACATGGCTGGATTTGCCCGGAATTCAGATCCTGGGAAGTTTCAGTGAACAGTTCACAGGCAGGCGGCAGTTAGACGTCATTTGTGGGGTGGGGGGTAGAACTCGAGTGAAAACACTCTCCAGCTTTGCCAAGTCACCTCCCACCCGATATGGGCTCGGCGTCTCCTCCAGCGACCCGCCTCTGAGGGGCTCTTTAGCTTCTCATGTTTGGGTGGGAGAGGATTCAAATTAGGTTTGAGATTTTCGTCGTGTTGTGGCTTCTGGATCTTCGAGGATCTTCGAGGAGCTGGTAAGTCCAGACACAGCCATGAAATTGGAGAACTGCAGGGCGGCACGCATGTTTTGGACAACAGATACTGGGGCACAGCGTTTCTGGGGGGATCGGGGCCCCACTGTGTCCTAGTGACCCCTGAAAAGCCATCTGGCTGTGTGCTGGACATGGTGGTCACCTGAAAGGTAGCTCCTCTCCAGGTTCCCCACCCCGCCAGCAAAGCAAAGAGCTTGTCTTTGACCTTCCTCTCTGCTGGAGGAGACCCCTCCCAAGCCACAGGCCACACCTGCCCTGCTATCCACACCCACGACCTCCTGTCAGTGGACACGGGAGGGGGGGTGGCCCCCTTCCTGGGACGGCCACATCCCCTAGCTGCAGAGACCCCCTGTGCCCATCGGAGTGCCAACACTGCAGCCGTGTGCTGATTCTTTAACTGGCCGACATCTCGAACACAAAGCGGAGCAAAAGAAAACGCCGGTGCAGCCCCCTACGGCCTCCCCGGGCCACAGAGTTCCCTTTGTGCGCCCGCCGACCGGGGGGGACCAGGCTCGGTGTGCGAAGACGCGGTGACGGCCCAGTGTGATGCGATAGGATGTTAACCACACATTCTAATGATAAAATAAAATAAATACTAATAAACATTCGACCTCGAGTAAAGCTCCTTCACGAGACACCCTCATCATTTTTCTGCCCCCACTTCAGTTTTTTCTGGAAGGACTCCAGTGAGCCCAGGGTGGCGCAACAGCCTTTTTCTAGGAGGAACAAAAGGTCTTTCTTAGTCGTAAGGGCTGTCAAGTTTATCCAAATATTCTCAGCTTACTACTAGCCCCTTTCTGAATTGATATTTCCAATAAAAGGACACTTTGTATCTTTAAGCCACACGGGTGCCCCCCTCCCCCCCCCCAGCGAGGATTCGGAGGGCAGGGAAGCCCGCTGGGCAGCGCGGTGGGCCTCTTCCTCGGGGACGGGCGGGAAGGGGGCGGGAAGGGGGCAGCCGCGGGCTGAGCGCCGTGGTCAAGGCTGAACGCTGAGGGAAGAAGACGGAACCCGCAGGGGTCCCCACCCGGCACCGCACCGCAGTCATTTTGTGCAAAGCCCATCCGGGCTGCCAAGCACGTTAGGCCATGAGCGCGCTCGGAGGCGGGGGGAGAATTCCTTCCAGCCGGGCTGAGATGGGAGGCCTGTGGTCCCGGCTCTGTGAGCAGCCTCACTCACGACACCCCAAGGCCTACTTCTAAGCGTCGGCTCCTCCCCATCTGCCCAGAGCCGCTCCCGCCAGCCAGCCTGAGCGCCCTGTCCTGCGTGCACGTGTGTGTGCGCCCCTAGCATGTGCACACGTGCAACCGACGCCCGGCAGCACGGCCCCTGCAGCCCCACAAGGGGCATTTCCTTCCACCCCAGCCCTCCTCCAAACGGCTCTGATGAGCGTTAATGATAATTCTCATTAATCACCTTCAGCGGCTGCAGAATGGAAATCAGGCGTCAGTGAGGTGACAGGAGCCCCTTAGACGGTATTTATGACTTGTGTGTGCGGTAGCAGCCCTGGGCCCTGACCCCTCTGGCCTGTGGCCGCCCAGCACAGAGCCCTTCATGTCTCTTCTCCTCGCCTGACCTCAGGGATGCCACCAGCCCCGGGGACCCTCCTCGCGCACAGCTGCAGAGCGAGGGAAGGGGGCTTCCGGGTGTGGGATGAGGAAGAAGCAGGAGGGCCTCTGGTGTTGTCAGTAAATCTCCCACTTTCCTTCCCGAGAGAAGCCCCAAACCCCCTTTCCTCTCCCTGACCTCCGGGGAGGGTCGGCGGCCCCCGTGGAGTCCAGCACAGACTGACCCGACTCAGAGGTGGGACTGCCTCTGATCTACCTGCAACCCGGGGCAGCACGCACAGTAGGTGCTCGGGGGATGTTTGTGGCTCAGCACGGGCTGCGTGGGGGGCAGAGGAGGGGCTGCAGGCCAGTGGAGCCCATGGGAATCCAACGGGAGCACCCCCGGCAGCCAGGCAAGGTCTTTGCAACTCGAATCACACGTCCCACACCGCACGGACCACACGGGACCCACAGCCCAAGGACTCCAGGCTGCCTCTCAGCCACCTCCTCCTGCATGGCCTTGCCCACTGGCCCAGCTGCTCCCTGGCCGGGTTGAACCCTGTTTATCCTGGGGAGCCCTGCACTTCTGCTCCCCTTGGCCTCCACGTGCAGCCCTGCCCTGGGGATTCTCCGCCCGGTCCAGAGCCAGCATGCACAGGTATGGGGAGAGCGGTGCTCGAAAGGACTGAGCTGCCCGAAAACACTCTGCTTCCTTAAGAAGCAAAGCATCTTTCTGGGGTCTCGGGCAGGAGTGGGCCCCTATGTCAGGCTTTTGGTCCTCCTGGCCGGACCATGACAGTTCCAGCTGTGCTCTGGCTCTGGTTTCCAGAAGGCCCTCCTGTCCCCCTGGGGCAGCGGGGTGGGGCAAGAAGTCACTGCTTTGGCAGCAAATAACTGTGGCCATCAGCCTGGTTCAATTTTGCTCTTGCGCCAGGGGGCCACGTGCAGGGGCGCAGGGTCATTACTAGGCTGTTGCCGGGGTGCGGGGAGTGGGTATTCTGGATGTAGAGGCTCCGTTGGCCTGGGCTGAACTGGACAAGGAATCGGGAAGTGAGCTGCCGGCCTCATCCAGAAGCACCCTGGCCGGGGTGGCTGTGACCCAGCACGATCCCCTCCTGGGCCATCGCCAGGCCCCCATGTGTTCTCAAGTGGCAAGGTCAAGGTGAGCTCTCCGAAGGCCGCTCTCTGGGGTCGGTCCACGTGACAGCAAACCAGGAGCCCCAAAGAACCTCACTGAACCACGTACAGTACAGACCTGCACCCCAGACCTCACACCGGGAGGAAAAGCTTCTTAAGCAGAGGAACTCCCACGCCACAGTGGGAACAGGGCGGGCTTGGGCTGGTCTGAGCGCTACACCCATCCAGACGCCCGCCTGAAGCCCTTGGAGACGGGAACCCCTGCATTAGCCACGAGGGAGCAGCACTTGGAATTTCATCTGGGGGTTCCCATGCTCAGGGCCCCATAGCCTAAACCATGGCCTGGCCCCGAGGAAAGATGCAGCCTCCCCACGCTTCTAAGGAGCCCCCGAGCTGCTCGTTTGGGTGCCTCTGGTCTCGGATCTGGGGGCACCTGCTCTCGGGTGGTTTTCACTGGAGGCGGGACCTGTGTGGATCTGGGTTTGGCTTGTTTTGGGTCCTCTTCCTCCTGCCTCCTTCCTTCTTCAAAAAGGATTTTCGTCCCGACATGCGGCTCCCGGAGCATTTCCGTGGGTGGCTGTCATCATTTTGGGAGGCAACCATCAGGCCGCAGCATCCCGGCTGTGCTGTCTGGGGGCCAGCATTGGGGATTGTTTGGAAGGGGACTTTTTGGGGGTTGGGGTTGCTTACTGAGGACTGCATGCCTCTGCGAGTGTTGAGGCTGGATCACACTCTACTAGACGAAGCCCTCGTGAATGACGCACGGGCAAAGCAGCCTCACGCAGGGCCCAGGGAGGACCTGGAAGTCTCGGCTCGCCCGTGTTCACCTGGGCTCCTCTCCGAGACCCCCGGGGCCCGTCCACTCAGTGACTCTCTCCACAGGGGGTGGGACTCCCCAGAAATGAACACCTTCCCGTGGAACGTTGAATTAGGGACGGTGCGGTCCGCTTTAGGTTGATGGTTAAACCAGTTGTCAAAGGACAAGGACAGCAGGTGGACAGCAATTACGGGGACGCCAGCCCACGGGGCGTGCGGCCCCTCCAACGCTCCCCTTGTCGGGGAGGATGGCGGCCTTTGGCACCTGACCCGCTGAGAACCAGGTGTCCCCTGGGGGTCCTCTCTGCACACACCTGGATCCGCCGGGTCGGACAGCCCCTGGGCTGCCGCCAGCCTCCCAGGTTCTGGGTCTCTCCCTCTCCTCCCGGGGGAGGCTTCACGGGGGGCCCTTCACCACCTTCTAAGTAACGAGGTTGCACGTGGTGGTGCCTTCAAATCCCTGCTTTTAAGGGAGTTCTGGAGAGACACACTCCTCTTCTTTAGAAGGAGATAAACTCTTTTATATCAAGCTCCCAACGCCCTCGGTCAGCCAGGCGAGCCTGGAGCCCCATGTCCGCAAGCCACCTCCGGGCTGGTCGTCTCATGACCGTCCAGCCTCCGCCCTGCCGGCCCCACCTGCCCTCACTGTCCCAGCTCCTGACCTCCCGGGAGCCTCCCGACTCAGCAGGTCTTCTGTTCGGTTCCTTCCTCTTCTTGCAGGAACCGAGGTGGGTGGCTGCACAGCCATGTCGCTCGACGTCCCCTTGGTTCTCAGCAGAGGAACCGCAGGACGTCCTGTGCACAGAGCGGCTGAGCCCCATGTCACCACGTCCCCTCTGGTTACAGAGTTCTCAGCGGGATTTGAGATTTGCACTATAAATTCCGGGAGGGGAATGAGGCGTCTGCGGGGGGAGCAAGGACGCGGTCCCCAGATATGTGTCCGCCCCAGGCTCCCTGCAGAGCTGTCTTGCTGGGAGGTGGGACCGAGCCAGGAGGGGTCCTTTCCCTCGCCTTCCACGCGGACATCCTGGGGCTGGCCGGCCGCCAGCAGATGCCTGTGGCCAGTTGGGCCTCGTCGCTTCCCGCCTGCTGAAAATCCTTCCAGCTCATTCTTCTCCCTGGCCTGTTTGGGGCCTTTTCCCAAAGTCCAGGACACATTCCGTCCTATTCTTCAACTGCTCCTTCCTCCGAGGAAGTCGGGTTTTGCCGGGTGTTACGCCCAAAATGGACTTCAGGGTTATAGCTGGGTAACACCATGGACAAATCACTGTGTCTGACAAATCTCTCTGTTAGTTTTTCCCCCCGTTAACCAAGCAATGATTATCCTGGACTCCACACAGGCTTGAAGGGGCTGAGGATTGAAGTGGGGCTCCCCAAACTCCTGGAGCATTGGAGAAGGTTCTAGGTAATTCATGCTGCCGTGTTGGCTCTGGGTCCCATGTGGCTTCACTGTCCGCGGGGACCCCATCTCCTTCTGCTCCCCCATCTCAGCTCCCGCTGGGCATCGGGTGTGGGTGAGGCCTGCAGGCTGAACGGGGCCACGGGGAAGGGGTCACAGGAAGGGGCCCCCCCGCCGGCCGACAGTTAAAGCAGGTCCGTGGCTCCAAAGCGGAGCCTCCAATGGAGAGTCGGGGGGCCCCGTCCTCCCGCCGCAGTCAGAGCCGAAACCCGGGGCTGGAACACCGTGGTTTTAAGCCGCTGCCCACGTTCGAAAGGCTTTTCACGTTGCTCCGTGGTGCATGCTGTGCGGACGTGGCCGTGACTGTTGACCCCATCGCGCCGAGGCGGGTCTGCCGCAGAAAAGGAAGTGCGGAACCGCGGCCTGTGGCCCGTTCCCTGCCTCCTGCGGCGGGACCACACCTCGCGTTGGGCATCTTTTTGTGACTTCCCTGGGAGGGTCCACGTGCGGCGTGGCTCGGTGGCTCGGTGGCTCCTGCCGTCCCTGCCGCCGGCCGAGACGGGCTCTGCTCCCGCCGGGGCCGCTGCCCTGCCCGGCACAGCGCCCGGCCCGCCGAGGTCTCCCCTCTTCCCAAGGAACGCGGCTTCAGTGAGGGCAGGCCAGCAACCCCGCGGCCACGCAGCGCTGAGTGTCCTCTCCCAGCGGAGCCCGGCTCATGCTCGACCGCCCCTGCCAGGGGCTTGTCTGCAGGAGATGAGTGCGAGCCACCTATGACCCCGACAGGAAGGGGCACGGCCCTCACACGGCGCCGCAACCTCCCTCCCCGCAGACAGGACCTTCTGTCCGAGAACACAGAGCAGCATAGTTCTAGAAGAATCCGGCTGCTTCCGGCGGCGACCGGCCCCTGTTGCAGTGGGAGGCACCCCCCGCCGGAAGTCTCTGGCCGAACACGTGGGTTCTGCACATACGGTCAGCGTTAACGCGCCGTGTCAAGGGTGACGGGATAAAAGAAGCATCTGATTCATTTCCAGAGCTTCCAAATAGGTGACAATTAGGGACAAGGGACTGTGGCTGGCTGATAGGAAGACGTGGAGCGTCTGTGTTCGGAGCGTGCCTGTCTGCACGTGGGGCCCGAGTTGCGCCCAGACAAGGGCCCAGGTCAAGCATCTGTTTTCCGAGAGTCCTTACACGCTACCCATGTGAGGCGCTTGTCCGGGGCTAACTCGCGAACAAACCTGACTTTCCAGCAAGGCCGTTGCTGTCCTGGCCTCGTCCTCCGCGCACGAGCTCGGCGGCTGCCGTTCTGCAGTCACACAGAGGACACACGGGTCTTTTTGTTTGTTTTTTCCAGGGGGGAAAGAAGTTGTGATTGCCAACAGTTTTTTAAAGACTCTTTAAAGGCAGGCCCGAAGGATCGCGTGGAGAGGGCTGCTGAGGATAAACAGGGGTGACAGGTGGAGCGGAGAGTGAAACCCGAGCCCCGGAGTAGCTGCGGGAGCGAGACTGCCTGCAGATGGCGGGCTGGCCTCCCGGATGGCGGCTGCTGGGGCGGGGGTGGCCGCGGGTCCCGCTCTGGGGCCTCTTCCCGGAACCCTGGCCCTGAGCCCCGGGTGGTGGGCACATCCTTGCGGCCTCGAGTGCAAGGCTCAGGAAGGGCTGTTTTAATGTCCTTCAGTGCCCCCTCCAGGAGCTGAGCGGCCCCCGAGGGGTGACCCCGGTTCAGTGTGTGCCCCTGACCTTCTGAGCGTACATAATGGTGCTGAATTTAAAAATTCAACGAGTACATATTGAAGGCAGCAGCGGGCATGGAGGCCGTGGGCCGGCCGACCCCCAGTGACAATATTAGCCGTGATGGCATCAGGGTCCTCCGTCCAGCTCCGAGTCGCGGGTGCTGGCCCATGTTCAAGCCCCACAAGGTTCTCTTCCCCTCGGGCACCACGGAGCGTCTGACTCCCCCAGAACGGTTTGAATCAGGAGTGAGCCCACCTCCTGTCTTGGCATGCACCGCCACGCAGGGACGACCGGAGACGCGGAATAAGGCGGAAATCAGACATCCTAGCGTCAGGCCAGATTGTCAGGTGTGGTGTGTTAGTTTCTGGTGCCCCACGTGCTGTGCGGTCCCGGGAGGCGACTGCTCTTGCTGTCACACTCTGAGACATGGGGGGCAGCAAGCGGTCCCTCCCTGCCTCTTCCCAGGCTTGGTGGGAGAGCCTAGGGCCCTAGGCGTCCTCACCCCTGCTGCTCTCAGAGGCCCTGGCAGGGCAGAGGGCGAGGGTCGGCGGCAGGAGATTTCCTACGGTGGCTCATGCTGTCCGGGGCTCGCCCCTAAGTGCCCTCTTACTTCGGGCGGGTGAGGGTCTTGTGTCTGGAGAAAACCCCTTTCCGGTTGGCTTATCCAAGTTCCTGGAGACTGAGCCTGGAGTTTGATGGGGACGTTTATGTGCATTTGGGGACCCAGGACAAATCGCCCTCCCATGTGGAGAGGGGCCCACTGAACCGGGCTGCATGGTCCATGCTGAGCCCCGAGGTCAGAGCAGGTGCACAGGATTGGAACAGGCACAGCCCTCGAGGGCCAGGGCCCGTGGACCGCGGGCACAGCCTGCACGCGGCTTCCTTCAGGAGCAATGGCTTCTATGTTCTCAAATCCTGGCATCACACTGAGTGCCCAGCAGGATCCACCCCGGGGTGCTGTTTCGCAGCAGAGTGAATACAGGTCAGTGGTCTGGCTTCATTAAGACCTAGCCTCGGCTGGGCTTCTCCACCTCCCCGCTGCTATTGGGGCCGTCCTGGGCACCGCCGGCTGGCGAGCAGTGTTCCTGGGCTCTACCCTGCGGTGGCAGCCAAAGCTGTCTGTGGGCATCGCCAGTGTCTCCTGGAAGGCAGGGTGGCCCATGGTCGAGAACCACTGGTATTTGCTCCTCCATCACAGGTGGACCCCTGGGAGCCCGTGAGCCGCTCTGCCGAGAAGTGGGTTAACCGTCGGAGCGGGATCCAGGAGGGCTGTCTCTGTGGAAGCCATCTGCATCTCTCCCAGGGGTGCTTGCCTGGAGCCTGTAGGGAGAACTGTGCTTTCTGAGTCCAGGGAAGGGAGGAGGGGGGCTGGGCAGAGGCCCAAGGCTCTAGAAAACTCTGCATGTGAGCCACGTGGAGGGCATCCCCCCAGGCGCCTTGGTGGGGTTTCTCAGCTTGGCCCCACGGATGGCACCGCGGTTCCCACGGCCGATGCTGCCGGGACCAGGGAGGGGAAGAAGCTGTGGGAGCCTCTCCAGCCCAGCCAGGGCGGGCGGGCTTCTCAGGAAGATACGACCCTCCGCCAGATGCACGCAGCCGTTGCGGGTGCCTTGAAGAGGTGTTCTGCTCACTCAGAAAGTGCATCGCGAACAGAGCAGGGCTCCAGAGGCAGAGAGAACACAGCTCCCAGGGAGGCAGGTGTCCTCTCTCTCCAAGGTGGCTCCTGGCTGGGCTTGACCACGAGGCGCCCCGTTCACAGCCTGAGCGGGGGCATGAGGCCCACGGGAGCACTCGAACAAGGCGGACAAGATCCGCTTCCTGGGCATCGGGTCCTCCTTCTGGGCGTGGGGCTGTTTGTAGGGCTGAAGCTTGTCTGTGCCCGTTTGCGGATCATGGTGGCTCCCGCCGGGCCAGGGTCGAGGGCCTGGGGACCCCACTCTGTGCCTGCGTGGGCCATGCATCTGGGCAAGGCTCCAGCCTGCGCGTTTACTCCAAGCAAATCCGCCCCATCTGTTTGCAGACCCAGCGTCCCAACCACCTAGACGGCAGGTGGCCCGGTTCCCTGAACATTTCTGCAGTTTGGGGATGTTCTCAGTGCATGGGGCGGGGGGGGGGGGTTGGCCAGCTGCCAGGACCCCGCCTCTGAGTTTGTCCTGCCCTCAGGGCAGCACCCCGACCAGCTGCTCGCTCACCACCTCCAGCTGCCTGACCTGCCCCCTGACTTCACTTTCCTGGCCTTGGGCTTGCTCATCTGTGAAATGGGGGCAGTGCCTGTCTGGTGGGGCTGCCCTGGGGCTGGAGCAAGACCAGGGACATTTGCATGTGACAAGGACTCAGAGGGCCAGCTGTGCAGCTCTGGCTTTCATTGCTCAGCGCTCTGCAAACAGGCGAGGGGGCTCAACGAGAGCAACACTGCTGCTCCTCTGGAGAGCGAGGATCTCCCACGGGCGTCGCTCTGTAGGCCGGGCCGGGGTCTGCTCGGGGAGGCTGCAGCATCCGTCTGCCTGCTGCATGCTGAGGGACGCACGGGAATTGTTTGCTTAAGAATAGGGAAGCTTGCTAACGGGCATGAGAGTCACGGGGAAGCGAGCGGCACCGTCTCCACGAGATTGCGGAGGATCTTGGATCCCTAAAACTGCCCTTGGTTCAAGGTGTAGGTGGCAGCTATCACCAAGGGGCCGATCGCTGTCGTTGTGAGGGGCCCCGGGGACCGGTGCTGAGTGTCTTCGCCCACAGTCATGCCTGAGCTCATGCCTGGGGGTGTCTGGGGGAGGAGAGCCCTGGGATCGGCTGGTGGCACGAGTGGTCAGGAGCCATGCCCTGGCGCCCCTGTCCGGCTTTGTCTCCCCAGGGCAGGGGCTCAACCTCCTCCGCCAGCTCTGCCCTCTCATCCACGTGACCCCAGAGTGCTGAGTGTCCCCACTGGGGGGCAGGTCGTGAGGGTCGTGCGGGCGAACGTGTGGATGGCACTCAGTGCGGCGTGGTCCCTGGGAGTGGAAGCTATCCCTATTCTTACTGTCACTGGTGCACACCCGCCCAAACCGGGGCCTCTCCACACCATGCCCCTGCGAGCCAGAGTCGGGAAAGCCTCTGATAGCACCTCCTGGGGACACCGCGGAGCCACGGCAGCCACAGCCTGTCTCCCAGGACCCTGCCTCATCCTGGCCACGAGCCACCGTCAGCACACAGACCGCACGCCCGCCCTCGGAGGGCTCGGCTACTGTTTGCTCACAGGGAAACCGAGGCCACGCTGCTCCCCAACGCTGACAAAATGGGCACAAAAGGTGCGTGTGGGTGGGGCGGGCTGTGTGGAGCCCTCGGGAAAACGGGGGGCTGGGCAAGGGGCAGAAGTGGCTGAGGGGAGGCAGGGACTCGGCCCCACGGCTTTGTGTCCAGCTCCTGGTGGCCTCTCTCCTGCCCCCTCCAGCCTGGGGCCCCACGTGTGTGTGCGGCGCCCAGAGCTCCCCGCGCCCCCGCGCCCCCCAGAGCTCCCCGCGCCCCCGTGCCCCCGCAGTTCTGGGCCTTCTGGGCCCCTCGCTCCCACCACGCCCCAGTTGGCCTCCTGGGTTGCCTCCGCTATCATGGTTTGCTCCCCATGATGCTCCCGGCAGACCGCCTCCCTTCCAGCCCGCCCACCGTGATGCTGGGCCTGCCAGCCCCCCATGCTCTTCTGCCTCTGGTCACCTTCCGCAGGCTCCCCCTGCCGCCCTGCCTGCACACAGGGCGCTCCCCTCCCTGAGCCCCACACACACTCCCTGTGCACGGCCTTCAACATCCAGATGTCCCTGTCTTGCCTCCGCAGGATTGCGCAGCAGACACACGGCCTTCTGGCTTTCTCTAACCTGATGGGACTTGCTGGAAGCTGGGTCCGGATTTCAGGGGTCAGTGTCCCGGGTCGCTCGGCCAGGGCTACGGAACCGGCGTTTCCTCACCAAGTTCAAAGGGGAAGGAGATCGTTCTATTGCCCGATAGAAACGGACCCCTCTGCAAACACCCCTGCTGCACCCAGCTACAGCCCTCCTCCAGGGATGCTCTGCACCCGGAAGGGGCTCTGGGCTCCTCTTTGTCCCTACAGTCCCCCAAGGCCCCCTGCCCTCCTGCCCACTGCTGTGGTCAGTGCCTCCGAAATGTTTGTACTTGAGGAGACCCCCAGGCCTGGGCATCACCAGCTGAGGAGTGACGTGGGGACTCACGTGCCAAGAGCCAGGCCAAGTCCTCCATCCATCCCTTACAGTCCCTCCAATGCCACGAATTTCGGAATCCCTGGTCACCTGACCTGTAATGCCGTTTCACTCACTAATGGTGATCCACTCAGGCTCTCCCCAGACAAGTGTCTGGACCAAGGACCAGTTCCACAAGCACGGAGAGCCACCAAGAGCCTGGAAGACCACGGTTTCCCCTTCTCTTGGGACCTGTGGCCAGGCCCGTGTGCGCCGAGCAGCCCGGGGCTCAGCTGCGTGCGTGTCCCTAGGCCCCAGGTTGGCCTCTGGAGAGACCCCTGTGGGCTTGCAGAGCAGGTCCTGGCTCAGCTGGGAACCAGCACAATCTCTGGGGGGGAGGGGCTCTGCAGCTCGGAGCCCCCCAGGAGGACGGGGGCTGGCCTGAGCCTCCTCGCTGTCCATCAGCAGATCTCACGGGAGGCAATACGAATGAAATGTTGGTGGACGGTACATGTCACAAGCCTGTGGCCAACTCAGCATTTATGTAGATTACTGGTGGCCGACCCTGGGGACCGGCCTCGAGAGCGGCAACCTGGGACGACCCGGGACAGCGCAGAAGGCTGCTGGATGCAGCCAGGTCCACCTTCAAGAGGTGAGCGGAGGTGCCCTGGGCCTCCCCATGCCCCCCCCGAACCGCGGGGACCCAGCCAGTGGCTGCAGGGACCCGCGATGCCGCCTGCAGGTGAGCAGCCGAGCCCCTGCTCTGAGCTGGTCGGGGGCAGATTATCCGCCGTCATAAACTTTTACCACATTTCACACCCGGTTAACTTTTATGACAACCTCCAGGAGGAAGCAGCAGCAGCTGGGGAGCATGGAGAAGCAGGCCGATCCCGGCCACAGGGGCGGCCCCCAGGGGTGCAGGAGTCTGGCTGGGGGCCAGCATGAGAGCCCCCCCCAACCCCTGCAGCTGGGACCGGGGGCTCAGCACCACGCGGGCCACCAGCTCGGGGTGCTGCCCAGAAATGGCCCTCCGCCTGGCCCCCCGCTGGCTCCGCACGGAGGCCCCAGCCACTCTTGGGGCCAAGCCCAGAGGGTGAGCGCCCCAAAGCGCACCCTTGTGTTTGCACCTAGGCCCCCCTCGACGATGCAGCCGGCCCCCAGCCTCTGCGTCACTTTTGCACACGAAGCGGAACTTTTATGAGTACCAAATGTGGCTGACCCACACCCTGAGCTACCTATTGTTCATTAGATGGGGCCGAGGCCCCGGTGGGGGCCCTGAAACTGGGGCGGTGAGGCAGGGGCAGGGGCTAATGTCTGTTTTCAATATGCAGCCAATCACGGCCCTTTTTTCCTGTTTCGTATAATTTTATACTGGGTCTATGTATTTAGGGCCTGAATGGTTTGACAGTCGTGATTGATACCGTGCATTAGGAGGCTCCAGCGCCAGGATCGGGACGAGCTGCGCCAGTCCGCCCTCATCAGATGGCCAGGCCCGCAGGCCTATTAAAAGCAGCGGGAGACCTTGAGGCTTAATCACAGAGGCTGGGCCCGTGGAGGGAGAAGAAAGGCAAGGGGACCGAGAACAAATAAAGTGATAGAACGCAGAGGCGGAAATGCTACTGGAATCCTCCCCCAGGCGCAGTTAGCAGCCGGGGGCGAGGCAGTGAAGGGGAAAGGGACGGGGAGGGCGTTTGGGGAGGAAAACAATTAAAACTGCCACCCCGGCCGGAGGCCACAGAGCCGCTGGGCTGAGCGGTGTGGTCTGCGAGGGGCGAGGGGCGGGCTGCCTGGGGGCTGGGGAGGCCGAGCTCAGCAAGCCCCGAGCCCCCCACCCGGCGCTGCACTGCGGGGTCAGGCAGGGACCCCCCAGAGGACGGCCACTAGCACGTTCCCTCTCAAGAGTGTCCCCTCTGGATGTCCAGTGTGTGGTCACCCTGCTCTCTCGGGTCTGGGGTTGGGGACCCGGGTGAGGCTGATATGCCGGCACAGCTGGGCCCCCTTGGGCACCTGCCTCTCCTGGCCCCCAGGGGCCTCAGAACCAAGTCATGGGCACCATGGGGTCCCCTGATCGGGAAGAGGAAGTGAGTTCCCACCAGGGCCAGAGTCTCTGAAGTGGGCTGGAGAGTGGGGGGGCGGGGGCAGCAGAGAGACCGGGTGAGAGGGGGACAGACGGAGAGAGACAGAGACAGAGAGGGAGACAGAGATAGAGACACAGAGAGAGAGGCAGAGAGAGACAGAGACAGAGGGAGAGATAGAGACAGTGAGAGACAGAGACAGAGAGAGACAGACAGATAGAGACAAAGAGACAGAGAGAGATGGAGACAGAGGAGGAGAGAAAGTGATCAAACATGCAGCTGCTGGTGCCAAGTGAGATGCTCTGTGGGGGGGGGGGGGCCTGGGCGCTGCAGCACCTTCCAGGCGGGAGGGGGCAGCCCCTTCCAGGCCCCTGTGGCCCCTGCCCCGGGCAGTTGGGTCCTGCCGAGCGCCGTGACGTGGTTTGGACCCGTGTCCTTCCTCCGGAAGGAAGGCATTCCTGATGGTAAAAGGTGGAGTTCAGGGGGAGGGAGGCTTGGTTTTATCTGAAAACGAGGCTGAAGCCTGCTGAAAATTTTTCAGAGCCTCTCTGTTTTGGGGAGAAGGGGACAAACCAACCTCTGCCTGGCAGGGACCTCACTGTCCACCCCTGGCTTCCTTCTCTGACAGGTGGACTTGGCGGGCTCAGACCTTCCAGAGCCAATGTGGCTATTATTATGGAGTTGGGCTGGGGGGAAATGAATAAAAGGCAACAACTTCCTCTGAATTTTTACATAAAAAGTATAAAAATCACCCAGTCTACCTCAACAAAGGTCAAGGTGCTCCTGGTGCCCTCGGGTACCCAGCTGTCACTGTCGCAAGGGAGGGGTGGGCCGAGCCCCTGGACCTGGCTAAGTCCTTCAGGCCTCCACGGACCTGGACACCCAGCTTCAGGACAAGGGAGGGTGGGGCGGCCTCGAGGGGTGAAGATCACCCTCTTTGGGGAGCTCTAGCACCTGCTGCCTGGCATCCTTTCCTCGCAAGTCCCTACCGAGACAGGCTCCGCGGAGCTCCTGGGTACCAGGACAGAGTTTTCTCCTAAACACAGCCAGGTGAACGTGTATTCCCAAGTCAGAAATCTTTCAGTGGAGCTTCAGAACACCTACCCTGAAGAGGGTCTTTTCCACCTGCAAGGCTGGGGGTGGGGGCCCACCTTTTGCCAGGCCCCGTGGGGGTTCCCGCCGTCTGCCCAGTGCCCAGCAGGTGAGGGTGTGGCCGGGACGCAGGCAGGCACCGGGAAGCCCAGGGGCCTCGGCTCTGCTCAGACACCCCCAAGCCAGTGGCCATACCATCTGCAATACCATGCCCGCCCTAGCCAGCCGAAGACCATTCCCAGGACGTGGGGCCCACTGGGGGCTGCGCAGTGAGCCCGGTCTGCCTGGGTCTGGGAGACCACTCATGCCAGCTCCGTCATCCCCAGCGGCCCAGACAGTCCCCTCTCTGCCAGCTATTTTTGGAAATGGTGTTCTGATTTGTTTTTTTTTCCCAAGGCCCGGAGTAAAAAGAGCCGAAAGGCAGCCGCGACACCTCCTTCAGAGCGGGCTCTGTAAGGGCTGGGCCGTGTGACCCTGGATGGCTAGGACTGGCCAGGCGCCACCACCCTGGGCTCGAAAATGAAGCCTGCAAAGAGGGAAGCACTGGCCTTTGCATCGGGGTGGGGGGGGCCTCACAGACCCAGAGCCCTGGCCTGGGGAGATAGCTGTGTGCTGGGACACCTGGCTCTGCTTTTGAGCTGGAGGAGGCCCCTTGGACCCCCAGCTCTGGGGGCCACCTGGGAAGCCGCCTGTGCCGTGGGCCCTGCCTGCCTGGAGCTTCACACACACTTGCACACTCACCTACCCAGCCGCGGACCGCAGCCCCAGGCCACACAGATGGGGAAACGGGGATCAGGAGAGGGGGTGGGGGGCCTCTCCAAAGGCACTCAGCTCTTTCAAGAGCAGCCTTCCCAGGGACGCGAGCGCACCTCTGACTCCTGTTCCCCCGCTTGTACTCGGGGCTTGGGCTGGGGCAGGCAGCGTGAGTCCTGGGTTGGAGGCAACGGAACTGAGCGATCACGGTAGAGGGCGCCTGAGCAAACCCAGAGCCGGGCCGGCCAGGCCCCTGATTCCCCACGCCCCACACGGTGTCGGGCCGGCCCCAGCCCCGTGCGTATCCCGACAGCAGCGATCCCACAGGCCACCCAGCCGTGGAGACGTGAAGGCCCCCAGAGCTGACCCTTGGCCCGGCGGGCAGAAGAAGGCGCGGTGGGAGCTGGCTTTGACGGCCGCCCCGAGCCCCCGGCCGCCCGCTGCCCTGGGCTTGCAGCTCTCTGCCCCCAGCGCCCCGGCTGGGTCCCCCTGGGCTGTTCTGGGACAGGGATGCCCGCTGGGTTTAGGATGACCGCTTGAAACGAGTGGACGCCGGGCTTTGACGGGTGGTGGCGCTTCCCGCCCCCGCCACTTGGTGGGCGCCTGACCCCCGGGTTATCGGGGCAGCAGCTTGCATGATGACCTCATTAAATGCGGTGGCCACGTCAGCACCTTTCTGAAGCCCCTTTTATCACTCACAGCGTGCCGGTGCGGCCCCGTCCGCACCTCCTCCCCGACACGGCTCTATCTTATCTCCCTTGGGGTGGGGACCCTCGCTGGGAGCCAGAGAGCAGGTCTGGGAATGCCTCCTCCAGACAGCCCGGCCCTCGGCTGCTGACACGGGCGGGGGCAGGGCGAGCGGGGCGTGGATTCTTGCTGACAAAACGGTGCAAACACGCATCGCCTCCTGGTTCCTGAAATGTAATAATGCACGGTGACTGCGTGTGGGAAGCCTGTGGGGCCACCGCCGTCGCTCGTCCCTGGCCCCCGCCAGCCTGCACTCACCCAGCCCTGCCCCCGTTGCCGGAGGATGACTGTCCTCTGCAGACCCCAGCGGCTGGTGTCAGGAGCCCCGCGTGTGGCTGGGGGGCACCTGGCATTCAAGGTCACCTCGCAAGAGGAGCTGGAAGAGAGGCCCGAGGACGCCTCTCCGCACCCCTCCGCACAGTCCTGCACGCTCAGACCGCCTTTGTGAACGCTCTGGTGCTCTGACGTGGACGGCTCTTTGTCCCCTGCCCTTGGCCCACGATTTTAGGGACGGTGCTGAATAGCGGCCCTCCTGCTCGCCTCTCTCCTGCACTCTTGCTTTGCTTCCCCCAGGCCTGCACACGAATACTAACAAGGGCCCAGCCGGGCAGTGAATGTCTGCTCCAGAAAGCTCAGGGCCCAGGCCCAGGGTTGGGGGGCAGTGGGGACGGGGCAGTTCCCAGGGACCCTGCAGAGCCGTGGGCCTCATGCTCACAGTCAGACCTGCAGAGAAACACCCGGGGCCCAGGGCTGAGACCAGGTTGGGGCCACTCCTGCCCTCGCTGAGCGCCATCCCGAGCTCTCCATGTTCCTCTCCCCTCCCCTCCGTGCTCCTCTCCTCTCCCCTCTGCACTCCTCTCCCATCCTCTCCGTGTTCCAAACAAAGCTCTGCTTCCTGCCGCCAGATGCATTCTCCATGCCCAGCAGCCTGACCAGCAGCTCGCTTCTGGCCTAGGCAGGATGAGCCGCTGAGACACACAGGCCAGGGGCCAAATCCTCAGGAGGACCCAGGGCCCAGCACCAGTCCTGGGGATGCCCAGAGGACCCCGTGGCCGCATGGGAAGGACCAGGAGGGCTGCAGGTGGTGCCCCCTCCCCTCCAGGGCCCCCATGGCCAGGGCGTGTCTAGGGAAAGTGCTGGGGAACTCGAGGTGGGGCCAGGGCCAGGTCAACACGAGCAGGCTGCAGCTTGCTCTCACTGGGGCCCTGAGCTTGACCTCCTGTCCACCGTGGCACAGCCCGGAAGTCAGAGGGGCACCAATGCCAAGCACCAAATCGGTCAGTGACCCCTCCCCATGACTCCGGCTCAGCTGCCCTGAACAGGAATTGACCCTGCCCAGCAGGGCGAGAATGCTTTGACTTCCCCCACTGCCCTCAGCTGGCCCCTGGCTGCCTCTTGCATTCATTCCACAGCACTTGTTGAGCACCTACTGTATACACAGCTCTGCCTTGGGTGCAGAAGGGATGGGATGGACCTGGCAGGGGCAGACAGACAGCAGTTATCAGTGGGACCTAAGTCACCCCTGTGGGAGGTCCAGGCCACCCCAGACCCCTTCTGGGACTGAAGCTAGTGACCAGGGGTCTCTCCCTCCCTCGGCTGGAGCCCCCTTCCGGAACCGGAGCCTCAGTCCCTTTCAGCTTCTCAGCTTGCTCTTGGCTGCCCTGCTTCCTCTCTGCAGGTCTGCCTGGTATGGGACCTCACGAGAGATCATAATCCCAGGGTGAGTGGCCTGGGAGCTGCCGTGCCAACCCCCTCCTGCTTTCCCAGGGCCACACACCGTTCTGGACTCTTCCTACCCTCCTGGGACAAGACTCTATAGCTGGATCTTCTGAGGTCCTCAGAAGTGAGGCTGTGGGACACCTTCTGGGCTTCCCTGAGCCTGGTTGGGCCTGCCAGTGCTGAGTGTTTCTGGGGGAGGGCAAGGTTGCAGTGTGAGCCCCTGAGACAGGCGTCATGGGCTGTGTCGGATGAGAACACGGACACTTGGGGAGAGGGAGGGCAGAGCCGCGTGGACATGATCGGCAGCCCCTGCTCAGAGCCATTCAAAGCCATTCAAGTGACTGGTCAAATGTCCGGTCTGCTCAGCCCCTCCGCAGACACGGGCAAGCACTGGCCAGACACCAGGGATAGGTGTGCACCTGAAGCAGGCCCTTCCCCCACGCAGCCACTGGCCCATTCAAAGCGGAGTGTGTGCATCGAAAGGGACGGTGGACGCTGTTTTAAGCGGATTCGAGCCTGAAGGCAGCGGGCCTGGCTCGCCATCAGGACACATTTCAGGGAGGAGGTGGTTTTTGCACAACCCCTGGGAGACTGGGGCAGGTGGAGATGAGGGAAAGGGGGCCCCAGGACAGAATGGAGGGAGCAGTCATGAGGAAGCCTTGGCTGTCCTGGGGGGACCACAGGGCACCCGAAGAGGACTGATGGGGAATCAAGCTGGGGGCATGTTGAGAGACCGGCGGGTCAGACTTATCCATTCAGATGGACGCTACCTCCAGGCGGGCGGGTCCCAGCATCCCCCCCAAGACCCCCGACTCTCTGCAGCCCCTTTACCCACAACAGCCACATCAGCAGCCGGAGGCTCACCTTCTGGGAACCCCAAGGCCCCCTGCCCACTTTGTGCGGGACGCAGAGCAGACACCTCTCCTGCCCTGTGGGGGGAGGGGCACTGTCGCTCACCAGCGTGCGGCAAAGCTGGCGGGAGAAACAAAAAGGGAAACCTGATAAACAGTTTCCATATCCAACATTTTCCACATTCAATTATTTTTAAATTAAATAATCTCTCCCTCGGAGAAAAAGGAAAATTCCCGCTCAGCTCAGCCCTGCCAGGCCTCACAAAGCCCACATTGTGGGGCCCTGATGGAGAATGAGTCTCCTTGGAGCCCGCCCCTCAATGCCCCCTTTTATGCTCATGCTCCTCGGCAGCCCCTCAGACTGCTCCTGCGTGGTGGAGACCCTGGCCCACAGCCACACGGCCTCTGTGGGGCTCTGTTGGCTCCCAGGATCCCGGGGTGGGGGCATCAAGTAGCTCTGGGTGGAGCAAGAAGGCCGCCAAGAAAAACTGAGCTACAGAAGGCAGCATGGAGGGTCTGAGGGGTGACCAGGATGGGGGTCTCGCGGAGCCCGGGTGACACACTCAGAACCAACAGCTGGGAGAGTGTGAGGCAGAGTAGTTTGCGGTGGACTCCTCCTCCTGCAGATGACAACTATACACTCTGGACAAAATATATATATATATATATATATATTTAAAAATGGAAGGCATTAGGGAGTGACTAGAAGCAGGTAGAAACCTCAGGGAACCAACCCTTGAAAGAAAGAGCTCTACTGGTGAAGTCCCATCGTTATCTGGCTTTCTCATGGAGGCCACCACCCCGTCCACACCCCGTGGGGTGGCTAGAACTCCAGTAGAAAGCCGTAGTCTTATCAGATAGAGGTGTCAGGGGATGGGGTTGGAGGTTGCCAGGGCAGCTGTAGGTGGAAGGAGGAAACCCTGGAGAGAAAGGGGCCCCAGACAGGTGATCCCCAGTGTGCATCAAACCCCTCCAAATCCTGGGCTGAGTCCTGCGCAGACCATGCCTGGGGGAGACGGCAAGGGGCCCAGCC
>NC_138372.1:1680227-1726718 GCF_054177405.1 Leptonychotes weddellii | reverse complement strand
GGTGGGGGGCGGTGGTATGTGGTAGGAGGGGCCCTACTCCAATACTTAACCCTTTAGATGAAGAAGCCAGAGGAGAGCCCCCCTCCCCTCCGTCCTCAGACTCACAGCACCCCCGCCTCCCACCCTAGAGCCCTGAGCCCCGGATGGTCTCTCTGCCCCCCGGCCCCCCTTCCCCCAGGCACGGCACAGCTGCAGCCCCAAGCACAGCCAAGCACAGCCACCTGGAATGCCACAGGGTCCAGAACGGGGCCCCTGGGTGGGGAGGAACAGGGGAGCACCGGGGGAGCTCCTAGGCTGGGTGGTGCGGGCTCCCTAGAGCCCGAGGTTAATGCCGTGCTTGGGGAGTGTGTCCTGTCCCCTCCCAGGGCGGAGTGCCCGTGTCCAGTCTGGGCTCCCCCACCCTGCTGCCCCCCCAAGGCTACACCCACACCTGGCTTTCACAGAATGCGTCGGGGGGCTTTGGGGACAGCTTGGGAGGCCCTTCAGGGGGAAGAGCTAGCTGATGGAGGGAGCAGACTGTCGGGGAGGGGAGGGTAGTTGCAGTCCTGCCGATATTGGTGCTCACCCCGTGCTGAACTCTAGTGCCTTTCATACGCCGAAGAAGAAGCCGACGGGCAAGCTCTGTGCCTCTTGCCTTTTTATGGCAGGGAAACTGAGGCATTCAGGATCTCACCCGGCTGCAGAGCCGCAGAACCAGCTCTTGGGGGCCCAGAGTCCTTGCCAAGTCCCAACACCAGAGCCTGGTTCTGTAGGAGGGAGGGAGAGTTGTCCCAGGGTCTCTGTCCCGAAAGAGGGGCCGTGCTGTGTGGCAGCGTCCTGGTGACATGCTTCCACCGCGTCCTGCCGGCTCCAGGAAGCATGCCGCAGCCCACCGCCCCTTGAACGAGGAGGTTCTCCGCACATTTCCTATTGCCCTTGCAAGAGCCCCAGTGGCCCTCTAGTGACAAACCCTCCTGAGGCAGCAGGAAGCCCTCTTGGCCAGGGGGTGACCCCCTCCACCTGCTGTGACACCTGGCAGTATCCGAAACAGTTCTGATTGTCCCTGTCATCTCGTCAGTGGAGGCTGACGCTGCAAACAGCCCGCCGTGCACAGGACAGCCCCTGCAGCAGAATGGTCTGAGCCCGAATATCAGCCGGTTCGAGGTCGAGAAACCCTGACAAGGGAGGACTCAGAATCCCGTGGCCACAGCAGCTGGGACTGGGGTGTTTTGGGGGCTTCTTGGAGACCCTCCCAGCCCAGCCAGCTCACCACACAGCCTAGCAGGGGCTTTGTCCCCTGGGACTCAGTGCTCCGATGCCCAGGGCTCGGAGGCATGAGATGTGGACCCAAAGAGCCGTCCGACAGCTTGTGCGCCAGGAGAGCCCTCCAGAGTCACCATACTGCCAGCGAATCCCAGTCCCCAGAGACCCTGCTCCTGAACCCTGGGTGCCCTGGGCCTCCCACCCTCTGTCAGAGCACCCGCTGTCCAGGGCGCTGTCCGGGCCCAGTGCTGTGAGCAGCCACCCAGGAAGGAAGTGAGCTTCACTCTCGAAGTTCTGAGACCCCCTTGCATGGGGCTCCCCAGACCCTCCTGCTGTCCCTTCCCCCTGGACAGGTGAGCCGGGGTGCCCAGGGGTACGTTGGGGCACTGTGGTGCCACCCTGGGCCCCTCGTGTGTCCTCCCTGCCACCGTGACACGGCTTCCCAAGCGAGGCCCAGCTTGTCACCCCAGATGTATGCGAGTGGCAGCCATGTGTGGCAGCGAGCCAGCAGAGAGCTGATACCCTCGGGATCAGTAACCAGATCAGCGTCCGGGTCAGATAACTTATTGTCGGGATAAACAGAATTCCTGCCCAGGACCCACCGCGTTTGCTGGTCCCAAATGTGTGGACAGCGGTATTGCAAGAGCCTCCTGGGTGTGGGATCAGGGAGGGTGGGGTGAGGGGACCGAGGGGCTGATGTCCACGGAGATGGGAAGGCAGACGGGTGGTAGAGGGGCCCAGGCAGAGGCCGTCGGCCCAGCTGCTGCCTCGCAGACGGATCCAACGCCCCAGAACCCATCTCTCGAGCAGCCCGAGGCGCTGCCTCCCCCTGAGGCAAAGATCTCAAGCGCAGAGTCCAGTGGGGAGAAGGACACCTGGGTTTGGACAGTTTTGTACCTGGAGTCTCACAAGGGCGTGGGTGGGGGGGCTCTGAGGGGACTCTATGCTGAGTGACAATTCAGGAAGAAAAGGAGGATGTTGAAAACAAAAGATTTTAACTGCCGAATGTTAGTTTTGGAGGGTGGCGCCTGCCTGCCCGCCCTCGGGCCGGGACCTTCCTGCTGGCCCCAGAGGCGTTGGGGTCCCCGGCCCGCCCACGGTGTGTGTGGTCCTTTCGTTCCACGGAGGGTTGTCTGTGATGGTCCACAGTGGCCTGGAGGTTCTATTTTCTCTCTCAGACGGGGAGACACTGTGCCGGTGAGGCTGAGCTTGGCCTCAAGGGAGCAGGAGAACCTGTTCTGTGCCCCCAGCCCCTGGACACAGTGGCCTCCCCTGCTGTCAGGCCCGGGGGACAGCCAGGGTGGG
Organism: Leptonychotes weddellii; assembly: GCF_054177405.1. Classification (NCBI taxonomy): domain Eukaryota; kingdom Metazoa; phylum Chordata; class Mammalia; order Carnivora; family Phocidae; genus Leptonychotes; species Leptonychotes weddellii. The sequence continues at coordinate 1,724,171 of NC_138372.1, read as the reverse complement.
CACGGGAGCCCGAGGGCCAGGAGCCTGACGGCTGCTGCTGGTCAGCGCGGTGGGGACAGGTGGCCGCCCCCCCAACCTTCCTGCGGCCCGCCTGGCCCCGTCCTCCGCCCTGGGCTCTGGCTCCCAGGCAGGGCAGGGCCCCTTCCTTCTGCTCTTATGATTAGCCCTCGGCAGGAGCTTCATACCCACGCAGGGGTGAGGTTCAGCATGTAGGGGCTGCACAAAGAGGAGGGGAGTGGTCACCCGGGCCATGGCCCTTGCTTGGCCGGCCTCCAACCCCTTCCTCCAACCCCTCCAACCCTCTTCCAGAGCTCTCCGTGGTCCCTATAGTGGATTCAACAGTGTTCCCCTAAAGTTCACATCTGCCCAGAACCTCAGAACGCGCCTTCTTTGGAAGTAGGATCTTCGTAGATACACAGGGAGAAGCCATGTGGCCCCAGAGGCAGAGGTCGGGGTGTAGGGTCCACAAGACAAGGATGGCTGGCCACACCAGGACAAATTCCCCTCACGGCCCCCAGAAGGGACGGGCCCTGAGACGCCTTGATTTCAGCTTCCAGACTGCAGCCCCGAGAGAAGACATGTGCACTGCTCTACACCTCCCAGCGCCTCCTTATGGCAGCCCCGGGGCGCTAAGCCCGTCCCCGAGTGCCATCCCCAGGTGCCCCTGCTGGAGACCCCTCAGGCCAGTGGTCAGGGTCACAGAAGGACTGTCCCGCTGTGTGTCCTGTACGCTGAGGGGCACAGGAAGGTCCTGCACCTTAGCCGCAGGGAACCCACCACTCCCCCAGGGGGAGCGTCCACTGCTTTTGTCTCCCCGAAGAGTGCTGACCAAACAGAACAGAGCCGGCCCCGAATCTGTGTCCCCCGGGGAGGGTGGGGGGGTCTGACATCATCCTGAGAGCCAGGGGCCACCTCACAGCGGGTTCCGTCTTACCCATCTCGCTCACCCTCCTCCGTGGGGCCAATCATCACACGGGGGGCTTTGCGGCTTGCAAGCAGCGAGAGATTTCCTGGAAGCTACTCCCTGTGTCCCTCAGAGAGGGTCTGGGGGTTTTGGAGTAACCACCTCAGAAAAGCGTTTTCCTGAAGTCAGAACTCAGAGAACAGAGGACCCAGAGCAGGTGGGCTGGTGGGATGGCCCGTCCCAGGGGCCGTGGTTCCCCTCTGTGTGTGGGCCCCCAGAGTGAGAATGGGCTCCTACCAGGTAGCTGGGGACTCTGCCCAGACCCCGGGGGCGCACTCCTCTGGCGTGGGCCTGGGCCCAGGGCACACCCTGTCTGGCTTTCAGCCCTCTCTAACGAGGACCCTAGAGCCTTTCCTCAGGGAAGGAAGGAAAGAAGGAATCTGTCACATTTGTGTCTTAGGATGGCCTCCCAGCTTGGCAGCAACGTGGGGCGTGCACAGGGAGATTGCTCGGAGGCTGTTGGAAGCATCCTAACAGAACAGGGATGTGGAGGGCCCAGGACAGCCAGGACGAGCAGGGCAGGGGCGGGTGGGACAGTGGAGCTCCAGGGAGGAGGGTGGGCTGGACTGGAGGGGCAGCCCTGTAAGGCAAGGCCCCTTCCTTGGAGCACCCAGTTCCCCTGGCCCTGCTGTGAGAGTCGTGCCCTGGACCCCCTTTGTGGCCTGGCTGAGGAGGAGGGACAGGGGTCCCCGGGGCCACCGTGCCCTGTCCTGGCTGCACCATGTCTGTGCCAGGTGAGCGTCCAGGAGCCGCCAGCCCCTCTGCCTGCAATGCCCGTCCCCATTGGAGGTCCTGATCCAGAGTCCTTCTTCAGCCCAGGCCTCCCTTCCATCCTGGGACTGGGGAGATGGTGAGACCCTCTTCGCCCCCAGCTCGCCCTCTCTTTTCCTTTCCAGCGAGGAGGCTGTTCCCGCTTCCCGGCCCACCTGCGGCCCCACAGCCGCAGGGAGGTTCTGCGCGTGCAGAGCCGGGGGCCACCAGCGGCTCTCTAAGCTGGAAAGGCCTTTTGACATCATTACATAAGCTGTCACATTGTTACCCGCCTCGCCAGAAGTTGTAAATACTCAGGGAAAAAGCGCTCTTTGTTGATGAGGTTCTGGGATATGGGGCCTTGCAGCTTTTACTGCTCTGGATTAAGGGCAATCAGGCCTGCTGGAGAGTACGGCGGCCTGGGAACCTCCGCACGCCCTCAACGGGGCTTTCTGATTGTGTGCGTTTGGTCCCCAGCCCCGGGGTGGGGGCGGGGATTCCCCGCCTGGGGCTCGCGGCCACCCACAGGTGGCTGGTGGGGTGTCCCCTGGTCCTCATGAACCTTCCCTGGAGGGGACGGTCCCGGGGCAGAAGCCCCTCGTGAGAGCGGGAAGGAGATGCTCTCCCAGGTTGGCGGGGCAGAGACCGCCCCTGTCAGCCTGCGGAGCAGTTTACGGGCTCCGGCTACACACGAGGCGTGAAGGTCAGACTCAGACCCCTGCCCTCTGCAGCCTGAGCGTCTAACTTAGTTCCGATCTGTTCCAAGCCCAGGCGGCTGCCTCGCAAAGACCCCATGGCGGATGCCTTGTCATTCCCAGGCTCACGGTGTGCCCCAACTGACACCACTGAGGAACGGGGCTGCTTGTGCTGGGGGTCCCCGGTGTTCCTGGGCACTAAGTCCCAAGAGAGACCCCCGACCCCGGCATCCCAGGTTGAAAAGATAACAGCATCTCATTTCCGCGCCGGACGCACACAGCACGTGCTAGCAAGAGGCGCACAGACAACCCCAGATGGCTCCCTGTGGGATGCTGGATTGCCCAAAGCCAATGGGCCAGCTCCATGCAGGTGCTCCCGACGGCCGCGCAGGGATCCAGAATCCAGGTGGGGGGAAATTTCCTGGGAGTCAGTGGCTGCCCGGGACGCTGCACCCCCACCCCCAACGCACCGGCCAGCTCCCTGCCCTGGGCACCCTCGGGCCCAGAAATCCGACAGCCTGGAACCTGAGCTCCTCCTCAGCAGAGTCTGAAACGCGGGGAGTGCCATTGAAGCAAGCCACATGCAGCAAGGAGAAAGTCCAGAATGCCATAAACCCCTACTTTTAGAAATAAGATGGAATTTTCTTTCATTTCTCCCCAGGGGATTGGCAGGGATGGCGGGTCCTCAGCAGTGTGGAGCTTTGCATGAAGAAGAAGGAAGATGAACAGACAGGGTGACAGTGGCCGCGTTCTGGGTGACAAGATGCTCTGCCCGGTCACAGGGCGGGTCTGGGGAGAGGCCAGGACCTCAAGTGCAGGCCTTCCTGCGTGCACAGCCTGCCTGTGACGTCCGGGCCCGCCCCAGGTCTCGGAGGACAGTAGAGCTCACAAACCAGCAGGATGCCCCAGCCCCCGGCCTCAGAGTGGGTCCGGGGGCAGGACCTGCCCGCGAGCATGCACTCGCCCTGTCCACAGGCCACAGGGGCTGGGGCTGGGCTTGGCCGGGAGTCTCGACTGTTTTTCAATTCTGTTTTTACAAGGAGTGGGGGATTGACAGGCTCTCGAGGGAAAGGGAATGATGTAACTTGAGTCAATCAACTGACGGCTTATTCCAGGCCCCGTTTCCTCTCTGTCTCTGAGCTCCGGAGGCAGCCTGGCGAGCACGTGGCCTTCACAGACAGCCACGCACCCGCACACACACACAAGCTCCCACCCTGCCCCACATGGCCCTGGCATGCACACCCTCGGAGGCCCTGCTCTGTCTGCCCGGCTTCAGGCTTCGTGGGGGGATGCGACTCTCCCACATGCCTCCACCCTCCCGCCCTCCCCTCTCTGGCTTCCCTGCCTTCCCTGCCCTTTGTAAAGAGCCCGTGGTGTGGCCCACACCGCCTGGGGCTGCCCCCTGCACCGTGTGACAGAGACAAACCCCCGTGTCCGGCATTCGTCCCTCTGGGAGTGGGACAAAGTGTGCCCGGGTGCTGGGGCGGCGCTGCCTGGCTGGGGTCACGGAGGACGAAGCTTGCAGGAGGCGTGCGGGCAATGTCCCCTCTCAACGGTGCCCCCTCTCACCCCCCGCCCCAGGCCTGGCCTCACCCGGCGGCTCCTCGGAGGGCACGGCTGGACCGGCTGAGCAGGTGTAGCTCGGAAGCTCTTCCTGTCACAACGGTGGCTGGGGTGGGGTGGGCGGGGTTTCTGAGTCACCTGGGCTTGGGGAGAAGCCTTTAGAGGGATCAGTGGAGATCAAAGAACTTTGTCTTATCTCCGGAGGACCTTTGCGCGGTGTGCGGTGCCCAGGAGGATGGCTTCAGCGGGAGGTTTTTCCGCGTTATCGGTTCCTCTCTCTACCTGCTCAGGGTCAAGGTGGACAGATGCAGACTTTGTGCCCTGAGATGATAACAATGGCCTGGGCCACCTGGAACACGCTCTTGTTCCTCCGGGTGGCAGGTGCGCCGCCAGCCCCCGGGGCCCTGCACCCGTCCCTCGGCCTGTGGCTGCACATGGCAGGCAGCCTGGGGCTCGGCCTTTGCAGAACCCCCCCCCACGCTCACACTCACACAAGCGGACACTCACACAGTGCACCATCTACCTTTTCATTGGACCTTGCAACAGCCAAGCCTCGCATTCAAATTCCCAGGGACCTGTAGGGCCTGGTCCTTAACAGACGTTTATTTTCTTGTCTCGGCCTGGTTTACGTGTTTCTTTTAATTCTGCGTACTTGCGCGTTTTATCACAGCTCCGCAGTACAGCTAACTAACAGTAGAGGGCGCGGGTGCACACCTTGCCTAGCTCTGCATCCGGGAAAAAGGAAGTAGGTCTCTCAAAAGATCGTACCTGGCCACTGTGGCAGCCAATCCTCAGCACTCTCCTCTAAGGGACAGCCTTGTACTCTCTCCCTTCACGGTCCCTTGTTACATATAGGCGGTGTCGCGCTGACTGGGATGGTGGCTGCCCCAAGTCACTCAGCTGTGCCTCCCAGAGGTGGGAAGCCCCATTCGTCTAACCCCTGCTGGACCTGTCTTGGCCTCCTTCAAGTGTGGGCGGAAGATGCCAAAGCTCTGTGGAGAACCAGCTGAAGGCCATACCGGCCCACGATGGCCTCTAGGGACATCAGATGGGTGCTCAGACTTTATGCCCCTCCGACCCTGGAGCCGGGGGCCGGCCAGCAAGATGCCCATGCTGGGAGGGCTTCTCTCCCTGTCTGTCCCCCACTCTCCCTGCACCTGGTTCGATGGCCTCAGACTTGTGCCTCGGCTCTGCTGGAGCCAGAAAGCAAGCCACAGTCCACATCCCTTCCCACCATTCCCCTCCTGCCCCAAAGGTCAGCGCTCCCAAGCCAGGGAAGGCTGGACCGTTTGGAATAAATGTCCAAGCATAGGGTGCCTGGGTGGCTCAGTCAGTTAAGAGTCTGCCCACGTTGGGCTCCTTGCTCAGCAGGGAGCCTGCTTCTCCCTCTGCCTCTACCCCTCCCCCGTGCTTCTGCCTTCTCTCTCTCTCTCTCTCTCGCTCACTCTCTCCCAAATAAATAAAATCTTTGAAAATTTTTTTTTTAAATGTCAAAGCATGTCAGAAGAAAACTGGCCGGTTTTGACTCACCCTTCAAATAGCGAACCCTATTGCCAACTTCTAATCACTCCTTTGACCTTCAGAGGGAGCAGGAGGACCCCACGCAGAGCCACATGGGCAAGACCTCTTCCCAGCTGACCTCCGTGCTCCTCTGCTCCAGCTTGGCTGCAAGCAGGACAGGGAGGTGGCCTTCGGAGCCGCCGGACCCCTGACCATAGCATCCTCGTTCGCGCTAGACATCCCCCAGAAGTGTTTTGCTCCTTGGGTTCTGGAGGAACATTCTCGTCCCAACTTCTCCCACAGACAGTGGAAGCAGGACAGACTGGGTCGGAATTGCTGGGTGTCACTTCGAATGGCATGCCACGTTAGTAGCCACTGGTGGCATTAAAAATGTAAATTAATTAATTACAGAGCTCGGGGGCTGTTCTTTCTCATTCACAGTTGTGTCTTTCCAGGGGAAGTGGGTAGAGCGCTGGTCACAAGCACAATTCCCTCGGTGTTTTGATTACTTTTTATTGTTACAAGTCTTTCAAGAAATGGGGAAAACACACCCTCTGTTGCTTTCTGGTATGCCTTAAATAGCCACATGATGCACAGAACTGATCAATTTGCTTTTGTTACTTGCAATTTGGAAATGTGGTTATTGAGATTGCCCAACCTACAAGGAAGCTCGAGGCCATGAGGGTTTGCTGGCAAGGATGGAGCAAAGAACCCCAAGTTGGAAAAGGAGTGATCTATCTGTGAATGTGTATATATACGTGTGTGTGTATGTGACTGTATGTGTGCATGTGTGTGCATATGATGTGCTGAAGCTTCCTTTCCCACACTTTCTGGCTTACGTTGTAGAAGAATAAGAAGAAACATTACATGAAAAAAGAAGAAAACGTGACAATGAAAAAATTTAAAGCAGATAATTTTCTTTAAAAACATACACACGCTCACACGACATCCTACCTCCTGAGAATAAGAACAAGTCTGAGGAAGCTGTAGGTTAGCAACCTGACAAGATGGAGCAGAAAAGAGCTCGAAAGATGCTCTTAATACAGTTATTAAAAGTCCTATACGTGTCTTCCCTTGTAATTGAATTTCACCGCATAATTTAAGAAAAGCCACACAAAAAAAACTTGTAGTAAAAAACTGGGGTACAATTTTCTTCAATCAACTCCGGCTCATGACTGCAATTACCCCGAAGCCTTTGCGAGCTCGCTGTGATGCTCGGGGCCGGGCTCGGAGCCGCCGTGGGTGGTGCCCTTTCATGTGCCTCTCAAACCCTTCTTTATTGTAAGGTTTCAAATTAGCGCTAGCAGCAATGAGCAAATTTGATAATTCGATCTCAAATTAGTTAATGTAATGTGCCAGTAACCACTAACTAGTGCATTACAAAGAGGAAAATGTATCTTTTGGGAGTTGGGATATAAAGTTAGCCAGCCTGTCATTTTGCCTTTGGAAACTTTTTTGGTCTTTATTAAAAGGAAATAATCCTATAAGCAATGTGCATCCCTTACGGAGCTGGTGGTGTTGGGATGAGGAAGCTGGGGTGTGTGGCAGGCTTGGGGCCCGGGACGCCGGCCCCGCCAGGCCTGCCCTCAGAGGGCTTCCCGGAGCCACTGGGCCTGGAGGCCAGGGCTGGTGAGATGTGGTAAGCCCGGAGGGACCCACCGCCATGGCAGCTTCAGGGAAGGAAGTCGGCTCCTGAAGGAGAAGTCAGATCTGGGCAGAAGCAAGATGCTGCGGGGAACCCAGTGACACCCTCCCTGGAGACTCCCACGGCTCTGTACCTTAACCCTAGGACCCTGGCCACCCATGCCCACGCCCAGCTTAGTAATGGAGCCAGCGACAAGAGACCGGGCCCAGAGAGCACGTGCGCCTGGTCGTCCCTCCTAATCAGCTGGGATCCTCAACAGGGTCAAGGCTGGCCAGGAATGTCCTTCTCCTCAACTCATTACTGTCACTGCTGGAGTAAGTGCCAGCAACGTCCCCTGGGATGCCTGCTTATGTCATAGGAGCAGCGGCCAAGGGGTCCCTTGCACCACGTGGCCAGAGAGATGGTCCTCCCGTCCGTCATACTGTCCAACCACAGGGCTTCCGGGGTGGACATGTGCCCAGCGCCTCTTGTGCACCAAGCTGTGAAGGACCGCGTGCCTGTGTCTGGGTCATTGCACGTGTCACTGGTTCCGGCCACACTGCATCCCTGCGTCCTGCCACGCTGTCCACTCCCTTTCTCTTCCCCGTCCCTCAGTTTCCTGGTTCCCCCCCATCCCCCATGCTTGGTGAAGACTGTGGGTATTTAATAACCACCCATTCTTCCCTGGAAGCTGGATGGATATGCAACTGGGACCTGAGGGACCTGGAACTCTTTCCAGCTGGACCCGACCTGTGTGCCTTGGAAAAGGAAGGTTTCCTTTGGAATGCAAGGCTGGCGGCCCCCTCCCCCATGGTGTGGGGCAAACCCCATAAGTAAAGCAGTAAAGAAGGGCTGGAAAGACTTTCGAAAGCTTCACTGTGGCCCTGAACTTGCTACTCTAATCAGAGCTGAAAGGTCCCTCCCCACCCCCACCCGCCCTCAGTCAGTGACAGACGACTCCTGCCTGAAACGGTTTAAAAGGAACAGGAGAAGCTCTTTATCTGTGTGGCCTGAGCCCATTTACTGCGGGAGAAAGCCCCAGCCCCGTCCCACTGAAAGCCATGGCTTGTTCTCTCATCTGATGGATGAAAGGAATTTGGAAGCCTGATACCGTCCCCTGAGATGTCATTCAAATCCTCAGATACCTTCTCCAGGCTGGGCCACCGCCACTTGCAGCATCCCTCCCTGCCCCCATTCATCCTGGGCCCTCACCTCGGAGCCATGCTCTAATCAATAGAAACCAGAGTGACCTGGGGGGGTCTCCAATTGGTAGACCAGGAAAGTAAAAACATGATTAGAAATGAAGTCGCTGGGGATGCTCTAAATTGGAGCTCTTTGAAACCAGCCCAGGCAGATCGGCTTTCCTTCATGGGGGGATTTCTTGTCAGTTTTCATGTAAACGAAAAAGATGAAAAATATAAAAGACAAAGCTTGTGACGCGCCCCCCCCCCCCATCCAGACCGCGTGGGGACGGGGCAATGTTCTCTTGGCTCATTAAAAAAGTACAACAAAGAACAACAAATTGTTAAGTGTTTCCTCTTAAAAAGAACAAAGGGAAAGCCGCAGGTCTTAATGGTTCTTATTGATGGCTTATAAATGTGCCCATGTCCTTCAGCTAGAAGCTCTTCCTTGGCCAGTCCTCCTTGGTTTTATTCCAGACTCCCCTTCCACCACGCACCGTCCCCCCCCATAATAATTCAAGCAAACTTTAAAATCTATAGATGCAGCATTCCAGGGTGATGGATTTGCCCCTCTTCCTGAAATTCAAATATAAATCCCCCAGCCTTCTGCAAAGTAACCATGGCAGCTTGATTTATTTGGGTTGCTGCAGAGTTGCCCTGTAGACTTTCAAAAACTTGGAAAGGCAAAGAATGCAGGGAGGGAGGGAAGGAGGGGAGAGAGAGAGAGAGAGAGGGAGGGAGGGATGGGGGAGGAGAGGGAGGGAGAGTTGGAGGAAGGGAGGGGGAGGGAGAGGGGCTACAGCAAGGATATCCCATGCCCTGTTGGGGTTCCCGGCCAGCCCCAGCCCCATGCAGGGGCTTTCCCCGGAGCAAGGGAGGGAGGGGCTTGCTCAGAGCAAATCTCATGAACTCAGTCAATCCATCTTTGCCCGGATATCACTAATCTGCACATTTCTCTTCTCGTGTGATGTTACCATCGCTTTATCATAAACGGGCTATGAAGACATTTGGAGCTGCTACTGTTGTAATCTATCCAAGATGAATAGGGGCGAAGGCTGAAAGAAACTCCCCGTTTCCTGTCCCATCTGTCTGCCAGACTGCGGCTGCAGGTCAGGGGCATCCTCCCTCCAGGCTGGTAAGTGCAAAAAACGAAGCAGCTGAACCCGGACCAGAAGATCAAAGCCCAGGAGAAGAGGAGGAGGGGGTAGAGTTTTCTGAGAACAAACTGGCCCCGGGGGCCAAGGAGATTAGGGGGAAACAGCACAAAACCCCAACCTTCCTTCATTCACAGAGAAAGAAAGAGTTGGCAGGTGATGTTTGCTCCAGTGATGAGTGGACACAAGGTGGTTGGGAGGCTTCACCAGGCTGGGGGTTCAGATGCTGCGGGTCCTTGTCCCCGTGGCTCTGTGACCTGCAGGCGCCAGGTCATCTGATCAGCCTCCAAAGAGAGACAGTCTCTCCCCCCACTCCTCCCTCTCTCCCCCTCTCCTCTCCAAGGCCAATTTAAAAACAGTCTTGGCCACGACAGAATTGCAAAGAGCCAGGAAGAGTGGTGCTGAGTGGCTTAACTCACACCGTCCGTGGCCTCGGTACACGGTGCCCTGTCCCCAAGGGTCTGTCCTCTCCCACCGCATTTTAAAATGTTCTGTCACTCTCCTGAGAAACCCCTGCACCCAAGACTTCTTGGGTCACCCTAGGAGCCAGGCTTTCTTTTCCTAGATTTGAGGGACAGTGGGGTGGCTGGTCTATTGCTTGACCCCCGGCCCCTGCGGGGAGGAAGGTGTGTTCCTGGGAGCCTGTCCCACGCCTCTGAAAACCAAGTAGGTGGACCTGTTGCCCGGTGCCCCACACTCGGTGACTCATTAATTACATTTTATATTCAAATGGACTAAAACCCTGCAACCAAGCGATGTTTCCCCACCATCGGCAATAAATCGCAGCTGGGAGTGCTAACAGTGCTCACATTTACTCCTGTTAATTCTTCCTGTTTCTGAATGCTGGGCTGGGTCCAGACTCTCTGCCTTACAAGCTTTCCTGCTGGAGAGCGAGGCCCCAGGCTGCGTTCCAGTTCCAACTGGCAGCTAATACCTTCACACATTCGCAGATCCCAGGCCGGGGCAGCGGGGAGCCTGAGGTTTGCTGGGGTCAGCGCATGGCAGGGCTCAGGCCCCCGGAAGCCGTGCCTTCCCAGGGGGCGCGCAGGGTGGGACGGCGCCTGGGGCAGCAGGCCCCAGCCCACTCTTTCTCATTTGGGGAAAAAGTTTCTGTCCACGTTTGACTTCTGCTTCCACTTGGTTTCTGTGCTCTGGACACTGGTGGGGTGGGGCCATGAGCATCCTCCTCGGCTGACCTTGACCCCCCCAGAGCAGCAGCACATTTCACCAGCACCAGGCTCCTTCCTCACAAAGGCTTCTGGTAAATTCCGTTGGTGGTGGCTGGATGCTGCGCTCTCCCTTCTGACTCACGGCTTCAGAGATGACTAATCCTGATGGACAGTGTGGGTCCAGCTTCTCAGATCCAGAGGGCAGAGCGGATCGGTGAGTGTTTCAGGGACGGTGAGCGGTGACGTTCCTTTCTGAGGACCGCTCCGGCCTCACCGCCTAACCCCTCGTGGGCAGAAGGCCGTGGATGAGGCAGCAGAGACCACGTCCCCTTCAGCATCAGTGCAGGGGGAAGGGCACTGACCACGGCGGGACAGCGTGTCCGAGGTCCCCCGGCTCGCTCAGGAGACTCTGCGGGGAACACACCGCCAGCCCACACCTGCGCTGCCGCGTGTGAACACGGCCCTTCCGTGGGACACTCAGACCCTCCGAAAGCCCTTCCCTGGACACATGCACGCGGCACTTTCTACGACGCCTGTCTAAGGCACACGCAGGGGGTGTGTGTGTGTGTGTGCACAGCCGTGTGCGTGTGGCTTGAAAGCCTTTCTCCCTGTATGTCAGGATCACACGTGTTCAAAATCCAGGCACACTTTTCAGAAGTTATTTCTGGAAAAATGTTGAATCTCATAACAGCAATAAAAGCAAAACACTGCCTTAGCCAACATAAATGTCTATTTGGAACATGCTTGAAAAGCCCTGGAATATTTGTGTAAGTTTGAAATTCCAGCCTTCAGAGCAGAGCAGGGTGGCTGTCGGTGGGCTTTGCGGCAGAGGATGGAAGGTTTCTGAAAGTCCCTTACTGAGCTTATCCATTTGGGGGACCTGCTGGCCTCGGGCTCCTGGGCGGGCTCAGGACACTTCCCACCGAGGGAGGGACGCTCACGTCAGACACAGGCTAGGGGATGCGGGGCACTCAGGGCAGAGCTGGGGCGGAGGGTGGGGTAGCAGCCTCCTGCCTCGTGGGTCCTATGTCCCGCACCTCAGTGCCTGTCCTACTGAACATCTTGCTGCCTCGTCAGTGGTACACTTGTCACTCCCCAACCCGGCAGGGGCGTGGACTCCTGGGGGCAGGACCTGCCTGCTCGCTGGGACCCTGCAACGACCCAGCCGGGGCGTGGACTCCTGGGGGCAGGACCTGCTTGCTCGCTGGGACCCTGCAGTGACCAGGGGGAGCTTGGTCATGGCAGAGAAGAGCCTGATGGGGGTGAGGAGGCACATGGCGCTGCCCCCGCTGCCTGCTGAGGGCCTGACGGGGCCAGGCTGAGCCCCGGCCTTTTCCTGTAGTGTCTCCTCTGATCCCCACAGCACCGAGAGTCCTGACTGCCAGGCCGACTCACATGGGGGGAGACAGAAAGTCAGGGTCAGAGCCTGGGGCATCTCTCCAGGGATGGGCAAGCTGGGGTTTGAACCAGCTATCAGCCCGGGAGGCCTGGGCACTGCTGGCCAGGAGCTGACCTGTGACTTTGGGGCGGGACTGAGCAGACCATGCTGGCTTGGCAACCCCTCTGGACCCAGGGGCAAGGGGGCAACATGGTGTGTGGGCTCTTTGACTTTGGGTGGCTTGTTAAGAAGATGTTGGGCGGGAGGTGGGGTGGAGCCGGGATCATTCTCCTGAGATGAGAGACAAGGAGCGGAGCTATCTTTGGGGTCAGGCAGACCTGGCCTCCTGCTCTCGCCCTTCCTGGTTGGGCCACCAGGGAGAGGTTCCAGACCTCTTTGTGCCTCAGTTTCCCCATCAGTTAGACAATCCAATCAGGGGAGGTTTAAATGAAGACAAATCTGGTCTGTGCTTGGCCTGGTCCTCGGCCGTAGTGATCCTTGACAATGTCTTCTTTTTCTTCCCCTGCATCTTTGATCTCCTCGAGACCTGCCCACCGGGCCCGGAGCTGTCTGACCAGGACGGTTCCCTGGGGCCGGGGTTTGCTTCAGACTGGTGGGCACAGGACAGAGGGCGGCACGCACCGTGGAGGGGCAGGTTTCTAGGCGATTTGGGGAAGAAATAAAGAATCTCTCTCTCTCTCTGGACTTGGCTTCTCCCATTTGTTTCCAAAAGCAAAAGAAAGCAAGGCAGCAAATGTAGACACACCGAGCCTACTTTTTGGGAGTAACAACAAAGATGTGTCCCTGGGAGCGGTGGTTAACACTGTGGCAATTGTAGCAGGAGGGGGTCTGGTTTTCATTAGCGGGAAGTGACGGCCCGTCTTGGCACAGGACCCCGCGCCCGGCCCGAGCGGGTTAACCCCTTCCCCGCCTCGCTGCCCTCACCCACACATGACGGGCAGCCCGAGCTGGGCAGTCTCGACCCAGGCCCAGGTGAGGATCGTCGGCACCCTGCCACCAATGAGAAGTCATGCCGGCGCTCACACGCGTGTGTACGTGGGCACACGCATGCACATGCACAGGGATACTCCTCCCTGGGGCGATGTCACCTGAGGTTCTGCAGAGAGTCACTAAAATAATTAACAGGCAAGAGGGAGTGTGGCAGAGGAGGGCAGGGGCCGGGGGAGCCTGGGGCTAGGTCCCCACAACCAGGTCCCCTCAGGTGAGAAGGGCTTGCTGGCTGGGCTTGGGGAAGTGGGGCTGCCATGCACACGGGGACCAGCCCCACCAGTTCACGGCTGTCTCTGGAGAGCCTGACTTCACCCTGGACTGGGCATGGCTGGGAACCCCGGCAGCTGGGAGGCCCCCGCGGGTCAGGAAGCCAGAAATGGTCAAAGCCGGGGGGCGGCGGGCCGGTGCTGATGGTGCTTACTTAACAGAGGAGAGGGTGAGTGAGTGTGGCAGGGGCCTGGGGTCTTCTTGGGCACATGGGTGGTGGGACACTGAACTCCGGAGGCCGAGGGACGAGAACGCTCTCACTCGTGGAAGGCTTCCTGCCTTTGGGTCCCCCTCCAAGTAGCTTTGTACGTATTTTCTCAACTAGCCTCCCACCAGGACCGTTGAGGCAGTGTCCCGGATTGCCCACTTTGACTGAGGAGGAAATGAGTCATCCAGAGGGTGTGACCTGTCCTGGGGCAGAAGCAGGGGCAGAGCCCGTGTGTCCAGGCCCCCCCACTTGGCTGTAAAGCCTCACACCCACACGCACGTGTATATGTGACTGGATCCTGGCCCTGTATTTTAAAATGCACCTTCCATGTGGACAATGATTAAAGCCAAGTGCAACCCACGTGATGCACATTCGTGTGCACGCACACTTGGTGAGGTCGGGTCCGGGGCACCTCTCTCCGGGGGCCAGGCTTGCTCTGACCCCTGCCAGGATCCTGGGGCCGGCGGGGAAAGGGTGGTCTTGGGCTTTCCTCGGAATCTGGGGTCTGAATGTGGCACTGTGCATGCCATGCAATTGCTCAGAGGAGTCTGCCCCCCTCGACCCCTGCAGCTGCACTCCGGCCTCCACCCCTTGCTCCCCTGCTCTAGCCTGGGATGGCCTCAGCCTCCAGAGTCACGGCAAACACGCTCAAGGTGTGCAACAGGTGTGCAGGCTTTGGAGGCCTATGGGAAGAGGCATAATCACCATCATCCCAAAAGCTTTGGCTTACGTTTATTGAGCATCTGCTCCATGCCAAGGACAATTGCTTGCTCTGTCTTTTTACTCCTGGTCCTCATTAGTCTCCATGATATTTTACAGATAGGAAACGAAGCACAGAGAGGTCGAGAATGTTGCCGAAGTTTGCAGAGCTGGGATGGTGGATCTACGGAGTCATGTAAGTGCTCCCCACACCTGCGTACACTGGCCAGACCCCACACACACCCCGATTCGAGGGGAGAGGCCAGGCTCGGGTGGTGAGCCCTAAGCAGAATTACACATCAGTGGTCCTGGTGAATGATCAGAAGCACGTTTCTTCCCCGTGATCCTTCTACCATCATTGCTCTGAGGAAGCAGAGGGTAGATGCCCTCTGGACAGAGGAGGCTGGGCCTGGGGGCCTTCTTGTCCGTGGAAAAGGGAACTAGAAGGCCTTCCAGAATGGGAACCAGGTGCTGGAGCAAGGGAGAGGGAGGGAGGGAGGGAGGGAAGAAGGGCCGAAGCCTGGTGTCTGCAGGTTCTCCCCATCCTTGAGGTGAGAACCCGGGAAGATAGCACAGACAGGTTTGGGGAAGGGTGCTCGGTGTTTCTCCAGGAAGAGCCATGGAAAACCAAACCCCTTAAGAATGTTCAGACTTGCCATTGACTGGCCCATCCTGGACCCCACTGCTGCCCTCATCAGTAACGTATGCGTCCCTGAAGCATATCACCCAGACACTGTCAGCACCGTCTCCGACAGGGGAAACCGAGGCATGGAGCTGTGGCGTCACCTACCAGGGCCACACAGCCAGGAGGCAGCAAAGGCAAAGGATCCGCCCGCAGTCTGGCTGGCGCCCGGGTCTGCAGGGACCCCTCGCTGGGCAGCATCTGGACCCGAGTTCGGTTCTTTCTCAGAGCAGCAGGAGATACGGCAAAGCCGCACCTGAGCTGGGGGCTTGGGGTCACAGGTGCTCTGCTCTTTAAGAAACCCAGGCACAGGGACACACATCAGAAACCCAAGTGGCCGTGCTGGTGAGTACCAAGACGTTGAGTCCCTCCCCAACTGGACAGGCAGAGCGGGACATTACTCCCCATCCCAACATACACTCTTCCTCCAGGTTGCTCATCTCCTGGGCTGGGGGGAGCAGGGGCGCCACAGGCCACCGTGAGGGCCCCGTCTACAAATGCCATCCCCTCGTGGCTTGCAGGAGACTGACAGGTGTCCTGGGACGTGGGCTTTCAGTGCTAAACCTGGGAAAGTCCTGGGCAAACCAGGACGGTTGACCACCCCGACCGAGGCCACACACAGTGGCGTGTGGTCTGCCTGACACTCAGTGGGAAGGCACACAGGACCACTCGATGTGGCCCCGGGGCCCTCGGTGAGTGGGGATCAGGTAGGCGAGGTGGGAGCCCTGAGAGAGAATGGGGATTGTGAGGAAGCCATGTGGTTCTGAGCTCCTTGCCCGGGGAGGCTTTTGCAGGCGACCCTGACCTTGGAGAAGATCACCAAGCAAACACCGAGCAAGAACAACTGTCCACAACCAAGTGACGCCAAGACAGCGTTCTCCAAACTGTACATGTTAGTTGAGTGAATTATTTGGGATGTGAATTGTATCTCATTAAGCCGGTTTAAAGTGCAACCAGTGCAAACACTTTTCAGCATTCATATTTTCCTGTGGGGGATACTTAAAACTTCTCCCAAACATCCGGCCCCTGTGTGCACAAGAGAGCTGCGCGGGGGTCTCCCACAGACCGATCTCCGTCCATGCAACTCGCATGTTGCCGCTTCGCTACATCTGGGGGTAAAGGAAGTTCAGCCTTCCAGAACCCTCGGTGCCTGGCTTGTTCCGACCACGACGTTTTCCAGGCCAGCGAGGACGTGTCCCTTGCCACCGCTCAGCCCTTTAATAGGGGAGATTTCTACGATTTCTAAAGCACAAGCCCTGTTCCCTGGTCTTCGTTGTGAGTTCTGTCTAGATGAGGCACGGGTATAATGTAGATCCACAAAGCCCACGGGAGCCACGGTGATGGGCCCAACGATCCCGCCCGCCGTGCGGCCTCCTCACCATGTTCAGGCTGCGCCGTCTCCCTGCCTGTGGCTCTCGCGCCTGAGCGTCCCGCCGTTTTTGCTGCCATGATGGTCAGCCACACCAGCGGGTTGTAGTGACCGTGAACTTCAGCCAAAGTCACGAGCGACATATCAGGGGCTCCAGTAAGTAAGCAAATCGATAGAAAGAAGAAAAGGAAAATCCACTTACACCTAATGACGGAGCTGGATGTTTGCCACCAATCAGGCCCTGGGTGTTTGAAGACAGCAAGCAGCCAGCAGCTGCGCAGAGGGTGGGCAGGACCCCCTCCACGGGCCCGCGCCCCCCGGGGCTCGAGTCCGGCCCGCCGGCTACGTTCTCGCCCCTCAGGGTGCTGCCCCTGCAGTGGGCTTTGCACGCGGGTCCAGGGCCCCTGTGCCGCTCGGCCTGGATCTCCTTCCTCGGAGCGTCCGTGGGAACCTCTTCCAGAGTGGGTCCTTTGTGTTAGTGGAAATGTTCTCACACAACACGACCGCAACGTGGATGTGCTGCTGGAAGGCAGGCGGCCTTCCTCATTCGCGCTATTTCCCGCCCACAGAGCCTCTCATGCTTATTTACCTCTCGGGGACACTGGGGCTGGACACCCCTTCATCCATGCAATCCATCCTGCAGGTCGGAGTGCAGAGGTGGGCCTGCCCTGTGCTGGCCAGGCCACGAGGGCTGGGTTGTCTCCCAGGTTCCCCGGCGGCCGTCGTGCAGCGACTAGGGAGAAGGGGACCCTGGGAGGTGACCCTGCACCCTGGGGCCGCCCCTGGCCTCTGCAGAGGGTCTGGGGCCTGTCGGACACCTGGAGATTGGAGGGTGCAGCGGGTGTGGGTCGGGGGCTGTCCGACAGCTCCCCGGGGAGGTGACCCCGCACCCTGGGGCTGCCCCTGGCCTCTGCAGAGGGCCCGGGGCCTGCTGGACACCAGCGAGTGTGGGCCGGGGGCCATCTGACGGCTCCCCTGGGAGGCGACCCCACACCCTGGGGCTGCCCCCTGGCCTCTGCAGAGGGCCCGGGACCTGTCGGACACCAGCGAGTGTGGGTCGGGGGCCGTCCGATGGCTCCCCGAGGCACCTGTCTGTTCCTGCCGTCGTGAGGGCATACAACCCCCCTCCCCGGAGCCGCTGCAGCTAACGGGCTCCATCCTGCGCCCGCGCTCGGAGGGCCGGTCAAGGCCGGTGGCTCTGCAGAGCTGAAGCTGAAGTACTGACCTTCTTCGTTCCACAGTGTGGGCTGGGCATTTGTCTTGGGCTACAAATCTGGTTTCGGCAGACTAAGACCCATCAAGAGAAAGTTCCACAGAAAATGGTTTTTTTCCTCCCTGCTGTTTCAGCGGCAGCGTTGTTCACAGACGGGACTAACGCCCTGCACATCTGTGGCTGGGCTCCGGCCTCCCTGTTCCCAGCTCTCAAACTCCCTAGAGCTTCCTTTCCAAAACCAACACTCACCGGAGAGGCAGGTCACAGCCACCCCGACACTCCCATCGAACACGACAGATGATGCCGAGTGTCAGGAAGGATGTGCGGAGTCGGACCCTCGGACGCTTCGGGGTGGGGGGGATGTAACACGCTGCAGCTGGGGCAGGAAACGGCTGACACGTAGAGTTGCCATTCGACCCAGCAAGTCCACTCCTGGGTCCACACCCAGCAGAAGTGAACACATAGCCACAAAAAAACTAGGACGCGAACATTCACAGCAGCACTATTCGTCGTGGCCCAAATGTGGAAACCACCCGAATGTCCACCCATACAGTGGACCATGATCCAATCATAATGAGGAATGGGGCAGCAACGCACACCACGACCTGGATGGCACTCAGCGGAAGGAGCCGGATGTGAAAGGACACGAATCCACGGTTCCGTGTATACGAGCGTCCACAACAGGCCAATCCACGGACACTGAGAGCGGATTCGTGGCTCCCAGGGGCTGGGGGCGGGGGGCTGGGGAGTGACAGCTGAGGGGCTCCTCTCCGGGGTGATGAAATGTTCCAAGACTGGGTAGTGGTGGTGGCTCCACCTCCGTGTGAATATCCTGAAACCCCCCAAATCGTACACTTCCGAGGGGGCAGGGCTGACTGTGTATGAGTCGCATCTCAATAAAGCTGAAGTATGTTCCATCGTATTATATACAGTTGACCCTCGTTCGCAGAGGAGTAACAGCTAAGACAGCACACAGACCTTGGCAGGATCAGACCAGACGTGGGGTTCCCAAAACTGTGTGCCGTAATCCACGCACCCCAGTTACGCAGCCGTTCTGGACACCAGCGTGCCAGGCGTCGCTGGCAGAAGAAATGCGTTCACAAGCCGGAGAAGACAGGAGAAGCGGAAGCACGAGAAGCGCCTCCCCCAGCCGCAGTCAACGCCTTGGTGGAGCTGGGTGCCGGAGCCAGCATGTCCGGGAGGACGGCACGCAGCCCTGGCTGGACTGGCCAGTGAGACGAGTGCCTCGTCTCGGTGGCCAGGGCGTGCCGCTGGGGACGGACACCTTGAAGCCGAAGGAAAGGCTCAAGCAAAGCAGATGTGCAACTAAACAAATGACCCTTTGCCTCAAAGTAACCGCAGCAGCAGGATGGTGCCCCTCCTCTGTGGTTCCCCATGCTCCAGGACTGGTGTGGCTAGGAGGTTCCTTTGCCCCGGGTTCCAGGCAGGGGCCCCAGACCTCAGTCGACAGGGAGGCCGTATTGTAAGAACAAGAGAAACCCTCGTGGGATGCATCTCGCCCGGAGGTGCCTCTGCACGGAGCTTCGGGCTGCCTCTCCAGACGTCAGACCGGAAGGGGCCAGGCACGGCCACCATCATTCGCACACCTGTGAGGACCCTCAGGGCACTGCTGGGAAGCAGAGACCCACGATCCAGTTTAAGAGAGTGAAACTTAGGGAAATGAAAACTTCGGTGCCTCGTGCTTGATCTCGTCCCTAGGACTCAGTGGTCACATTTGGCTTGTGGCTCCCTCACTGGCCAGTGTAGCTCTGTGTTATGTCCTTCATCCCAGACGGCCCGACTGCTCGGGGGGCTGGGGGGTGCCCTCAGAGAGGCTGGACCAGGGCAGGGCGGAGTGGAGGGCACTAGGGACTGGGGCACCAGCCGTCTTCTGCAGCTCAGGGTCTAACCAACAGCTGATTCAAATCCACTTATTTAAGGGACGGCAGAAGTCAGTCATGTTTGGCTCTCAGGGACCTTCCCTACCGGCCCCCCCCGCCGTTGTCTTCCTGCCCCTGTCGGCATCCCTGCTGCGGGGCATTCGGGGGGCCCTCTCGGTGGTGCTTTGGACCGCCCCCCAGTGTTGGCCGCTGGATTTCCTTCCTCCTCTGGACTCCAGAGCCCCATTTTCCTACTTCCTTCCTGCCCGGGGGAACCTTTCTCTGACTCCCTTCAGTTCCCTGGCCGCGCCCCAGAGCCCAGCGCTGAGGGCAGGGGTCTACCTGTGTGGGCCTCAGTTTGATGTGGGAATCTGGTTCCTCTATCCTTCAGCCTCCCTGTCCTCCCACCACCTCTGATCAGCATCTTCTCACCAATGAGGACGGGGCCGGACACCTTCGGCTGGGCGGTCCTGATGGGCGACAAGGCTCGCGAGCAAGAGCATGGATGGGAGAGGCCGCCCTCATGGGAGAACGGCCGTACAGTGGACGGGGCAGGGACAGGGTGCAGGGTGCGGTGTGGGCAGCTGTGGCCATCAATCCCAAATCCCCAACGGTTCCTTCCTTCCTTATGCCTGGACGTGGTGCACAACCCCGCCCCCGCCTGAGCACCCCCTCCCCAGTTGCTGGAGCAAGCTCCCTGGCCCCCGGCCCCCCGGCCTGGGGCAGGGCCTATGCTCGAAGCCCCTCCCTGGTGGTCCCCTGGGCACATAAAACAAGAAGACGAAGCTCTAAGTCAGCTTTTATGCGTCCCTCTCACCCCTGATTCTCTTAGAGTCCTTGGAGGCGAGGCTGTTTCTTGAACCCATTCCCACCTCTTCCTCCCGGAGCTCAGCGTCCTGCAGGAAGCGGAGGACCAAGCATTTGTCAGGTGACGGGGTGGGTTTACCCCCTCCCTGGGGGCTGTGCCTGGTGACAGAAGCCGCCTCAGGCGACCGTAGCGACTTGGAGCACATCTCTTCTGGGGAGGGAGGAGGGGCTCCCGTGTCCCTGCATGAGGTGGGGCTGGGTGGCTTCAGGCAAGCACCTTCGTACCCCTAGAGCCAAGAGCTGTCCCTCTGGTGGGCCCCCTGCCGCCACCACGCGGGCGCTGCTCTGACCCGGAATCAAAGGGAGTGAGGCGGTTGGTGTGGGATTTGGGCAGACGGTTCAGACTGGTTTGGAGACAGCCTTCTGTCCTGGGGGCAGTCCTGAGTTCAGGATATCAGGGCGGCTGCCGGAGCCCATCCCCCTGCTCCCGGGCTTGGGAACACTGTCCCCCAGACGCGAGGCCTTCCGCTGGGGCGTGGGGGTGTCATGCTTCAGTTACCCCCGTCCCCCCGGCGAGCCATCACCCTCGGGAGAGACAGGAACTTCTCCATCGAGGAGGGTTATTTACTCTTCCCTTGGGCTGCATGAGTGGTGTCTTCAGCCTACAGAATTTTGGAAGAATTTGGAGAAAAAAAGAGCCTGACGCCCAGAAACCCAGACTAAACAAAGCGTGCAGTGGGCGAGCTGCGCTGCGCGGGCCCGGGAGCCGGACAGTGCTGAGAGAGCTAAGGCAGCCTGGCTGCTGGGTCATAGGCGGGGCCGGCGCCGTCCCCGGGGAGGTGACACAGAAGGGGCCTTTTGTTCCTCCGGCACACGTGCAGGCTACTTGAATGAGTGGGGGCCGCACACCTGCATCAGAGGCTGCATCTTCCCATCCCCCCTGGTGCTGACGCTCCTGGGGCTCAGAGCCGGGGGCACAAGGGCCAGCGAGGGACCTGGACACGGTGTCACCTGCATGAGCTCATCACAGGAAGTCCAGAGGCACAGGTGGCATGAGGGGCCTGAGGGGACCCCTCCCGACCTACGATCAGACTAGCCCACCCTCGTGTAAAGGGGGAAACTGAGGCCAGAGGGGGTGAGCCCCTGAGCCTGCCTTCTTGTCCACAGCAGCCTATTCTCTCCCGCCTATGTGTGCCCGTCCTCACACGTCAGCAGGTCCCATAAATGCAAACACAGTCAGACACGGGGCCTCTGATGGGGCCGGCCAGAGCGAGGGTCCTTGGGGGAGGCAGCTTTTTAAAGGCCAGTCCAGGCCCCACAGGCTGGAGAGCACCTCAAATACACAATGGTGGGCTGAGAGCGTTCCACATGCTCCCTCCCCGCACACTCCTGAGCATGAGGTTCTTAAAACAGGTGGGCTGGCCCTGTTTGTGCGTGCACGCTGGCCTGCCCTTGACGGGCATGCCCGGCTGGTTTTGTGTGATCCTGCTCAAGGTGCTGGCTCTGATTTCCTTGTGGCCATTCCTTGCAGGACCACACGGTCACAGTTTTTGTTAGTTCAGAACTCAATATGGCCCAACAATGTGCGGCCAGGGGCCTGCCAGTCTGCCCAGTGGCTTGCGGGGAAGTGTCTCTGCCCTCCAGGTTCCTTGGGGTCTAGCGTGCTGTGGGGTGCTGGTCGTCCAGGGGACTCTGCTCCTGGGGGAGAAGATGCTGCGAGGAGGAGAGGTGGGAGGGGCCGTGTCCACTGACATCAGGGCAGAGGGGCTGGTGCTCACACCGCAGGCTTCGTGGACTCTCTGGGGATGCCCCAGAGGACCCTGTCTGTGGGATCCTGCAGCCAAGCTGGGAGGGAAAAGTTCAACTGTACTGTGGAGGCTCCTGGAAATGCTCCCCAGACGAAGAAGAATGCTGAGCACAGATGGGGATGGAGAGAGGGGTTCAAACTGACACCTGCTTCCTCCACACAGAAAAGCCCCTCGGAGAGGCTTCATGGAGAAGGCCCCGGTGGGCACACAGCCCTCTCCACCCTGGGTCCGTCCCCACTCCAGGGCCGCTGAGCTGGGCTCTGCCCTGACAGGAAGCTCTTTGCACCTGACAACACTTCACCTGCTCACCTAGATTTTGCTCTTCCTGTCCTGCTGCCTCCCTCAGTGCTCACAGAGGGGGACACCCCTGGTCCCGAATGAAACAGGGGGACAAATGGTCCAGCTGAGGCTCTCGTACCCAAATCCCATCACATATGCACACGCACGCACACACACACCTGCTGTTTGAGCACCCGCCAGGAACTGGGCTAGAGCTTGGCCATGCCCTGCAGAGATCCCAGCCTCTGAGATGGAGCCAGCAGCCCATTTCCAAGGGGTGACGCTAACCAGGACATGGTGAGAAACCCACTAGGGATGGAGTAACGTCAGTGCCAACTCCCCATCTCCCGGCAACCGCCGAGCATCCGGCACAAACAGCCACGCAGGATTCTTCCATAAATCCCGTTCAACAAGCTCTTAACAATGAAATACCCTACTATTAGCCGAGACAACCACTTACTCAAAACAAATACTAGTCTCGAGTTTAGCTAACGCGCAATCCCCTATGATCATCGGTTCCTAGCCTGGGCACTTCAATCTCTCTATTTATGAAACAATAATGGAATTCTATTTAACGGCGTGGCGCCGGAGTTCACTGCCTCTGATGAGCTTGCATTCCAACTTTGACCCCGGCGATCGGCTCCTTCCTATTACCGCCTTGTCTTGCTTCACAGATGGATGAATCACCGCTCAGATAGCAATACAACCTTTACCCACGTATTATTATCAAAACCAGTGTCCATGGCGATTTTCAAAGGTTTCATTCCGACACAGCGGATGGGCTTGGGATGGAGAATGCAAATGTGGGTCCTGGTTACCATAATTCCATCCCCGCAATCCCGCCGGTGTGACACTGCATTTCTCAGGGGGACAGAGAACTGTCCGGGCCACCTGGCATCTGGCGGGCTTTGCAGAGACCCCTCCCTCCCAGACGAGACCCTCCCCTTCTCCTCTGGTGACTGTTCAAGAGTGTAGGGTGTTTGTTCAAATGCCTGTGAGCCCTGGCCACGTGTCAGGCCTGAGGGCGGGATATGGGGTCAGTAGGTTCCTGCCTCATCCTCGTGTCTCAAACAGTTCTTGTGCAACATTCAACATCGGCATATCCCCTGTCCTGGTAATTAGCTGTGGACAGACAGTCAAACCGAGGCTGAGCCAAAGTCAAGTTCATGAGACAGACACCCCCGTTTGGGGCAATTCCAGCAAGATGAGCAGGAAAGCCTCAGTGTCTCCCCTGCAGAGCTCACCACACCTCTTAGCCACTGGGGACCCACCGAGGCCATTTCGAACGTACTCCAGGGGATCGATTTTTCCATTGCCTGGCTGTGGGGTTGGACCCTCCCTTCTCCAACGTGTTGGTAGAGGACGTTCAGCCTGGGCCCCATCTCTGCCTTTGCACCACCCGTCGAGTCCTGTCTCCTGGGCACACCCCAGCCCCGAGGGAGCCCACAGCGTTCCCCTGGACTCTGCTTCATCCTTCCTTTGGGGGGGTGGGCATAATGTTTTTCCTTTCCTTTCCCCTTCCTGACACCCCCAACTTCTTATCTGCCACCAGACAGTGCGGTCAAGGGCGAAGGTTACGAGTGTGCTACTTGCCAAGAGAGCTCTTGTCAACAGGCGGGTTGGCAGAGAGGGGCCAGCACCGCTCACTCAAGTGCTGTTTATCTCTTCGTGCTCTCGGTCTCTCCGTGGGTGGGGCCACGGCGGGCCAGGGCGGAGGATCAAAGGCTCCCCGGACAGGGCCGGACGCTACTTTGATTCACAGGGGCTAAAAATGAACAGGTTTGGGAAGGCCGTGCACCCTCCCCTCTGCGTTATCACCTTCTCGCTCCCTCGCATCTGGCTTTGGCCTGTAATAATGCGAGTGTTGAGTAACAGGCTTGAGGCTCGGCCACGGAAGATTCCTTCTGGTGATGCCATTGGACAAAACAACTCAACATGTTTTCCCCTCAATAAATTCATCACGTACGGAAGGTCATTAGCACGACCTTGAAAGGCAAGCATCTTGCCAAGGCCTCTCTGGCCCCTCAAACAGCCTTTCTGAAATGATTGTGCGCCTTCATGCTGGGCTGTCTCTGTCATGTCCAGCTCCGGTGGGATGCAGGGGGCATCTTGGAAGGGCCAGGCCCTGCGGGAGTCCGCATAGGAAGCCCTGTGGGAATGTGGCCACACAGGCCCAGGACGAGTGCCTGGACCTTCCCGGGGGCCGTCCCCAGCAACGGGGGGTCTCTGTTTCCTTCGCACGGTTTCCATGGAGAAGATGCTCGGAGAACAGCAGTGGGACCCAGACTTGTCCTCTGTCAGGCTCAGCTGCAGGACTCCACATGGCCCGGGAGCTCCACCCAGCAGGTCTGGGCTGGACCCTGAGAATCTGCATTTCTCACGAGTTCCCAGGCGATGCTGAGACTGACTACCTCTGTCCATCACATGCATGACACTTACCTGGTGCTTTTAGCACTTAGAACTGATATAAAGCAGGTGCTGCTTCCGTCAACAGGCCACAGGCTGCGGAGGCCCGCACATGATGCTCCATGGGGGCTCCAGGCCCAGACGGCCTGGGGACCCCGGGGCTGGCCCTCGGCTGTTCCGGCTGCTGGGATAGCGACAAAACAGTGTTTACTGAACATCCTGCAAGGCCAGGTGCCTTCTGGGCTAGGTCCTTGTCCGCTGACTCCTAATTCTGGAAAGTCACATCGCTGCCTGTATGACTAGGGCCCCGGGACCCCGCAGCTCCGGGGCCTCCGGGCTGTTCCTCCTGCGCACCTCCCTGGTGCTGAGGACGACAGAGCCTCTCCCAGGCCCTTCAGTCAGGCGGCCGGCTGCCCTCTCACACCACAGGACGGTTAATAAGGCCCCGATGAATGATGGGGATGGATTTCTGCACCACTAATTTCCGTAACTATCGCTCTTTGAAAGACAACTCGGGTCCCCGGCGCTCCCGGCCCTTCCCAGACAGAGCGGTATTATGTGGCCAAGTTCAGGGCGCATATCCCATTTCACGGATCGAATAGGGCCTGCCTCGGAAAATTTTGCAATATTTTGCGATCCACGGCCCCTGTCTTGAGTTTCTTCCTCTGCTGTGAGGCCTCCCGGAGCCCCCTCCTCTTGGTGCCCTTCAGCCAGCACCCAGCCAGCACCCAGTGGCTTGTCGGTGGGGCGGACAGCACTCAGGAAAAGGGGTGGGAGCCACATGCCTGCTTAGCCATGGTTGCCCCGGCGCTGTCCCGAGCATGTCCCTCTGTCCCCATCATGGGACGAGCTGGCCGGACTCAGCTGGGTTTGGGCTCAGAAGTGATGTGAAGAGCAGGAGGGAGAGGCCCCTAGAGCACCACTGAGGATGCTCGGGTCTGGCCGTCTGTGTCCCACCCCCCTCTGTGGGGCTCGAGGAAGCTCCATCCCTGTGTGCCTCGGTCTCCACATCGGTGCAGTGGGGATGCTGAGACCCCCTCCGTCTCCAGGCCGTGGGAAGGTGGAAGGAGCTGACACTTCAGGAAGCTCAGAGCCAAGCTGGGCCACCGGGCATGACCTGTTATTTGCTTCCATTTTCTACCACCAGATGCTGGGACCTGCCCTCTTAGGGAGGCCTGCACAGGACCCCGGCGCCCTGGTCAGTATTCTCAGGATGCTGACTGTGGGCCGGGCTGTGGATGCCGGGACAGGCTTCCCTGGCTGTGACCCCCAGCCCGATGCGGCGGGGCCCCAGCGTGGGGCAGGAAGGCAGGTCGGGATCAGGAAGCCCCCGACAGGGGGACGGAGGTCCAGGCCGCGTGTAGGGAAGTGCACTGTGGGTGGCACTGTGACGTGGGTGTCAGCCCCTGCACAGCCCTCGTGTGGCCAGGAACAGGTGTCAGCCACCTTAGCTGCCACATGGCAGGTGCGCCGTGTTACGGGTTCCTCCCACGAGGCCCCCGAGCTACGTGGCTGAGCCGGTCCCCCGCGGGGTCTGTCATCACGGCCGGGCCCTCAGACTGTGGCGGCACCAGGACTCGCCGGGCGCTCGTGCCCCTGCAGATCCCCTGCCCCAACCCCACACATACAGCGTGCGGCACGTTCAGCGTGTACCCCTGGGTCCTGTGGCGAGGGGCCTGGGACCACACTCCCTAGAGTCCTCCCCATCTGGTGACTCCCAGTTCACGTGCCTTTCCCGGGACCACAAAGGCAGCCTCCCCTCCCCTTTGGGGGTTCTTCCACTCAAGGTCTGTAGCGTGTGCCCAGAGCATGAGGAAGCTCCAGCCCCCTCCGCTGCAGGGACGGGGGTCACCGGCCAGGGACTGATGGTGTCCAGGCAGCGGGCCAGCTGCACACCCTGCCTCGAGGCCCGTAAGGAGGTGGCCCAGGGATCGCATGCCTCTCTTCCCCGTCAGGCCCTCCCCACTTTGGGAATTCTGAAGCCTCCAAAACCCCCCAGTGCCCTGGCCAAATGCAGGGAGAGAACACCTGCCTTTTCTCTGATGGCGTCGGCGGAGGAGGGGTGTCCTGGAACCCGCCCCCCCCCCACAGGACGCGTGCTGGGGGCAGGGAGGCGGGAGGGCAGACCGTGCTCCAGGCCGGGGGCTCTCTCACCTGCACCGTGAAGGCTCCCGGGTTAAACTCCTTGCAACACAAACAGCAGCAGGATGCAGGGGTGGAGGTGGAGGGCAGCACGGTCCTACCACCGCCCCTGCCCCGTTCTGGCTGAACGGGGGACCGGCATCCTCACCTTGATGGGTGTCATCTCGATTTTTCCCAGTGAAGATCCTGGGGGCCCCAAAGGGTGGGCTTTCCCTGCCAGCAGGGGTAGAAGAGCCTGGAGGATGCTTTCTTCTGGAAGCTGGCAAGGTGAAGAGCAGAAGAAAGAGAAGAAAGGGGGTCCCGGCTGTGCCCTGGCCCTAAGCCAGCGCCTCATGCCACAGAGGACGTCTGGGGCCTGCCCAGAGCTGACCCCCGGGTCTCTGCTTCCCTGCCCAAGCACGGGGCTGGGCGTGAGGGTCACAGGTCAGCACTCAGCACCAAGGCCCTGAAATGCTGGCAAGTTTGTCTCATTCTCCTTGAGGCTGAGACGGACTGGTTTCTCGGGGATGTAGGCTGTCGGGCCCCCACACTGGACACCCAAGGTCTTCGGGGCAGCCCCTTCTGGCTGAGAAGCTTTCCCCCTCGCTGCGTGGCTTGCACGGCCCTGAGCAGACCAGTGTCGAGTTCCAGCTCTTCACCCCTGACAGCATGTGAGCGGGCAGGCCCCTTGCCCCTTCGTGCCTCTGCTTCCCTCTTTGGAGAAAGGCCCTGAGAGAGCCAAGTGTGCAGTGCACAGAAGCCTGTGGATTTGGGTGCGGGTCAGGCAGCTGGTGGGCTCTCAAGACCCCAGGCCCCTGCGGGGGGTGCAACGCTCAGAACCCTCAGCCGGGCCCTGCTCACTGCCCCTTGGGGTGGTCCAGCAACCCCCGCTCTCTCCTTCCAGCCACAGGGGAGCCCTTTGTCCTCCTCGGGAACCCAGAGGGCTCGGCTGGACAGGGTGGGCGGGAAGCCCCCTGGGGGGATGGGGCGCAGCTGGGGCTGACCTTCAGGGAGGCTCGGAGTCGCCCGCCCGTTTCTCCTCCGCTGGGGACGCTGTGGGGCCCGCGGGCGGGGCGGGCTCGCTCGCCTGCAGGCTGAACCGGAGCTGCACCCCCGCCCCCGAATCCACAAACGCTGCGCCTTTATCAACAGGTGCTTTCCATTTCTCACTAGACTTGGGATATTTGGGGGTCTGTATCAGCTTGATTCGATGCCTGGGACCACTTGGAGGGGGTATTCCCTGCAGGGAGCCCGGCGAGCGCTCCAGGGCCCGCAGACGGCGGGGAGAGCAAGCTGGCGGGAGGAGGGCCAGGAGAACGCTGACTTCATTGCTTCAAAACTCCAGTAATTGACTTTTTTTAAAAATGACATTAGCATTTAAATAGTCCCATCATTATGAGGGTGAAGGTTCACTGGAATATGGTCAATTTATTGAGCTCTTCAAATGTTCTTTTGATATTTATTTTTTGTTGTCTTCCGCCGCAGGGGCTCTCAGCCCGGCTCTCCGATTAGGCTCCTTGATCCGCCAGAGACGCCCGCCCGGCCACCCGCGGCGGGGCCTCAGCCTCTTCCTGGAGGAAGCGCGCCTGCCCGTGGGTGCTGTGGGCAGGCACCCATCCCCCATGCCCGTGCGGCACCCCACCTTCCCCTGAGCAGGTGCCCGTTGCCCCGGGGAGCCCTGGGCTTGGGTGGGCTGTGACCACAGCCGACGCAGACACCGGGCTGTGGGTGGAGGACAGGGCCCGGGCATGCGCGTCAGTCCCAACCCGGGGGCCACAGACCTGCCCGCGCCCAGGACCAGCGCCAGAACGGGGAGAAACATCCGTCTGAGCTTTGCGAGCAGGGACGAGACACCAGCTGCGGTGGGGTCGTGTTGTGGCCTGGGAATGTTTTACAGAATTACAGGGATTGGGTGAAAATGTAAAATGACCTAAAAGAGAGCCTGTGGAACAATGGGGAGCAGGCAGGAAGGTGAGCTGCTCTCCCAGCGACACCTGGAGAGGTAATAAGAATGTCCAGGTGGCCAACGGGAGGGGAGAGGCGCTTGCCCTCTGTGAGGCTGGGGCAGAGGGATGGGGTGCCCCCAGCCAGACTTGGCTTGACGGCTGTGGTTCACACTTCTCACGTCCGCCCGGGGCCCCCAAGTGTGCCCAGCGGGCTCTGAAAACCTCACTGAGGGCCGGGGGGCAGAGGCTGGAGCTGGGGCCACGGAGGGCCAGCTTGCCTCCGTCCTAGGCTGTCCCAGGCAGCCTGGAACACGCTGGGCCTCCAGCTTTGCGCTCAAGGACTCTGCTGGCCGGAGGGACTGGCCGGCATCCGCCTCCCACAGCTCACCATCTACCCCTGAGCACATCACGCTGGGGCTCACAGCTGGGGAAGGGGCCAGAGTGGCGAGGTTCATGTGCCCCCAGGTGACTGAGCCTAGAAGCGTCCATCTCAGCTGTGTACTGGACTGCACGCGCCAGGCTCTAGCTCTGGTCCTTCCCTGCTTTGCCCCTGGCCTGGCCAGGTCCCTTCGCATTTCTGTGGCCCGGGCGTGCTCTCTGAAGTTCCCTAGATGAAAGGCCTTTTTGAGAAGCCAAACAGAGACACAACCACCCAGGGTTGCAACCCTGTCTCCCCGGCCCAGGATGAACCATCCAATTTCCCATCATAAGGTTACTCATTCTGTCTACAGACCCTCTGTGTGTATGGAGACCACATCCCCAGGGTGGGGTGTCAAGGCAAGGGGCTCTCCGTGGGGCCCACACTGTGCACAGAATGAGGCGCTCGTCCCGACTGCCTGACACCAGATGGGAAAGGGACCTACTCACCCACCAAGTGTGGGACGACACACACTACTTTCGGGAGTCCCAGCAGACCCTCCAGGGCGCACTGGGGGGCGTTCTCTCAGGCTGGGTCACGCCCCTCCCTCCCCCCACACACCGCCGCTGTTGGGCCTTCCATCAATTAATTCTTGAGCGCAGGACTCATAAAATCCTAGCCAACGACGCTGAGCCCACGTGCCTTGGAAATGCCTCTGGTGCTGTTAGCAATCTAAACAGTTGGGTTGTGTGGGGACATGGTGTTGTGAGCCCAGGGCCTCGTTCTGGTCTGGCCCAGAGGTCAGCACGGTCCCCACATTTAAAAGGAGGTCCGGGCTGCTCAGAGGCAACCCACAACTGTGGAACTTGCCTAATAACATCCTCAGACGTTGGAAGGTCTCCCGAGATCCTCTCTTCAGAACCCGATCTAGAACTTCAGGGAAGGTGATCCTTCCCTCCTCTCAGTCCCCACCGGCCTGTCCCTCCTGCTTGGTCCTGCCAGTGAAGGACCTCCATGCCCCCCACCCCTTGGGAATGGGATCTCCCCTCCAGGAGCCCCGGGGACCCCAGCGCTGCCCACACAGCTTATCTGCCCGGCGAGACGCACACGGAGGGCTGGCACCCACTTGTCAGGTCAGGAAAGCCAGACAGACACTCGAGGGCATAACTGTCCCCACAGTGAGTCACTAAGAAGGATAAACAAATTACTGCAGAAGAAGAAAAAAAATACCACGCATCTGCCCCCAGGTGGAAAACTGACGCTTTAGACACCAAGACACACACACAAAAACCCCCAAAACTGCCCCTATAAAGCATTTAAAGATGCTTATTAAATCTGATGTTTGAATACACATGGCAGTTTTGAACCTGGGGAGGAAAAGCTTTCTCCCGAAGCTGGGACGTGTGAAGAAAAACCGTGAAGATAGAGCTTTCGCAGCCCTGCCTGCCAGACACCTGGGACGCTCCAGTGCCCGTCCGTTCTGCCCCGGCCAGCCCCCGGCCACCACCGAAAGAGCCCCGAGGACCCCCTGCCCTGCTCTCGACGCCACAAGGGAGAGCCGGCCCCAGGAAGCCGTGCCCCCACTCTGTTTCTGGAGCTTTCTGGAATGCTTTTGCCCTGGACAGAATGCCAGGCCACTGGGAAACAAATTCATCATTTTGGCCGTATCTTTGGTTGCTTTTCTATGAACACCGACTTAATAGGAGACTGTCCATTCCCCCCCTCACCACCACCGAGCCCCCTCCCCAGTACGCACTGCCACTTAAATGCTTTAAAACTGCTCACGCTTCAAGAACCACACGGTTTATATTAAGTCAGACGGGAGCTGGAAAAGCCTGACTCTATTTTAAAGGTTCCCAAAAGGTAGATAATGTCTGGGGAACCCGGGGCGTTTGATGTTGGTTTGCAAGGGCTTTCCGGCTCCCGGGGTGCTCTGGAGGAAAGACGCATTCCCCAAGCAGGCGATAGAGGGCGCCTTTGCCCCAGCCTCCGGGCAGCCTGGTGGCAGCCCCTGCCCAGGCCTGGACCACAGGACGCGACCTGACCAGCAGCTGGGGTCCTTCCAGGCTGCTGGCCACCTGCTACACGGAGCCAGCCCGCGACCACCAGCCGGGCCCCCAAGCTTTGTGTCTCGAGATGCTCCCGCGTCTACCAAACGGGGGCCGGGGTCCCACCCCCCCAGAGCTTGAGGTGCACACCTCCCGCGGTCCCACCGGGTCTCCTGCAGACAATCGGATGATGGCCTTCCACATTCAGGGCTTTGCTGGAAGGTTCTGGAGGAAATAGGTGGGTGACATGCTCGTGCTTCTCCCTCAGAACAGGGAGGCTGCCCGGCCTCACGGCATCCTGCCAGGACCCTCTGCTACCCTGCCCTCTGTCCGAGGGTGTCTGCCCAGGACTTCAGGGCCCCTCGCTCGAAGGGCAATGCCCTGCCACTGGGCCAGAGTCCTCCAAAATACAGGGTCGGGAGAAACAGCGTAAAACCAAACCCACAGGCGCCGGCAGCCTGGTCTCACGGAGCTCCGCCGGTTGTCCGATGGGGAGCTCTCCAGAGCCCTTGGCTGCGCCCACGAAGAGGAGACAATATTGAGGGAAATGCAGGAGAGAAAGGGAAGTGAGAGCTGCTGGAACCTCCCTGCTCTGATGGCCACGCTCTCCTGGGCCTTCGGGGGAAGGCTCCCTCGGTCCCCGAGCACCCGGCCCTGCGGCCTCGGCCCCCGACCTGCTTCAGGGGAGAACACGGGCCCCTCCCCAGGAAGGGGATTAGCCCAGGTTTACCGAGGACGACACACACAGCGATGAAACAGGGAGGGCCAACACTAACGATCCAGCGGACCGGCTCCAGACGCACACCGGCCTGCTTGCTTTTTCTGCACGTGTTTTCCAAGACGGGTCCAGGGGAACCTGGGTGGCCTTAGCCATTACCAAGCTTCTGGGCTGCTCAGCCCGAAGCCTCCTCTGCCCAGGCAGAAGGTGGCCTTCCTCACTGCGGGTTGACTCTTGAGCTGCCTGCGTGCGGGAGGGCCGCTGAGACCCTCAGCCTAGAGGCTGCGGCGGGGCAGGTGGAAGAAGGGGCTTCTCAGACCGGAGGCCCCTGGCAGGGATGGCCTCTGCTTCCGAGGTATCCCAGGGCCCACACTGCTTGGGGTGGCCAGGCAGCGGCCCCCGCGCCAGAGGAGGGGGCAAGGTCTCTGGGTCAAGGACGAGTGGCAGCTGAGCCTGGAGCTGGGAGAACTCCGCCTGGCTCACAGACTGCTCACGGGCTGACCCAGCCAGCCTGCGTTTCCAGGGTGAGCGCCAGAGTCTGGCACTTACCGACCTCTCCACGGAGATGTCTGCGTGCCAAAGCCAGCCCCAAGCACATTCCTCTTCTAGAACATTCTGAGAACTCACGAATTAGGCCTGTTTATAGGTAGGCAGGTGGAGCCAAGTTGGATGCCAGCTTCAGATGCTTTTCATTTGCAAGTCCAAAGGGGTTTCCTTGGTAAAGCTGGGGGCTGGCGGCTACCCCGGGGGTGGATCTGGGACCAGGGCAGAATGCAGGGTCGACGGAGTGCACGAGAGGACCCCCTGGCTTAAGCAAGGCTCTGGGTTGCCTCTCATGGGCTGTGGCCCCAAAGAAGGCGTAACCCCGTGGGAAGCCCAGACCTGCATCCCGTGGGGCCTTCGGGACCACCGGGAAACGTTCTCCTGCAGAATCTTCTCCAGGAGCGCCTTCCCGAGGTGTCCGTCCCATCGTCCTCCTGGCTCCGACAGCCATTCAGAAAATACCCGCCGAACACCTACTCTGTGCCAAGCTGCTCTGGGGGCCAAGAATCCGTGCGAGAGACAGGTCCTGCCATCATGGGGCCCACATCAGGATCAGTAGGCCCTCGGGGGTCCCTGTGCTTGCCCACCTACCCCAGGGCTCATGGCCAATGGCTACAGCCCGGGATACCACCATCTACACCAGCCGGCTCTTCCTCCTGGGGGACCATGCCCACAGGCGTGTCCTTCGGGGCAGGTGGCGGGGAGCCCCGAAGAGAAAGACGCACAGCGAAGGAACATCTGGGCGCCTTGCAGCATCGTCCCGGACGCGCAGATTCGCCGACGCTCGAGGACCCCTGCGCCCACCAGCTGGTGCCCTGGGCTCTCCCGTGGCATCTCAATCCACCTGCACGGCAGCCGCGGGGCTGACAGCATCGTGCCCACTCGCAGATGAGGACAGGGACCCGCCCAGACGAGGCTGCCCAGAGTGAAAGTGGCTGCGACCACACGGCCCGCCCAGAGCCAGCTTCCCTGCTCTGCTCTCTGAGGCCTGGGGGCCCCGGGGCCTGACTTGGGAGGAAAGCACCAGGGGGCTGCAATCCAAGCCTTAGGGTGTCCTTGCTGTTTCTGAGCGGCCTCCCAGACCCCGTCTGCGTCCCCGAGCAGATTCGCCCTCACTCCCTGCCTGCCGAGGGAGGTCGACCTGGCCCTGACTTCCTGTGGCCCTGCGTCCCACCTACCCAGGAATGGGTCTTGCCCAATGGTCCCTTTTATTGGGATGTTTTTTTCCAAAGCTAAATACCTCTTTTCAGACCTCAGAGAAGTCTCAGTGGGTGCTACTGTGTTTCTTGAAACCATGGCCCTTGGTGGAAGCCGGGGTGACATGTGGGGCTCTCCCAGCAGTCTGTAGCCTCGACACACACGGGGATGATGGGAGCCCAAGGTCCTAAGGGGGACACCCCCCGATGTGGGGCTGGACGCTGCAGAAAACCACGACCTCCCACCTCCGTGAGCGAGAGACAGGCCTGGAGCAGAGAATGTCCCACAAGGCCAGACCCCCGTCTGGGGAGGGGGTGGGGACAGGGAGCCTCAGCGTGCTGAGCAAGAGCTCGGGAGGGCGTCACCGGTCCAACCAGCTGTCCAGCGAGGCTACACCCTCACCACGACCACCACGCAGAAGCTCCAAGGCAAGACCCCGGGGCAACGTCCCCTGCGAGGGGGGCGTCCGTGCGGTGGCCACGCAAAACTCACACGTGCACCGCCGGCGAGCACAGATGTGCACAGGTCGGGCCCCCGGACGGCGCCCTTGCGGGGTCTGTTTCTGCCCCTGGAGCCTGTGTGGGGACCCTTATGCAGCAGCGGAGGAAACGCGCGATCGGATTTTCTCATTTAAGCGATCTTGGTTTTTTTCCCCCTGATTGTTTCACAAAGAACACACGCTATTATCATGAGTGGAAGACAATCAGTGTTTCTTTTAGGAGACTTAGGATTCCAGGGGGTTCTGTCCTCACCTGGCTCATGCTCTCCTGGTGGCCGGCGGGCAGGGGCCCTCTGCCGATTCTGCATCGGCTTGCCTTCTGGGTGACACCACTCAAGGACGTGCTGGGCTTCTCTGGCACCCCCGCCCCCGGCGGCCCCCATGCCGGACCTTAGCTCC
This sequence comes from Leptonychotes weddellii, assembly GCF_054177405.1. Taxonomy (NCBI): domain Eukaryota; kingdom Metazoa; phylum Chordata; class Mammalia; order Carnivora; family Phocidae; genus Leptonychotes; species Leptonychotes weddellii. The sequence goes on along the minus strand of NC_138372.1, from coordinate 1,689,735 downwards.
AGGCTGTACGCGGGCCTCTGGGTGGGCTCCCATCCGTGGGGGCCTGGGCAGAAGCTCCCTTGGTCCCCTCCTCCCCTCCTGTCCCTGCCTCCTTCTCTCTGCAGCCCCTCTCTCTGCTCTGGGCCCCCCGGTGGGACCCATCCTCCCCAGCCCCCCAGTCGGAGTGTGTGGCTTGGGGGGCTCCTGGGCTCCAGGGCAGCAGCCCCTCCCCTGCTCTCTCTCTCCCTGGGCCGGAAGGGCTCCGACGCTGTCTCGGAAGTTCTCACTTCTGTCCCTTTCCCTCCAGTTGGCCAGAGTGGGAGACAGCCCTGAACCAGAGGTCAGGCCAGCGTAGCAGGAGGCCAGCCCGGTGGCTGGTCATGTGAGGCTGCTGGGCAGGTCAGCTCCTGAAGGCGAGGCCCTCCGAGTGCTGGGCCCCCCACTCCCATCTTTAAGGATCTGAAATGAGCTCACTCTCCCCCAGATCCAGCTGTGTCCTGGGCTTGGCCGCGGTGGCATCTCCTTGCTGTTTGCCCTGCATCCACCCACTGAGGGCCGTGCCCTGCCCTCGGGCCAGTGGGGGCCCTGCCTCACTCTGCTGAGACTCCCCCGGCCCTTCTGGGCGGATGGGCAGGGCTGTGGTTCCCGGTGAGCCTCTGCCCTTTGGTAGGAGGAGGTCCCTCGGCACAGCCTGCGCTCCAGGGACCCGGGCCTGCTCAGGCGGCCATTGCACGAGGCTTCCACACCCACTTTCTTTGCAAAGGCCATACAGAGAGATGGCAGAGCAGGCCGGCCGCGGGGGCATGCCCGTGTGAGAGGGCGGCGGCGACCGACAGCACGCCGTGTGCTTGGTGCTCTGGAGGACCGGCGTGCACGCGGCGTCTCTCCAACACCCGCTGCAGCTCCATGTGCCGGGGCAGGAAGAACTGGGGGCCTGAGCAATGACTGCGCAGGGACTTGGGGGGGCCTGGCCTCAGTGAGGGGGGACGCCGGGTGGCTGTGCTCCGTTACGCCGGCATTTCTCCTCCACGTCTCTGTTCTCAGCCCAGCAGAGGTTTTCGGAGTTCTCACGCATCCCCCGGGACGCGCCATCAGACAATCCCTCTGCACCCACGCCGTGGGGAAAGCTCTCGGACGGTCAGTTTGCAATAGGCCGAGGAGGATTCAGACCTCAAGGACGGGGCCTGGCGTGGAGACGCCCCGGGCACCACACACTCCTCAGCTGGTCCACTGCACCTCCGGGCTCGCTGGGGTGCCTGGGGGCCTCCGAGGTCTGAGGGCTGGCGCTTCACTGAGGCCTGGTGGACGCCGTGTTTGCTGACCAGCGGGTTTTACCTGGCAGCTGGCCCCACGGGCAGGGCCAGGTCATCCCTGGGAAAGGATGTCATGGGAGACAATCTACTGGGGGAACTGGGGTGTCTGGGGAGACCCTGTGAGGCCTCAGGCAGGGCAGGTTGAGAGCCAGTGAGCCCCGGGAGAGCGGGGCGCCTGGATGGCGGGGATGCCCTGATGACCGGGGGAGCCTCTGGAGGTGAGTTGGCCAAGTGCCAAGACACCTGGTTCCTGTGTCCCCAGACTCTGCCTCCCCAAACTGCTACTCTGGCCACTCTCCTGTTTGGAGGAGAGGGCTCCCCGGCTTGCCAGCATACGTCCAGCTCCCAGAAACAGGGGATTACTGATCTCAGGAGGCATGCACACATGTGCGTGCATGTGCGCCCGTGTGCGTGTGAGGGATGTGGAGCAAACTGGGACCCATCCCCTTCCTGGGGCACCTCGTGGATTCATTTGGGGCCAGTGCCCCGTGTCACCTAGACCGTGATGTTTGGGACGCATGTGCCGACTCTGAGCCTGGCCACACCCCTGAGGTCATCAGCAGATTCACATCCTAAACCCATTCTTTCCTCCCCAGGAAGGAAGGGTGGGGCCGGCAGGGGCTCCCCTTCATCTTGCTCCTCGTCTGTGCGCACGTGCCTGGGGAACCGCATCAGGAGATGCCTTCGGAAGTACCGGCTGGTGGGGGGCGGGGACCCAGGCAGTCAGCGCTCCTCAGGGTCCACACCGCCTTCCCGGCGACGTGCCCGTTGGTCTCGGAGCTGCCTTCCAAGGCATGTCAGTGCACCCGAGGGGGGAGGATAGCCCGCAGCGCTTGGTGACGCCCCCAGGTGGCTTGTGGCGCAGGGGCCGGAGCGCCATCCCGACCTCCCGGCGGGTCCGACGGCTTGCAGACACATCCACTTGCCCCACACCACCGCAGTGGGCCCCTCCTGCAGCCCGGTCCCAGCCTGGTTCCTGTCTGTCTGCTGGTCATGGTGCACAGTGACCACAGAGCAGGTGACAAATGGCTGGTGTCAAGTCCTGTCGAGCCAACGGGGTCCTGAGGGAAATGGGAGAGGCTCTCAAAACGGCTTTATTACCAACCTGTGGCCGCAGAGATGATCAATCAAACTGATCGGTGATGGCAAACACCGGGAGACGAGAGGCAGACGCCAGCCCCAGGGGCCGAGGGTCAGGGACGGGGGTGGGGGCATCCGGGAGAGGACAGCACATTCAGTGCTGAACTTGACTGCGGTCCAGGCCCCGTTGGCGTGCAGGCTCTCCCGCCGTGGCTGAGGCTGGCCTCGGGGGCCCGGGTGAAGCCCCTCGGGGACCGGAAGAGCCAGACGGGCCGGGCGGAGGGCTGTGTGCACGGGGGGCTGCTTCCTTCACCAGAGAGAAACGAGAGCCTGGGGTCTTTCAGCAAACGGGGACTCCGTCTGCCGCGGCTTTGTCTGCAGGCCGGGGCGGGCGGCGGGGAAGGGAGCTGGCCCGGCGGAGGCGGCCGCGGCTTCTCTGGGACCCGAGCCCCGACTTTCCTGGAGGCCAGGGACTGGAGACGGCTCCCCGCTCGCGCTGTCCAGGGCAGGATGAATCAGACCTTTCTTGGGGAAGTGCCTCCCGCACAAGGACGTTTTAGTCAGACATAATTGCAAGGAAAAATAAACCTGCCTTAACAGAAAACAGCTTTCCAGTTGTTTTTTCCCGGCCTTGAAGCCCTTTCAACTCCGGGTTTTGGCAAGTCGTGCCTGTGGGTAATTGTCAACACGGTGCTGCGCCCAGAGACCAAAGCCAGCGGATCGGAAGTGGCACCCACAGCGCGAGAGGGACCGGGACAGGGCCCTGCCGGCACGCGGACGCGCTCGTGTGCGCACACACCCTCCGCGGGCGCGCCGGCCCACCGCAAGCAGGAGGGATCTTGGTCTTGGCCGTGGTGCAGATGGCTCAGCAGCACCTTGGAGGCTCTGAGCCCCGAGCGCGGGAGAGGCGGGCCTCGCGGGGAGTGGCCGGAAACTGGGCCCCGCCGCAGGGGATCTCCTGGTTTGGGGCAACGCCCCCCCACCCTCCGGGCTCCGCCTCCCGATTCTCCTGTCGCCCCCGCAGAAAGGTCACCCAGAGTGCCAGGAAGGCCCCGGGCAGCCCCGGCAGCATCCTTTCCCCAGGGGACCAACGGCCTTCTCGATGGCGCTGCCACGTGCCCCAAACTATCACCCGAAAGAGCGTCCCTGCCTGGAGCAGAACCAGGTGATGGGGCCCACGCGGTCACGATCGCGCCTGCCGGTCCGTAACTGCCCCCCGGACAGGTCCAGCCAGACCCTCCTCCTCCTCTCTCGGACTCTTTCTTCGGGGGCCTGGCCACAGGGGCCGGAGGACGGGGCGCCCCCCACTTTGTCAACGCCGACATCCTGTTGTTCATTTGCGGGAACCTGTTACAAAGCCTGTCGAGCCCACGGCTGACAGGCTGATGTTACTCACTTGGCTGGGTTCTGGAAGACTCGGGCTCATTTGCCAGGCAAAATTAATGAGAAAAGAAAGACGTAAACGAGATAGTAATTTATGACTTCCACTGGGCCACTCTCCCCGCTCCCCACGCACGGCGGCGCATTTCATTTGAAATAACGCTCCTCCCGCGGCGGAGGACGGGGCCAGGCCGCCGAGCTGCTGCCCCCGCCCCGGGCCCCCAGCCAGGACGCGCGGGTCCCGCTTTGCCATCCGCACGAGGCGAGCCCTCGGGGTCCCCAGCGCTCGGAGCACGGGTTTCCAGCTCAGGCCGCGAGGAGCAGACCCCACGACCCGCGGCGTTCCTGTGATGTCTGCCCTGTCGGCCCCGCGGCTGGCTTCCCGAGGACCCGGGGCCCAGGCCGCGATGCGCCTTTTCCCTCCTGACCCTCACGGCCGCCCACCCCCAAAAACACAAAGGAGAAGAATGTAATGGGAAAGCCAGCGGCAGCAAAATAACCCTTTCCTAATGGCTACCAAACTTGCTGAGTGTCAGCTCTAGTTACTTTGTGCAGAGAGTCTGTAATAATCACGCAGCTCAGAGACAAGGCCTCTCTCCGGCAGGAGCCAACGTGACAGGGCCTGCAAGGCAGGTGTTACTGTAATTAGCTATTGTTTGACTATCAAAAGTCAGGGCTGATTAAAGCCACTAAGCACAAGGGCACTATTTTATTTCAAAGAATATTATGAACTGCACGCTGGGTCCTTTCAGAGAGGACCGACCTTCCTCCGCCGGCTGAGAGCCCATGCCAAGAGTAATCAAACGCCAAATCTGCATAAACCTTCAGGGTTTAATTCAAGCAGAGACCTTTCATTAGAAATATGTTACTTTATGAAATCTGGTCGCCAGCAAGGGGAGAAAAATGTGACTTCTTAAGAAAAGTGAATGGCACCTCTTTAGTGATTAACCCGAGATTAATGGAGGTCCCCACTGCTCGGTCTAAGTCCATTTTATTGCTAATTCATTTAGGTACCATTTCAGATATGCTTGATGAAAGTTACCTGCCAGGGCGTCAGGTTTTGGCAAGCGAGGATAGCCATTATGGTCAAATCCCCAGTACACTTTTTATTAGAGAAGCTTTGAAAAGTGTCTTGTATTAGTCTTTCTTTTCCTTTCTTTTTAAGGGACTTTTTATTTAATGTACTCAGTTAGTTAAAGATTTGGATCCTGGTTCATTATTCAGAGACTGGTGTGGCTGGCTCACCTTCGGGTCCCTTTCCTCACTCCCCACGCCCACACCCACGAGTCCCATATACACACACTCTGACACACGGCCACGGGGAGAATCACGAGAGATGGGAAGGGGTCACCCCCACGCACCACTTCTCCCCCGAAGGTCCCTCCCATGGCCGAGCACCCTTGGTTCTTCCAGGCACCGGGGCTTCGGGGGTGGCAGGGCCCCGGGATGCAGCCCTCCGGCCCCCAGGGGGCCCCTTCGAATCGTTCCCAGAAATTAGGGTTTGGGTGGGTGGGAGGTAGGTTAGGACCTGTGGAGCCGTCTCATCCCGCCCGAGTCCAGCCCTGGGACTTCTTTCTGTTTCTGGGAGCTTCCTTCCTTCCTTCCTCTCTCTCTCTTCTTTTCTCTCTTTCTCTCTCTTTTTCAGATTTATTTATCCATTTTAGAGAGAGGGGGGAGGGGAGGGGCAGAAGGAGAGAGAATCCCAAGCTAACTCTGTGCTGAGGTCGATCCCACGACCCTGAGACCGTGACGGACAACTTTCTAAATGCTTTTCCCCACACTATTCCATGTTGCCGGGCCTTTGCACGTTCTGCTGACTTTTAGGAATGTCCTTCCTCGGATGGTAACTGATTACTACTCTGCCTCTTAGGCCCTGCCAAAGCCTTCTGCAGCACGAAGCTTCTGCAGCCCCTGCCACACCCCTCCCTTAAGATGACCTGGGTGCAGCCCCTGCCCCACCCCCCTCCCTTGGGCGCTTCCTCTTTGCCCTCCAGCACCTGTGAGCTCCTCCACATCAGCTGACTTTGTGTGAACCTCTAGACCAAATGGGCAGGGCCACGTGGGCCACACAGGCCTCGTGGCAGGTGTGGTTAATGAACAAGTGGATGGATGCCCGGGTGCGGGAAGACCCTGCCCAACCCTGGACTCAGTCTGGAGGGTAGGGCCACAGGGCTCTTCCCAGGAAGGCCCATAGTCAACAGAACCCCCGATCCTCCCGGAGGAAACGCAGGCATCGGCCTCCTGCCACGGCCTCCAGTCTGTGGGGCACTGACGCTGTCCTGCTCAGTCCTCAGCATAAGCCCACAAGGGTGACACGACGTGGCCCCAGGACCACAGTCCCCACCGTTCGGCAGGCAAGAGGCCCCTCCCATGGCAGAGCATCTGTTTTTCTTCCTGGGTCCCTGCTGTCTCTTCAGCCGCGTATCTCCCATGGCCACTGCCATTCCTCGCCCTCGGGGGGCGCAGGGCAGGGAGGCTTGCCCTTGTTTCAGCCCTGGAACGCCAACCCCCACCCCCCATTAAGGCAGCAGCCGAGGGGTCCCAGCTTGGTGCCTCCCAAGATCACACCAGGAGCTTTTAACTCTCCCTCGACGCATACGCCACCGAGGACCTGAAGCCGATGTGTCTGACTACAGACCCGCACTCACCCGAACCGTGAGTGTCGCGGGCCACAGGGAGCTGAGCCCCAGGGCACGGTGTGAACCTACCACGAGCCCAGCACGCTGCCAGACCTTTGAGCGCCGGACCCGGGAAGGGCGGAGCAGCGGGGAGAACCACAGCTCGGGCCAGAGGCGTCGGCCTTTGCCTGTGCTCAGGGGGAGCTCTGCTGCTCATGCCGTGGCGTTCATTCCTCTGCGTCCCGACAAGTGAGAGTGCGAACAGCCCCTGCCCAACGGAGCCCCCACCCCGGCGGGAGGAGCCTGCAATGCATGAACCTCTTGTTCCTGCCTCCAGCCCGGCCGGCAGAGCGCTTTAGACACAAGATGACAACAGCGTCTGGGACCTGGTAGGATTTGCCCTGAATGAAACTGTCAGCCAGAGTCCTCTGGGTTGAAGCACTTCCTGGGCTCTGGCCATCTCCAGAAGCTTCTGGGAGCTTCCAGAACTTGCTGTCCTCCTGCAAGCCACAGGGGCACTGTGCCCCAACGTGGGTAGCTCCTGGTCAGATAGCTGTCTCCCCAAAAAAGCAAACCCACAAGCAGGGGTGCCCGCGGAGCTGGGAGGATTTGTCTCGTTACGCAGGGGGAGGGGCCAGGGGCCAGGAGACGATCTGTCAAGCAGTTTCCACCCGCAGGACAGGCAGCTGAGGGTGGCGTGGGTGTGGAGAGGTCTGAGAGAGCAGGGAGGTCTGGGTGGATCCAGGGAAGCTGAGGAGAGAAGGGGACACCAGTGCCCTAGGGCTCCTGAGGTCTAGTGGCCATGGGGTCCTCTTGTGCCCAAGGGGCAGAGATGGGCTGACCCCGGCCAAGGTGAAGCCAGAGCTGTCCGTGGCCTGTCCTGCTCCCCGGGTCTACCTCCAGCTGACCTTGGAGCGCAGCCTGGCCTTGCCCCTGAACCAGAGCTGAGAGGCATAGCCCAGTTTCGTGCAGGCCGAGGCCTGTGTCCCCCACAGTCTGCAGGCCCGGTCACCAGGCCCTGGGGCAGTTCTGAGCTGAGCCTTCAGTACCTGCTGGGACCAGGCCTGGAGTTGGTCAGCAGTGACTTCGGAGTGAATTCTTCACCCCAAACTTCCCTTTGTCACTTTTCTCTGAGGCGAGAGAGCCCTGGGGCTCCGCCAGGAAGAGAAGGGTCTTCTCTGAGTAACCAGGCAGCCAGAGGGCCTCTCCTGGCCATAAGTGACCCCAGGGACCTGGCTGGGGTCTGCAACAGCTTCAGGAAGGCCCCTCGCCCTGCCCCCGGGGCTCTGTGTCGCTGTCGTGGGGGTGGGCAGCCTCTTCAACATACTGTTCCTCCCTCGGATACCCGACACGAGAGGATTGGCCTTATTAATTCTGACTCCAGACTTCCAGGTCTGCATGTGGGCCTGGGCGTCCCGCGCTGCCTGAGAAACTAGGACCGCCTCCCCCCCACACCCCCAGCCCTGCCTCCCTGCACCCTCGAGGCGGGCACTAAGACCACGCCATCGTCTCCCCAGGCCTGACCATCAGGGTCCTCCCCGCCGCTGCCTTACCTGCTCCATGGTCTGAAGGTCGGCCTCGACCTTTGCATATCCTAGTGGTCATGGCCAGCTTCTCCTTTCCCTTGTGCCTTATCCTAAACCCCCCCGAAACCCATACTGGGGTCTTCTGTTCTCTGCCTTGAAATCGAGAGGTCAACAGAGCAGCTGGGTTTGGCCGGTGTGGACGGTAGAACCTACGCCCCATCTCCCTTCCCTTAGAGGCACAGGGCATGCGCTGGGGGCCCTGGGCCAGGTCATCGCTGACAGCCCTGCACCTCTAACATTCTAAAGCTATTAGGATATCCTAGCAACCCCAGTGGACTCGGGTGGGGGTGGGGTGGGGGGTCCAGCTCAGAGGGCACAGGTGTCCCACACCGTTTTCAACTGTTGTCACCAGCAAGGTGTGTGCCCTGGAGGCCATGGTTTCCACGGAAGACCATGGAGTTTTCTGTTCCCAGAGCTGACCTGGGCTTCCTGTGACCTGCCCGGGGAGCTGGGGCCACAGTGTCTGCCCACCACGAAGTGCAGACCCCGCGAGCCGCATGTTCCCGGAGGGGCCTCCTCACCTCCAAGGCCTGCCCCGCACAGCTCAGACACCCTGTCCCGATAGCCCGTCTGACAGTCACTTGTGAACACACATGTTAATTATCTTGCCACTGCTGTAATTTCTCCCTGTAGTCCATTAATTAAGGGGTCACAGTCTGAGAGCATGTTTACCCAATAAGCTTTATTTTTTAATTATCCTAATTGCTCAGAGACTGACAAAGACTCTGCTCTTCTCCTTCCCTCAGTGGATTAGCGGATGACAAACACACTTGCACACACCCCACCCGATGCTCCCCGAGTGGCCGATTCTGCGTTCACAGCCGGGTCACCTGACCCTTCCTTGGGGTCAGGTGCTCACAGGTGGCTGGCACTGGGGCTGGTGGGCTTGCACCCAGGGCCTGATCATTGTGTGTTCACACATGTGTGCAAATGGGAGCCACGTTTGTCAGTCTGAGGGCTGAGGGCCCAGGCTAGCTGGAGTGTAGGCACCTGCTTGCTGGATCCTAAGGTCAGGGTGAGTCAGCTCACAGACATGCACATCGTCTGTAAACGGCAGGCAATCCCAGCCCCAGTCTAAGCAGGACCTAAAACTACAGTTCGGCCTCCTTATAGGGATGTTCGCTTCTGGCTTGGCCAAGAACCAGCGTCGAGGTCCTTCGTGCCGGGTCTCTGCCTTGGTGCCCCCTCCTTACTGATGGAGGGGGTGGTGATCTGCTCTACCAGTTTGCAGGAGGAACAGAAGCTCAGGTCCCCCAGGGGCCACGGGGGCCAACCCTTTGGAGAATCTGTGAAGCCCACTCTTGTTTTTGAGCAACTCTGAGTCAAAAGAGCACAGACACCTGGGGAGGTGACGTCGAGTGGCTGCCAGGGGGAACAGGCTGACGGGGGATCAGTCTGAAGGGGGGAACAGTCTGACGAGGGGAACAGTCTGATGGGGAGAACAGCCTGACGGGGGAAGAGTCTGATGGGGGAGAACGGTCTGCTGGGGAGAACAGGCTGATGGGGGAACAGTCTGAAGGGTGGAAAGTCTGATGGGGGAACAGTCTGACGG
>NC_138372.1:1642643-1679727 GCF_054177405.1 Leptonychotes weddellii | reverse complement strand
GTCATCATCACCACCATCATCACCATTAGTCACCTCCATCATCATCACCATCATCACCATTATCACCACCATCATTATCACCATGACCATCGTCACCACCATCACCATCATCATCACCATCATCTTCACCATCATCATCATCACCACCACCATCATCACCATCATCTTCACCATCATCATCATCACCATCAGCATCACCACCATCATCATCACCATCATCACCACCACCATCATCATTATCACCATCATCATCATCATCACCATCATCACCATCACCATCATCACCATCACCATCATCACCACCTTGCTCTCACTCGGAGTCAGAGGCTTGCACCAGGTGCTATTTTGGGTGTGTTCTATGCATAACATCTAATGTCATCACTCTCCACAACTTTGAGGCAGGAGCTATTATTACCTCCACTCTGCAGATGAGGAAATCAAGGTGCCGGAGAATAAAGAAACCCTTGGACAATATTCTGCCTTCTGAGATCTTTCCACCACCAGACCTCACCTCCCAAGCCCTTAGAGAGTGCCATGGACAGGCCTTCATGGTGGCTGCTTAGCAGCTCAGTGGAGGCTGAGCAAAAAGGCAACCCTTGGGGTTAGCTGAGCAAACCCTGAATGTCACCGAAGCTGTGTTTGGGGGTCTGGCCCCCAGAGCCACAGGAACCAGAACACCTCTGGAGGTGCTCCCATGGGAGCAGCAGGGCGGGGCACTTGCTGGGGTGCATACGCCCAAGGCTGTGTTGTCCTGTTGGCAGAGCAGAGTCTCCCCCTGTGAGTGACGGGGCAGAAGTGGGGCCAGGAGGGAAGTGCAGGGAGGCACAAAACTCTCACATCATGTGTGTGGGGCTTCTGAGGAGGTGAGGGATGTGTCATGGTGGGAAACCCAAAGCGGGGTGAGGGCTTTGAGGAGTATTACAGTGACACTTTGGGGGCCAAACGGTGATTATTAAAGAAAAGTCCTGGGTGTTTAATAAGGTGACTGGGGTGCTGGACATTTGTTGCATTAGCAGGAGGAGAGACTGAGGACAGCATGCCAACCAGTAAAATCACCTGGGAGAGGAGATGGGCGCCAGCCCAGGCCAGGAGGAGGCCCCAAAATTAGCACCTGCTTTTGGGGAATGCACATTTTCAGACACCTAGGGAAGTGGATGATCCCAGAGGGTGAAAACGCCTTGCTGGGGCCCGCTAGTCAGAGCCTCAGGTTTCAGAGTCCGGGTTGGGAGCATTTTTACAGGGGCCAAGGTTGCAGCTTACTGTCTGCGTGACCTTAGGTGGGTGACTTCACCTGTCTGAAGCCCAGGGAAGAAGAGCATCTGTTTCCCAGGGCTGCCGTGAGGCACCCAGCACGCTCCAGAGGGGCCCACGCTTGTCACCTCGGCCAGGCTCGGGGGCACAGCAGTGAGCACGCAGATGTGGCCTCTGCCTGCCTGCGTCCTGGCCCCACCATGGCCCGACGTCACACACACAGACACAGTCGTGCCCTGGGCACAGGCCTGTCCTGCCCACCGTGGCACCTTCTGGTCTGCGTGGGCATTGACCCTCCTCGTGGGTGAGTGAGTGGGGACAGACGCAGGCCTCCCTTCGGGCTAGTTCTCCCTCCTGGAGGGCGGCACATTGGCAGACATGGGACAAAGATGTCTCTCATCCCCCCCAGCTCCTGCCAACCTAAGACAACCCCTGACAAGCCAGACCTTCCTGAAGGCTAATTCGATGTTTTTCTCTACCTTGCCAGTTCCCCTTTACTCCTGCCTCTGCATTTCTTATCCAAAACAGAAATACAAAGGGAGGAAATCTATTCAAAATTCCTCCTCCTCACTTTATTTCTGCTGCTCTCTGGGGTGCCCACGCTTCAGATTCTCTTCCGATAATTACCTGCCCTTTTGGGGCCTTGGTAACCCAGAGCCTCAGGTTTGGGAAGCTAGGAGAAAGTGCCGGCCCGCCTGCGGCACGCAGGACACCCTCAGGTCAACTCCAAACGTGCACCAGCTCGCCTGTCCCCTCGCGCCCAGCGTGAGGCTGGGGAAGAGGATTTTTATTATTATTTTTGTTTGGTTTTGAGTCTCTCCTTCCTCTCAGCTGATCCGTGATGAACACCACATCAGACTCTCTTTATGTGATAATTTTCCACCCCCGGCAATGCAAACATTTCTGTGGCTAATACTCTGAATCTTGGCCATTGCTCAGGAATAACAGAGGCAAGGTTCCAATATAAAATAATAAGTCTTGCCTTTTATTACTTAATTTATCAACACTGTACTGGAGAAACATCTTGTTAACTGGGTAAGAAGAAACCGTTCACCAACACAGCCTTGGCTGATGGAAGGGGGTGTCAGGTGGAATGATGAATCCTGTTAGCATACAAAGAGGCCGGTGCCGAAAGAGGGTATTATTCAAAGAAGGAAATATTATTAAGTAAGAAAACGGTGCACTCACCCTGAATCTGTTAAATTAAGAATCCCACTCTTCCTGGCCAAAATCAATTTGTTATCCTCACAATTTCCCCTGTATATAACAGGGGATAAAAAGGAAAAATGGCCCAGAGAAATGACTCCTTCGAATCACCAACCTGCAGGGACACGGCCAAGCCAACATGGCAAGATGGGGTCACCTCTGCCAGAAATGAACAGAGTAAACAGCCCAAGAGGGTCTTGGAAGGGTGCCCCACCATGAGGAGCGGTTTCTGATTTGGAACTTTGCAGCCGGCTCTCCCCAGGGGCCAGGGCCCCAAGGAACAAGGGCTGCCGAGGCCCATCAGGACAGGTGACTGGGGTCTCCGAAGGACAGGAACCCCGGGAGAATAGAGACCTCGAGGAACTCCAGTTTGTGTCTCCAGCACCTTCACATTGTAGGTGCTTGGTCAGTATTGCTGAATGGGTACGTGACAAGGTCACGCTGCAATGACAGACTCCAAACCAGGAAGCCCAACCAAATAGCACATGGCTGCGTTTCTCCCATATGCCTCGTGTGATTCACAGGATGGCTCTGCCTATGGTAATTGCTGGGACCTCTCCAGAACTTTCTGGCCGCAGTGTTGGAGGGCAGAGAGCTCCAGGGGCTGTCAGGCCGGCCAGTGGCTGCTGGGTCTAGAAATGCCCAAGGGCCAAGTGGTTCATCCAACCACAAGGCGGGCAGAGGGCCCCGTGCTACCACGGTCCCGGAAGGCAGAGGCTCAGACGTTTGGTGAGCAGCCCCGCATGTAGGCAGGATAGGGAATCCTGACCACAGGGGGTTTATGATCCAGCAAACGGGAACGGTGCCCACGTCTGGCCGTCACCACCCACCACGGTGGTGGCGACCTTTGCCATCTGGTGTTGGTGTGGGCCGGGCACTGGATGAGCACTTCACGTAAGTCTACGTATTTCATAAGCAAAGTACCCCATACGGGTGTTCCCTTTTAAAACATCAGACATTATGTCACAGCAAAGAGGAACATCATCACTTCTGTATTATTCCTGTGCAGCCTTTTCCCATATGTATGTCCTTATACATGTATGAGACTTCACAGAAGATGTGTGTGCGTGTGATACGCCACTTTTCTGAAACCCTGTTCTTAAAAAAAGAATCTTCTTTGTTTTTTAGAGCAGTTTAAGTTTTATAGGAAAGTGAGTGTAAAGTACGACGAGTTCCCATCCCCCCTGCCCCCCAGCTTCCCTGTTACTCATGTCTTGTGCTCCTGCGGTCATTTCTTACCACTGATGAGCCAGGACTGACCCATCATCAAGTGATGCCCACGATTAATATCAGGCTTCACTGTTGGGGTCAGTTGTGCTTTTTGTGGGTCCAGATAAATATCAGGGTCGTGTAGACACCACTGTAGGATCACAGAAGAGCTCCACTAACCTACAAAATCTCCTGAGCTCCACCTGATCGCCCCTCCCTCCCCCCATCCCTGGGAGCCACGGATCATTTTACCATCTCCGTGGCTTTGCCCTTTCCGGAACATCATGGAGCCAGAATCACATAGTGTGTAGCCTTCTCAGATTGGCTTTGGTCACTTGGTCCTAAGTACTTATGGTTCCTCATGTGGCCGGACAGCGAAGCCCTCTGTTTAGTGGGAGGTTGTCCAAATGCCTCTCTTGGGCCCGGGGCTGGCCTGCGGTGGTTTACCCTCTGCCACCCTAGTCCCCCTCCCTATGGGGTCTCCTGAATCCCTCCCAGCAAAGGGACCCGGGACAACCCCTAAGACAGACTGGCATTGCTTCTCCCTGGCAACTCCAGACCGCAGACCAGAGCCCCTCCGGGGAAGGGGGCCCGTCCCTCTGGGCCGCGTGCATCTCAGAGACCCCGGAAGCCGGCGAGGCAGGGGACGTGTGCCAGCGAGGCGTCCTTGTCTTTTCCTGCGTGCTCACAGTGCACTCGCCTCGCATGGACTCCGTTCTCTATCCGCACACGTCAAGTGACTCTCCCCGCTTTAGCTTGCACCTGGGAACTGGCCATGTGTCAGCTCCAGTGCCTCCTCCTACGGGCAGCCCACCACAACAGAATGCGCTGGCGTCCCCTCCTCCACGCCCTCTGCTCTACGACCGCATCCCCGCCATGAGCGGCACCTCCTCCCGCCCTGTGCTGCCGGCTGCGGGGGATGCGGGGGGAACGTACTCCTTCAGAGCGTCGGTCCCACAATGACTGTGGGTGCCCGCCTCTTCTTCTGCCATCGCCATGATAACCACATGCCCCATGTAGCCCCCGGGTCCACGAGGCCGACGGACGTCCGGAGCAAACCACACCCAGCTGAGCCCAGCCCGGACCAGCCAACTTGCACGCGTGTCCGTGAGAACCAGCAAGTATTGTTTAAGCCATCGAGTTTGGAGATGGCTTGTTACACGGCATTATCGTGGCAACAGCTGACTGATACATGTACTTCCAAAGAGCGCAGCCCCTCTCTGACTCAGCTTTCTCTGAACTTGACGACTTAGCGCCATCTGAACTCTGAATGTGTGGGTGAGCTCGGACTCTCTGTCCGGGGAGCAAGGCTGGGGGAATGCTCGGAGCACATGCTAGCGCCTGGTACTTGAGGACACTTGCTTCAGAGTCTTGTTGGCTGGTGTTGAAAACGCCTCTCTGCTGAATCGTGTGGCCTAGTCAAGTGACTTAAATTATCCGTGCCTTAGTTTCCTGCTCAGTGAAGTGGGGACAAGAACACCTGTCTGGGGTGATGGGGGGTAAGTGAGCCGATGGACATCAAGTGGCTGGTTAATGGTAGGCATTCTATAAATGACAGCGACAGAGGACCCCCTCGCGGGGACAAGTTCAGCCCCCCGCACCTGCCTGCTCTCCTTCCCTCCCACCCTCCTCCTGGCCCCGGGCCCTCCCCCAAGGCTCAGCGCATGGTCAGCCCAACAGCAACGTGAGCCTCGTCGAAGCTGCTGTGGGAGGCAGGGCGGAGGCTAGAGGCTCCCCCACCCCACACCCAGGACCACCACACCCACATCCTCGCCGACACAGGAAGCCAGAGCCACGGCTCAGGGAAGATGGTGAACAGGCCAGCTGGGATGCCGGTGGGCCTGTCCGCTCTGCAAGCCGGGCGTAGACGCCCACTTGCTCAGACGGCAGGTGGCTTCATGGATGGGGTGTGTGGGACACAGCCTTCCCTGGCTGAGAGCTTCCGCCCCTGGGCAGACCGCAGAGACCCCCACATCCAGGCCCTGTCATCCCGTATCAAGTTGAGAGGCTTCCCCAAGGCCTCCCACAGGCCTGCGCTCGGACGGGGTGGGGTCCTGGGCTCTGGCGAGGGGCACCCGTGTAGCCTGGCCCCCAAGCCCTCCCCAGGGAACAGCATCTGAGGGGACTCTGGAGCCAGGCCTCCTTCGAGGCCTGGGGTGCTCAGCACGAGAGAGAAGGGGGCAGAGTGGCAGTGACCGGGCAGAGGGAGGGAACCCCAAGCACTCCCAGCATCTCTCACTCCGCTCTCTTTTACCCTGAGAGGGACCAGCCACCTCGGTATCTCTGTTTGTGTAAAACCAGAAATCTGCCTTATTCTCAGAATGATGATCATCACACTGATGGATGATGGTGGGGCTTTCAGAGTGGAGGTGAGCCCTGGGGTTTCTCCTTTGAGAGCAGCACCCCCAAGCCAGTGATGAGGGCTTTGCGGAGGTGTGTGTCTGTGGGTTTAAAGCAGAAGACGCTAAAGAGGCCTCAGAGCTGATATATTTTTCTCTCCTAATAGTGAGGCACAATTTAATTAACTCACTATTGCACCCCCCTGAAGATTACGGACTTTATTGACACCACCATCTGGCTCCTATAAAGCCAGTAATGTAGATAATAAATCCGCTTCATTACCCGGTGAGAGAGGCGTCCTGCTCCAAACGATCTTTCCTAGCACCCTCCCCCCGAGAGCCCCCTTGGACGCCCCGAGGTTCTGCGCGGTTTCCAGGAGGGCCCTGCAGCGGACGCCCCTTGCCTGTGTGCTCTGACCCACTGCAGGCGTCCCCAGAGAGGCCTGACACCCTCCGTCCATGCCCGGTGTCCACCCGGGGCCCCTCCGCCCCCTCGTCCCCGCACCGACCACAGCAGTCGCACCCCCAACCTCCAATAAGCAGGCCCCGGTGCCAGAGCTGTGCCCAATCACTATCTTGTTACCCCACTGAACTCCCGGGACCAAGTCGGGCACTGGAGACGGATTAGCTCTCCAGCCGCAGAGGAGGAGCCGGAAATGCAGGAGGCCACGCTCAAGGCCAAGGGCCACCACGTCCAGGCAGAACCAGGCTTAGAGGGTTGGGGTGGGCTGGGAGGGGCACCGGACCCGGCCCAGCCTCCCTGGGTCTCCAGCCAAAAGGAGAACTTCCTTTGTTTACCTTGCGGGGTAAGGCGTGTTTTCCATTTCTGAGTCTGTCCTATGAAACTGGTGATGTTTTCTCTGCCTTTGAGATTTAAGTTCGGGCAGAAAGTGTCAGCAGGGCGGCTGGGGGGAGGGGCCTGACCCCAGAGAGGGCCCCCAAGTCACCTGCTCTCACAAGCCCTGCCCGCAGCTGCTGGTGGACCCCGAGGGTGCCTCCACGCTCCCTCCACCGGGACCCCAAACTGCAGCCCAGAAGCCTTTCAGGGGCTGATTCTCAGGAGGCGCTCCAGGGAGAGAAAGAAAAGCCAGCTCATTGCTTTCTCAGTTGCAAAAAAAGGAGAAATTAAACTCTCTGTCCCCTCTCCCCAGGTGTGGCTCTTGGGCTTGGGCGGGTCTGTGGGAGCAGCCTGCCCTCCACGGCCTGCTGGCAGCCGCCGCACCCCAGCACCCCCAGGCCCAGAGCCGGCCTTCCGGACTCGCCGCTCCCCCAGCGGGCAGGTGATAAACCATCTGCACCTCGCCCAGCTGATCTGACCCTTCAAGCCGGTTTCCGGGATCCTCAGGATGGGGCAAGGGCGGGGAAAGTGGAATCAACTCAATTTAGGGGCCTGAAAATGCAGAAAGTTTATGTTTATAATGTCGCTCCCCCAGCCTGCAGCTGCCCCGTAGCTCCCCGTCGCTGCCACTATTGGCCCATTAATCACCCTTATCAGGGCGGGAAGGGGCCCCAGGGCCACTGCCCGCCACCCCCCCCAGGGACAAGTTCAGGTGCTTCAAGGTGGCCGGAGGTCAGAGTCCGAGCCTCCAGGCTGTGGCCCCTCCCTTGGGCCTGACTTTCTGCCCCGGGGGACTGGAGCCACCGAAGTCACACCTAAGCGGCCTCTTCAGATAAGCGTCACAGTTGTGAAATCAGAGGCCTCCCGGGAGGGGTGGGCGGGGAGGCCGGAAGCCAGACTCGAGGCAGGGCGGGCGGGCGGGCGGGCGGTGGGCCCTGAGCCCCGGGGCTGAGGCCTGCACCTTCTCGGGAAGGGGACCAGCGGAGGCGGCGCTCTCCAACTTTCTGGTCGTGGCCCCCTACACCTCTCCGCTTTGCAGCCTTTGATTCAGCAAAATCAGGGATGCAAACTTCTTAGGAGTACTTAGTTTCCATGGCAACCGAAGCTGACCTCAACATTATTGTTCTCAAGAGGCACTGACTTTACTATATGTTCATTCACTGAATTAATGGACTCCTGGTTCTTTTATCAGCAGCCCCCGAACAAAGGAGAGGGAGACGTGCCGTCAGAGGGCTTTCAGCCACTGCCCAGCCTTTTGTCCGGGGCTTACTGCATCCGAGCAAGTCTATTCAGCCCCAGATTATCAAAATCAACTCGGGGCTGTCTCCGTGGCAGCTAAACACACTTTGATTTCATAAAGACATAACCGATCCCACATGCAAATTATTAATTGTGATTGCAGGGTTCTGAGGGCTGGGGTCTCCGGTGTGATTTTTTGGGGGTAATAAAGCGTCTTTGCAGGTAAAATGCGAGTGAGTTATAGGGTGTTGGTGGCACCTGAATGTTGCTGGCTGGGAGGGGAAGAGGAAAAAGGAAAGGACTGCTAAAACCATCCTCCCTGGCACAGGCAAAGCATGAGAAGGACCCGGCGAAGCCTCCTGCCCGACTAAGACCAGTGGGAACCCAGCGTGTGCCCACCAGCACTTCTTGCTGGGGCTTCTGCATTTTTGGACCTCCCCTTCTTAAGAGGTCCAGCCACATTGGTTGTCTCTCCACCACCCTCCCCGGGGCCCCCAGCCACCTCCAGGGCAACACCAGAACCACAGACTCCAGAATGCAGCACTGCACAGCAGGACCTGGCTATGCGGCGCTGTGCTGAACTTCCACGGCCCGGCCAGGCCAGGACCCAGGCCCGCCAAATGCCAGAGTCACAGCCTGGCTTAACCTTGGGGTGTGCGGGCACAGAACACACTTAGCAGCTGCCTGTGGTCTCCACTCCCACCTTCTTGCAGCTTGAAGAGTTGTCTTCCTGGACTCCCTGGCCAGCCTTCCCTGGCCCCAGCACCCAGCACCCCCGCCACCCCGGGAGGGACCCCGATGAGCAGAGGCATCTCACCGGGGCCAGGCTACGGATCACACGCACACACAACAGCCCATTGGTGCAGACCACGGTCCTAACATCCAAATAATCATTTCACAAATTATAATGATTATCAATCAATCATCCTCTGTGGACAGTGCCAGGCTGGGCTATCAGATGGCTTTTATGACCTGTAGCATTTTGCATGTAATGATGGGGGAGAGATTTATGGAGCCATCAGGCTCCCTCTTCCAGCACCGGACTTCATTAGCTTTCTTTCCTTCGGACTCCCCGTGCACCCCTCGGCCCCCTGCCCCCCAGAGCGCCGGCTGGGTGGCACCTTTCTCCTTCCGGTCCTAGCCCTACTGATGCAAATCCCTGAGTTTTGGCGGGGTGGGGGCAGACAGAGGAGGGGAGGAGAAGAAAAAATAAAAATAAAAAAAGGAAAAGGTCACTTCCTTTTGTTTGCTTTTCCCCCCAGTTGTACCGTATTAACACGTCCTTCCTTTTCAAGATGGTCAAAGAAAACAAGATAAAGTGGGACAAAGGGAAGGCGGCCGGGGGCTTGCGTGTCCCCTTTTCATATCACCAGAGAGATTAAATCAAAATTCTTTTAGCTGATACCATCTCCCCGGGTGGACTACACTCTTGTTAAGGGATAAATTCAAGCCCTCCAGAAAGTCAAAGAATAAATTTAAGCCTTTTGCCAAATGTCTATCCTATTGGATTTTGATAAGACGGCCATTGAGCCTTAATAATGTCTTCCATCCATTTTCAGCGGGCCCTTAACACGGCTCTTTATTCGTCCCCAAAGCCTCTTCGTTGGGCCTTTTTATTACAGGCTCCAGCGGGCTCTCCAGGGAGCCGGGCGACCCGAGTGACGGATGGACAACTCGCTAGATTATCTCCCGCAGATGTTTGCTCTGCAGGAGCCCCGGGCTTTCCCTCTAAGTAAACAGAGACGAAATAGAGTCCTTCGGAGGGAGCAGTCCCAGAGGTCCGGGCGCCGACGCTGGAAGAGGCCACGAAGCCCGACCTGCAGACCCGCAGTCAAAGTGACTTCGCGGGCAGCAGGGGCTCCGCGCCCAGAGCGCACACCGGGGCGGTTGCAGGGATGGCGAGGGCGCCGGGCGGCGGCGGCGGAGAGCACAGGTCCCAATCTCACCAGCACCAAAGCTCTGGGCTGCGCGCCTCGCTGGCTGCGCCGGGGACCGTGGGCGGTGGAAGAACGCGGGCGCAGGGGACGGAGAGGGGTGCGGGACTGCGGGGGACACAGAGCACGCGGGTCGGGACGGAGGGATGCAGGCGACCCCCGCCCCACGGAGGGGCACCGCGGCGGGGATGCGGGTCCCGGGACCTGAGGGGCGGGGCCGAGCCTGGCGCGGCTCACAGGTTGTGGCCGCTGTCACTCCCACGGGAGCCCCGCCCTGCACCGCAGGCCCAGCCGCCCGCGCCTGGGTTCGAATCCCGCCTCCGCTGAGAGTGTGGGCACAGCCCACCTCCCTGGGCCGGGGCCTGGTCTCCTGTCTGCGCCCCGACAGAGGGATTCCGCGGCGCATCCAGCAACCTGGCTCGCTAATGCTTAGAATTTATAACCGGGACTTCCCCACAAAATAGCACATTTTCTGTAACTGTGTCAAACCACTGATTGCATTAATTACCTTTTGTTGCACTTCACTGATGCACATAAAGATCAGGAAGTATCATCATCCTCAAGACCGAATGACGAGCTGGAGATGTCAAGTGACCTACCCACAGCCCCCCCGCGATTGCCCACGGTATTGTAAGGCTCCCAAACGAGTGGGGGAGGAGAGGCCCAGTTCAGCCAGACGTAAAACCCCCAAACCACAAAACTGATAAATGGGGTCTACATCCTCTTGCCAAGGAATTCACTCAATGTGTCCTTCAAACAGCACGCCGAGACGTGTGGTCATAGCCTGTAATGTGTGTGTGCGCGCGCATAGACCTCCACAGCTGTAAGTAACACAGACATCGGTAAGGTGGGACCTGCTTTTTGGAAGGAAGGTCAAATGAACATTTACTCATTTTCCAGCCTCAGGGCATGAACCCATTTGGCTTTGCATTTTCGCTCCTGTCTCCCTCCCTTCCGGATTGTCTGGGCATGGAACCGTCACCCGATGGGTCCAGAGCTAAGCACCATGGTTAGGTTTTGATCATCCCACCAATCTGACCCTGGGCACCCATCTCGTCACACTGAATGCCCCAAATGCTGATAATGTCTAAGTTCCGCACAAGGCTGGAAAAATCCCAGAATTCAGTGGATGGCTGAGGGCTGTGCGGTGGCCTCTCGGTGTGGGGAGGGGTGTGCGTGAGGACGTGGGAGGAGCCCCCTTGTGGTCTGCAGCCTCCCCCTGCAACAGGGGCCTTCGGGGTGGTAGGAGGCAGAGGTGCCGGGCTGGGAGTCAGGAGGCCTCTTTCCAAACGGCCGGCCGGCCGCCAAGGCCCCCTTTGCTCTGGCGCCTGGGCCCCCTGAGTGTCCAGCTGCCGTGGGCACTGGGTCAGTTTGGATTCTGTGCAGAGAGGGAACCTCAGACCGCTCCGCCAGGCCTTACAAGGTTTTGTGTTTGAGGGGATGCCTGCGCCAAGCATTGTGTGCGGGTCTCTGTCGGCGTGGCACCGTCCACCCATCCCCTGAGCAGCTCTCAGGAAAGCCCTCTGACCAGGTCAGCCAGGGCCCGATGGGCTGACGGTTTAGAAAAGGAAAAGGCACATCAGGGGCCGTGGTGCTCCGGGAGCAGAGTGGACGTGCTGACTGGGGTTCTCCCCGGGCGCATATCGTCATGGCTCAAAAGTATCCAGCCCCAGCCTCCTCATCATCTTCACATTTAGAATTAACTTTTTTGGCTTCTGCCTCGACCCTTGTATCCACACCAGACAACCGACTGCTCGTCCCACCATAAATATGTCACCTCTAACCTCCCACCAGTTCACCCCACCGTTGGGGCAAGTCCCACCTGCGTCACCTGCTCATCTGCTTGTTCATAGTGAGAAAAACGAAGATTCCGTGTTCTCTCTAGAGGTTAAGACACTGGACTTGACTGCGGGGCCTTTTTTGGGGGGACAGGAAAGACTTCAATTCTTTGAAATATGGCAAAGCTGTTTGAAATCTCTTGCTACCTTACGTCCTTTAGGGAAGTCCGGGTTTGTTCCCAGAGGCAGGAGGAGGGAAAGGGGGCTGTTGGGAGGGATGTCATGTTTTAAGGAAGAAAGGCTTCAGGCTGCCCTGGCAGTGGGGCTGGGACAGGCGGGCACCGGCCAGACGCAGACCATGGGTTATGGGCGAGAATGAGCTAAAAGATCACCCCTAGCCAGAGCTCCTTCAGGAAGTCCCTGCAGGGTCAGAAAATGCCTCCCTTCACAGGGTTTTCTCCAAAATCAGTATTTGTGGGGTTGGACCTGGCGAGAAGGGGCAGGTGCCCCCCTTACGGAGCGCTCTGCCCAGAGTCCTCGGCTCAGACCATCAAGCCGGGCGCGGGGAACACCTGAGATGCACCTCGGGCTCCCCCAGCAGAGGCTGACCGTCCCTGCAAGCATACATCCCGCGATGCTGAAAGGGAGCCAACCCAGGGCCCGGGCGTCGGGACACCGTCTGGGCATCCTCGGCGGGTGCCCCTCTCCGCCTCGCCTGAGAGTTGCTTTGAGGCGAGCACGAGAGAGAGCACTGTCCTAATTCTATGGAAATGCCAAAGAGGGGTTCAGCTACTGTGCTGAGCGTGGGTGTGCGTGTGCCCTGCGTTTGTGCGTGTGTGTGGGTGCCCGGACCGGGTGGGCGCTGAGCGCTGACGAACCGCTTCTGGGCCCCTCCGTTTATTGGGTTTTTTTTCGGGGCCTAGTTTACTTTCTGGATCTTGTAGAGCTAATGTTTGCGAGTCTCCGTCACCCGCCAGGAGGGCAGGAGACAACGCCCACGTGGACACTTTTCCTTTCACCTGATCGGCTGCTTATTCACGCCCCGCCCGAGCCCTCTTTGGAGGCTGAGTACAGCTCAGGCTTTGTGGAATTTGCAGCCAATTGTGGTTTTCCCCCCGCTCTCCGTATTCTTTTCATGTGAGTATCCAGTGGAGATGGTTAAACAAACATGACCTGTGTTTATTTAATTTTCCTGCGTCTGCGTGGCCTGAGCATTCCCACGGGGGAGACTCTCCCCGTTCTCAGGAGTTAGGGTTGGTTCAGGGCAGTGACCCCCTACCTGCTGACACAATGCAAACCAGCATCCGTCCTAACGTCATCAGAACCCCTGTCCTGTGCATGCGCTCCACCACACACAACGCATCGCTCACCAACGGCGGGCCGTGCCATGGACCTGGCCACGTGCATGCTAGCTCAGGATCGCACGCGGGCCACAGCGAGGGAGAAGGTGTGGGACCAGCTCTCCTACCTTTTGGATGCAGCCCTCCTGGGACGACACTTCTGTATCGGTCAGCATGTGCTGCAAAACAATTGTGAAAGGGGAGGTTAGTGTCTGGCGAACAAGATGCCGTCCTCAGGCTGTAAACCGTGGGGCAGAGCCAATGTTCTCAGAAATGACAAGGGTGAGACCTCGTGGCTTCTCCACAACATGGAAGACAGTGCTGTGTTGGGAAGTCGGGTCCTTTATCCCAACGGTGTCTCCTCGTTTGCTGAGAACGCCAAGGACCCCTCCTGGACGCCGGCTCCCCGGGAAGACAGCTGGCTCCTTGTGGGGCAGGAGTCGCTCTGAGCAGCTCACCCTGGTCCTTAAGGGAAGCCACACATATTACCAAAAACCGTCCAAGAGGGGCGGGAAGGCATTCTGAGACGGGCAACAGCCTCTCTCCCTGTGCCCTCTGACCCTGCCTGCGAGCCGCGCAGCCCTGCAGGGTGAGCGGGAGGGCTTGGGGCACCGTGCAGCCCGCGTGGGGCTTGCAGTCTACCTGGGGAGGCAAAGCCGGGCTGAGCAGCCCGATTCACCGCACAGGGAGCCGCGGTGGAGGAGGCAGGGGCAGAGGGCGGAGGTGGGCTGGCGGGGCTGAGCCTGGACGCCATCTCTCCACTGCTTCTCCTGGGGCAGAGCAGAGGGGGCAGCATGCTAACTTGCTCTTTATCCCAGGCCCCTGGGAAGTGGATGTGGTTTTTGGAGGAAGCTTCTCAAAGGAAATCAGGCGAAGGCAGAACCCAGCAGTGCCCGCGGCACAGAAGCACCCTAGGGTGGCCAGTGATGACCGGCCCCTCCAGCCGCGGCGGGGGGCTCCTACGGCTGCGCCAGGAGCTCCGGCCCTTCCCTCTGCCGCCAACACGGGCTCGGGTTAGCGAGGAGAGAAAGTACCAGCCGTTCTGGGTCTTTCTCCCACCTGACAATTCTGACTCCGGGCTTTTCTCAGCTAGGCTTTGCAGAGCTGTAGAATTTCGCCTGCCTGGTGACTCCTCTTAAAAACCACCGAGCTGCACTCCAGAGGGACGGCATTTCAGGGACGGGTCCCAGAGTGCTTTCTAAGCTAAGCAAACTGACAAATTAGCTGTATAAATGGGATTTCCCCCTCTGGATCACAAATGCCGGGCATAGACACATATATAAATTGTAACATCGTTTCCATAAGAATAGAAACCGAGTTGGAAACTAATATTTGAAAAACAACACGAGAAATGGTGTCAAATCCAGGGGTTTTATTTGCCCTCCCCTTAAAATTACACTACCGCTCTTCCAAATTACCAGCCAGGAGTGCAGAGTGCCCTGCCATGCCCACGCAGGTCGGGTGAGGGGCCCGGGCGCACGTCTGCCCGGCTCAGCTGTAACAACAATAAGTCATACTTTTTTTTTTTAAGATTTTATTTATTTATTTGAGAGAGAGAATGAGAGAGAGAGAGCACATGAGAAGGGGGAGGGTCAGAGGGAGAAGCAGACTCCCCGCTGGGCAGGGAGTCCAACGCCGGACTCGATCCCGGGACTCCAGGATCATGACCTGAGCCGAAGGCAGTCGCTTAACCAACTGAGCCACCCAGGCGCCCAATAAGTCATACTTTTAAATGTTGAGAATTCTAAACAGTTGGGAATTTTATGTTTCTTCTAATAGATTCTGAAATTGTGGTTTGGAAGGTGGTCATAAGTACGAAAGGAACGAGTCGGAGAAGGTGAGCACCACGGAGACCGTGGAGGCCTCCCGGGGCATCCGCGAGGCGCCAGGTCATCTGCGGGCCGGGCTGGAGGGGCCCGTGGGAGGTCAACCCCGATGCTGGGGGCCGAGTCTGGCCAGCAGCAGGGCCTGTGTTTTTACTCTCTCGTGTGTCTGCTCTCCACTCCGAATCCAGAGCCAGGAATGCTGGTCGGTGGCTCGGTCGACTGGCAGAGGGGAAGAGAGAACGAGGCCGACCGCCTGGATCTCAGCCGAGCTGTGGCTTCCAGAAAGGGGCCGTGCTCACCGACGCCCAAAGGCCAGAGATGGGGTCTACCCTCCCGCGAGGGGCTGCCCAGGCCTGCGCCCGGACACGGCCAGCCAGCAGGACGGAGGCCACTGTCAGCCTCACACACCACGGGAGGCTCATGCTTGGGTTACGGGGTCCCTGGGACTGGATGGGCCTGCCCCTCATGGACGGGGCAGCTTGATCCAGAAGGACAACACTGCGCTTTAAGTTTTTGAGGAGTGTAGTGCCCGGGGCACCGCCCACAACCCTGGGAAGAGAGCGCCCCGTGCCCGTTCCTGGGAGCTCCTGAGCCCTGAGCCGTGTCCCCTCTGGACCGAGGTGCGGACACCTTGCGGTCGCCCAGCAAAGACAGGGAGAGCATCCTGCCTGTGTCAAGGCCAGCACGCGACTCTCGTTGAGGATCCGTTTGCAAGCTGGCCTTCTCCAGCTTGCGTCCGCCCCTGCACGGAGTCCGCGCTCGTTTCTAACCTGCAGCGCGAGCGCTGACTTCAGGCTTCTGGAGCCGCCTTGTCTGGAAGGCGACAGAGGCTCGGAGGGCTGTGGCCTGCCCGAGGCACCCGAGGCTGTGCTGAAGGCAAAGCCCTGAGCTCGATTTTGGGTGGAATCCCGCCTAGTTTGGCTCCAGCCCAGGGCACGGCCCTGGGTCTGGTGAAAGGGATGCCCCCACCCCACGGTGGCCCTGGGGTTCCCCTAGAGTACAGAAGAAAGTTGGGGTGCTTCCTTGTGGTTCATGCTGCAGCTGAGCCTCCAGCAGCAGATGGATGCCGAGGCCCCATCAGCAATGTGGTGTTCCCGGGGCCAGCGCCGGCTCACAGCTCCCCCCTCGCACACCCATCCTGGGCCCAGAGGCGGGGGCGGGGACTGCAAGCGGGCGTTGGCTGCCCTCTGGTTGGACATTAGCAAGGAGGCCCTGTCTGCTTCCTGGTGAGGAAGAGGGTGTGTTGCTGGGAGCTCAGGCCCGACACCCAGCTCTCTTCTCCCAGGCGGTAGGTCATGGAGAGCTCCGGAGAAGACAAGGAAGCCGCTCTGTCAGCCCACAGGAGGGTCATCCGGGGGCCCTGTCAGCACCATGGCCGCACACAGACCCCTCTGGTCTCCAGCCTGCTCCGTCCTGAGCTCAGGGCGGGAGCCACCCTCCCTCTGCCAGTCGGCCCCTCTGCCGGCCTGTGCGCCATCCCTGCCATGTTTCACTTTGATTTTTGGTGGCCCTGATCTTCTGTCCTCCCTGCTCCCCAGTGGGGAGTGTCCAGGGCAGAGGCCCAGCCTGCAGAGAGAGGCAGCTGGGGGCCCGCGGCTCCGGCCCCCAGACAGCGCATGGCAGCCTCTGTCTCTGAAGGTGGCACGGACCGTGTGCCCGCAGTGTGGGAGTCTCGGTCCCGTGGGCTCCCTGACCAGCGTCTGAGGCACCTGACCAGCTGGCCCTGACCAGCATGGGCCACTCCTGGTTCAACCAGAAGCACTGCGTCAAACACCAGCAGGAGAGCCTTTCCGAGGAGAGCCTGGCCATTTTCCATCACGCCTTGCAGGTGGGGTGCAGCCTCGCTCCCCAGAGCTTCGTTGTCCCTTACACAGCCAGCCTCTGTCCAGGACCACCATGTTCCACAAGCCTCGGGCTGAGGGTGGCCAGAACCCCTGCCTTTCGTCTGAGGCTAAGAGTGGCCAAACGGGATGGAGCATCCCAGGAAATCCACCTGTCACACGGCCTGGAGGGTCTTCTCTGCATTCTGGGAAGAGTCCCTTGAGGTCTGTGCACCAGCTCAGAGATGGTGGCCACCTATCCAGGAGTCCGTGGTCAGATGGGGACATGGAGACAGGCATTCAGACCACACTGTCCCTAATAGGTCAGGTTGCTATGCATGGCACACGGAGCGAGAGCCCAGACGGACCGGAGCGCATCCATGCAGAGCAGGGCTGGGCGGGCCCAGGGTCTTGCACCGCTCCCCAGCTGGGTCCTCGGCCCCCTTCCGGCTGCAGTGTGGCCGCCCGGAAGCCCAGCCGCAGGACCACAGGTGACCCGGAGGAGGCCCCCACTCACGTCATGCTGAGAGGGAAGAAGCCCTGCAGGACTTCGAAGACAGGACTGCCCCTCTCAGAGCGGAGGTCTGAGTCTGGTTCTGGGAGGCCCGTTCCAGCAGCTTCTCTCTACCTGCCCTGTTTAACAGCCCGCCTTGGCAGGCACCCTCATCATCATCGGCTATTCACCCACCACTGACCTTGGGTAAGAACCCACCGGACGCACCCCTCCTGGAGCCTCTCAGCCCAGGCCTTCCCGCCAAGGCTGCCGCTTTGCTGAAAAACCTCTTTATTTTGCTAGCTGAGCCTCCGCGCGCGCGTTGCCGGCCCGTCGGCTGTTGGCAGTAGCAGGGGCTGCTCCTGACCCCACCTCCACACCCCGGCAGAAGTATTAGGTGTGTTTTGATTAAGCATTTTAGCCAAAAAAGGGGAGGTTTGACCTCTGGCATTTCTCTTCTCTCCCGGGTCTCGGTGCCAGGATTGAGCTAAGTGGGGTTGGTCAAAACATCTTTTTTGACTCTTAAAATAAATACCCTCTGTTCTCCAGAAAGTCAGCCGAGAGTAGACACACACAGACATCTCATACGCTCACAGCTCTGGAGTTCTGGCGTGTCCCCCGAGGGGGGCTAAGCTTTCTGGTCGGTGTCACAAATGGATCCCAGAAGGCTTCTTTCCCTTCAAAATACTGTTATTGAAGTATCTGAAACCATGCCCACAGGAGGGAGCCCCGATGGAGCCCTGGCCTCCTGGCCTCCAAAACCAGAAAGAAGCCGGTGAAGTTCCCCCTGCCTGGCCTGGGGCCTGAGACGACCCCCAGCACTCTCGTTTACTGACCTCCCACTCCTGGCCCTTGAGCCAGACGCCCTCCAACCTGTTTCTCCCTTGTTGGTGTTGGTGTTCTCCACACAACGGTGTGGGGCTGGGTCTGGAGTGGCTTGAAGTTGATTCCTAGGCCCCTCCCCTGGAAGGAGCTGCCATGGGTGGGGGTCACGGCACTGGATTGTGCCGTGAGGGCAGGCCAGGGCCCAGGTGGTTGGTGGAGACCCCTCTCCATGCTGTCCTCCCTCTGATGACCTCGAGGGGACCAGGGGCTCGGGCTCCTGCCGAAGACACAGCCTGGGCAGACAGGTCAAGGAGGGAGCTGGCGACCCCTTCACGGTCAGCTGCCGTGGACTCAGTGCCACCTGCCCTCTTGGGAGGGTTTGTGCCCAACCGAACAGAGCCCTCTGAATGGGCCTGAGAAGCCGATGATCAGGACTCTGGGGACAGCCACGTTTCACACTCATCCCGTTCTCGGCCGGGGATGCCCACAGCCTCACCTGTGGGGCCTCCCTTCCCGGGAAGACTGGATTTTTAAAGGACAATTCTAAGCCTTGGTTTTCTGTCCACATCAAAGACCTACCGCGCGAGCACCGCTCCCCCTGAGGTCCTGGTCCCAGAGGCCGCCGCAGAGGTGACGCAGTGAGGGGAGCAGCAGGCGTTCCTCGTGGCGCCCACGGTGTGGCGGCCTGCCCCTCACCCCTCTCCACAACCCCGTCTGGCGACAACTGTTGGCACCTGGCTTTCCAGGAGGGAAGCGGAGGCTCCAGCGTTGGAACAGGCAGAGGTCATGGAGCAGCCGAGCGGGGGGCCTGTGTCCAAGTCCCCGTCCCTGATCCCAGCTTCTGCTCTGGAGGAACAGATCTGCGGGACGCAGCACATGGCATCCCTTCCGACCAGGACCCTCCTAGGACAGGGCGCCCTCGCGGGCGGGCGGGCGGCCCGGGGGGGCCTGAGCCGGGACGGGGAAGGGCGATCCGTCACCAGCGCCACCCTGGCTCCCAGCACAAAGGCTCCGGCCGTGTTGACACAAACTCTCGAGCTCTCAACTGGGAGCGGGGCAATATTTATTTATTTTTTGCATTAAAAAAAATCGGCTTGGCTGTGATTGAGCTACAAAAATGGATTTTTTTGAAAGGCGCCTTGGACACTGTTTTCAGCTTTTATGCCTAAACAGATACTTCTCAGTTCTTTCAAGTGAGATCGAGCCCATGAATGCAGGCTCTCTCTTTACTCCTAAGAAAAATATTTACACAGTCAAGTACGGCCCGAGAAAGGACGCAGGCTCCTTCAGAGGGCCCATCCCCGAAGGCGCACAGGTCCCTCACCGCTGTTTACACTGCCAGCCCACATCTCCCCGGGGGCTTCTCCCCAGCCTCTGCCGGGGACCCTGCGGCCAGGGGCTTGCACGCGATGCCCCGAGAGCCCACCCCGATGTCCAGCAAGAGGAAGAAGCCGTGTGGACAACGGCAGAGTCCTACCTTCCAAGCCCTTTTTTTGGCCAAGGAAACCAGGCTACTCTGCCTCCAGAGCCCCAGGTGGGGAGCCCTTATCTGGACTCACCCCGGGCCTGCTTTTCCCAGGGGCACCCCTCCCGAAGCTCAGCTCGGACCCGTGTTCCTGGCCAGCACGGCCTCGCGCAGACCCAGAATCTCTGGGCACGGCTTGCCTGCCGTCAGACGTGCCGAGAACATGCTGTTCACTGGCGGGTCCCCGTCATGGGCACGTGCCTGCTGCCCGGATCCCCCGGCCTGCCGGTGGGCTGTCTGCCCGCACCTTCCTTCCAGCGGGATGAATGGATTCCCGCCCCTGAGCTCCTCCTCACCTGGTTCTGGGTCCTCGTCCAGGCTCCCGAGGTCCCCTGAGGGCAGGACTTCGTGGCCTCATTTCATGATGAGCACCTTTTGTCTACACCACCCACAAAAGGCGCCTTGGAGACGTGAAAACAAAATCTCGAAAGGCACCGAGTCCAGGATTAGCTACTTTGGGGCAATGGACAAAATGGACAACCGGCCTCAACAAGAGCCCAGGTGTTAGGAAAACGGAAGGCCCCCCGGCCTCCTGCAGGCCCTTCTGGGAGCGGGGAATCCTGAAGGAGGAAGTGGTGAGTGGGGGCGGGCAGAGGAGCCCACCCCGAAGACGGGAACAGGAGACCAGGCTTGGAAAGACCCCCGGGGGCTCCACATCGGGGGTCCTCGAGGGCAGGTGGGGCATTTTGATTTGCCTCTGAAGGCGAAGGTGAATCTGGATGCAGATGCTCCCTGGGGCAGATGGATGGGGCACGCTGGGTAGTGGGCTCCCATAAACACATTAAAACTTAGCACAAGCCTCTTAGGAAGGGCTGTCGGCTCTCTGGGAGTGAGGAGAAGCGCAGAGAGGTAGCGTGACCCTCCGGCAGGCGCACAGTGGGATCTGAGCTGAGGCTGCGGGCCCTGTAAGGATGGAGGGGACTGGGGCCGCTGGGACAGGGGCACAGTGGGAGGGCAGGGCTGGGCTGGGAAAGACAGAGGCTCCCCAGGGGTGGACCGGCCTGGCCTCTGATCCCAGGTCACGCAGACATAGACAGCTCAAGGTTCCCACCACAATGGTGTATCTTTCTGATGAGGGACCCAGAGATAAAGGTAAAACCACCCCACCCAGGGGCTCCCCACTCCTTTCCAACCCCAAAGCCACCCTGTTAACAGCTCAGCCCCTTAGCTGACCTCAGCACAAATGCTCCCTGAGTGGACAGCAGGTCCGTGACTCAGAATCCCAGAGGCCACTTGGAGGCGGTAGCAGTTGAGAGGCCCCTGGGTGAGAGGCCCCGCCCAGTCCTCCCCAGGGCCGTATCATAGGAGACAAGGAGGCACAGCTGTGGCCCGCTCGGCCTAACCCCCTGCATCTAACGCCATGGGGACATGGGCAGAGCTGGGGACAGGTCTTGGCCTGACCACCTTCCCTGGGGGCTGTGTTTGCAAGGAGTCCCTCTTTCTCTGGGCCGCCCCCCAAAGCTCCCTTTCCAGAGAGGAGAGAGTGCAGGTTACCCCCAGCTTGGCACATGCCAGCCTCTGGAGGGCTTGGGCCATTCCAACCGGGGCTCTGAATTCCCCACCAGGCCAGAGCTGGGCTCCTCCCAGGAGTACACTGGGCGGCCCCCGATCTTGGGGCCCCACCACCCAGATGCAGCTCAGCTTGGAGTAGGACAGGTCTCTGGGGTCCTAGGCCACAGGGACACCTGCCCTTCTTTCCTGGCTGTGGCTCTGTGCCGGGCTGAGCTCTGGGCACAGAGAGGACACGCTGGTGGTCCAGGCCAGCGAGGGAGCACGGGCAGGGGTGCTGACGGGGCAGGGCTGGCCGGAGAAGGCCGCTGGTTCCACGTGGACATCAGCAGCCGAGGCCCAGGACGGCCTCCACCGGCCCTGGTCTGGAGGAGAGGCCTGCCCAGCGCTGCACCTGGCCCCCAGTGGACAGCTTCCTCCTCCTGCTTCCGGAAGATTGATGTCCCCAGAGGAAGAGCGTGTAAATCATGAGAGCCGGGTGATGTGTGGCACTTCCAATCAATGACTCATGACAAGCCATAACTTTTAGTGCTAGAAAGGGAAGCTTGGGTGCGTCCAGGAGCCTTGCAGTAGCCAGCTCCAGGAACGGGATGCACACGCCCCGGAAACGGGGAGAAAGTTCTGCAGAGCTGTTGGCTCCTGGATCTGCAACCGGGGCTTCCTTCTGACGGCCTGGGTTCAAGAGGAGAAAAGCCAGGAGCTGGAGGGAGCTCTGTGGATTTTGGGGGGGTCCCAGGCCCTGCCGGGAGGTGGGGCTGACAGGGGAGACCTGGTGCAGAAAGTGGGTGGTTCTGGTGAGACCCCTGTGATCTCACCCACCATCCCCTGGTTTCCGTCCTGTATCTCTGAATGTTTCCCAGCCCCCCTTGCGTGCCTGGAAGGGAACGTGCGTGTCTCAAAGCTCTCCTAACCCTGCTGGCCAGTCGGCCCGCTCCCACGGATCAGATGCCTCCTAAGGCGAGAGCAGGGGTGAGGCCCCACTGTGGTTGCCCCGGAGCAGAAACAGCTGTATACCGCAGACGCCTTGACCGAGTAACAAGGGTGAGTGAGTGAGTGCATACGGGGCCCCTCCTTGCAGGGCTCACGGAGATGCTGTCCTCGCACTCCCACCCACACCAGCCCTATGGTGGGGAGGGGATGGCCGAGGTCACGGTGGGGCTGGGTCATCCTGGCTGTGGGCGGCCCAGACCCTGTGCCGGGGCGGTTCTCCGTGATCGCGGGGGCTGGGGCGGCTGCTGCCACACTACCCTAAGAGCCTGTGCTCGGGGCCTCTACCTGTGGCCTGTGGGAACAGGCATCTCACCTTGCTCCGCTGCGCACCTGGGCAGGTGCTTGGGATCGGACACCAAGGTCTGGAGGGCACAGAGTCCAGCGCCTTTGCTGTCTTGTGGCCTGGTGGAGGACAGACTGGGGAACCCCGGGTGGATCCGAACCATTCTGGGGTGAAGGCAGTCCTCCCAACCCCTGATCCCAGGAGGCCAGGCTCTCGGTGTATGTCAGCCCAGGCCACAGGGGGATGGAGGGGGTGGAGAGCCGGCAGCCCGCTATCCCAGGAGCCCCTCCGTTTGGTCACTGTGCAGGAGGAAAGCCATCGTGGCTGGACCCAGAGGAGGCCGCCATCCCAGGAGGCGGCTCTGTATCAGGGATAAGACCCCTGAGGAGACCACGACGCAGCAATCACACACAGGCCTAGGTTCCAAGTCCCCAGGTCACTCCTGAAGTCTGACATGCCTCCGGGACAGCGAGACAAATTAACACAAATGCTGGAGGCCCAGCAGCCTAATGGGAGCATTTGTAAGAGCTTCCAAGAGCTGAGGGCTCTGGGCTCTGCCAAGACAAAGTGGGGGCCTGACAGGTACCTGCCTCCATTCTTTAGCAGCCACTCAGAGACTGCAGAGAGGACAGTCTTCACAGAGCCTTGTCAGATACTCCAGAATGTTCTTTCATGTTCTGAGAGCCCGGTGTCCCTGGGCAGCCCCGGGACGTTATTTGTCCCTCATGAGCATCAGCCGCACACAAGGTACACCTTGGCTTTGGTGCTCACTTCCCCCATTTCCTGAACTCTTCCTAGCTCCATGGATGGCAAAGCGGAGGTGGCTCCCCGGACGAGGGTCTGGGAAGTGTGACCCCCCCCAGCAGCCCCGCAGGCTGGCCGTCCCTCACTTTGCTCCTGAAAGCGCGTCTGGAGAGTGTGCTGGGTGCCAGGCACGATGTGGCACCTGCCATCCCACCCAGGGCTCTGCGAGAGCGTGTCCAAGGAAGCTGCCTCGAGACCCCAGGGCGGCCCCCGGGGGGCTTTGCACCTTGGTGTCTCCGAAGGGGGAAAATAAATCACAGGGTCAGTTATTGGTTCTATGTGCACATTTGTCTTTTACGCTCAGCCCTTTTTAGTTATAGAAATAACCCGGGTATCGACAGAATCGTATTAATGCACTTCAACTTGACCCTGCCTATTGATAACGTGTTTGTTAAGATAACCCTTAATAATCATAAGTGAATAAGAAGGGGTCATAGATCTCCAGGCCATGCGTGCCCTGACACTCAAGCTGGAAACCCCCAAGACCCAAGGTCGGGGGTGGGGAGGATGCCGAAATTGCCCCTCCCCCCGTGTGTCCCCCAGGATTCGGGCTCCTCCTGGGCTGTGAGTTCCCACCTCTCTTGTTGGGGTTCAGGGTAACCTTTAATCAGTGGGGGAGTCAGGATCACCGCTCGGCACTTCAGAGCAGAATTGAATTTTAGTTCCCTTAAAAATGGCAGGCAGCGCTTTCCGGGGATTGAGAAGGGATGGAACGTGAAATTGTAGCCACCACGTGTCACCCTCCCCTTGGGGCAATGGCCTGGGGGACGGATGGCCTTTCCCCCTGTCAAATCCTGGCCTTACCAAAGTGGTCTTTCATTACCCCATTTATTCATTGAGCAAACATTTGTGGACCCTCTGTCGCTTTGGGGTTCCACACACGCGCCAGTCAGTGAAACCAGAAACATGGTTGTTTCCAGCCCGATCGTGGAGACACTAACCGGTAGCCCTGCGGTAGGCGGCGTGGTGTTGTCCTATTTCGCACTCACGAGACTCCCCCAGAATTCCCCCCTTGCCCCTGGGAATGCTGAGCTCAGAGAGCCCGAGTTCCCTGTGCAGCGCAACACAGCGTCCCGGGGCCTACCGGCTCTTAGCCAGGCGCCGCCTCCACGGGTGGTCCGTTTGGAGACACGGTGGGGGGGCAGTGGCGGGGAGGGCGGGGACTTGAGGGACAGGAGCCGGACCACGGAGAACCTTTCCCACCTGAGGGGAGGAGACAGCACGGCCGAGCCCCGAGTGCCCGGGTTTCCGTCCCAGCTGCCGTGCTAACTCGGGACCCCGTGCGTGGGGGTGGGGGAGGTGGGAGCGCCAAACACGACCGCACACTTCCCTAATGGGAGACAATTACAGCAGCAGCTGGGGTGGGAATTCCGTGCTGATCCGCTGTGATAAATGGGCAGCCCTCGGAATCCTGCAGCATCACCCCACTGCGGCCGAAGCCGGGAACCCCGAGGCCAGGTTCACCCCTGGGGGGCAGCCGCACCAGCCAGGTTTGGCCGGCCCCCACCCACACCACGCCTCCTGCGTTTCCAGCTCGGGGTCAGGCACATCGAAAGTGCGCACGGGGACTTCTGGAGGACTTCCCGGACCGGGGCAGACCCAGGGCTCAGGCCGCCTGCCTTCTGGAAGCCTTCAGGGGCCTCCTGGCTCACCCTGGCCCCTCAGGTGCCTTCGCAGATCACGGAGGGGCCGCGGGAGTGTGCAGAGAACCCGGGCTCAGCGCCACTCTGAGCCCTGCAGCCCATCTCAGGACCCGGGAGCCCTTGCTAACCGAACAGCTCCAACTCCCCTATCTGTGAAATGGGCACAAACGCCCCAGCCAGTGGCGTCCACGCTGTCCACGGCAAGCCCAGCGATGAGAACCACATGCACGGTGATGGGGCCCGGCCAGTCGTCCTTTACTTTCCGACGAGAACACAGGTGAAGGTTCTGCCAAAGACGTAACGGCTCAGATCCCCGGCGGTAACCTTCCATGGGTGATCCAGGATCAGCGCCAGACGCGGAGCCTTCCCGGGAGGCGCTGGCCTGTTCCGGGAGTGCCTGCCAGCTAAGTTGCATTTTGAGCGGGTTGTAAAAATAAACAAAGAAGAATATAGGACAGAGACCACATGTGGCGCCAACAGCCTGAAGTGTTTACTATCTGGCCCTTTACAGGAGAAGCGTGTCGACCCCTGGCCCACGGCAGACACAGCTGCCCAGAGGATGGAGGTAGGAGGTCTCCGTGTCCTCGAGCAGCCGATCCAGCTGCGAGCCGGGGATGCCGGCACGAGGCTTCCTGCGAGCGTTCTGTGGGAACGGGAGGCTTGGATGGACAGACGACTCTACTGTCCCCAGGGGGCGTTGCCCGTTCTCTCTCCGCCAGCGCCCAGCTGCTAAGGCAGACCCCACCCAGAAGAATTGTTGGTGGTTTGTCACCACGGAAGCTCTAGGTCTGCGGCCGCCGTGGGGAGACGCTTCAGGCAGGTGGACGAGCGGTGGCCGGCGAGCCCGGCGGGCAGAGTTCCCAAGATCACCTGATCCTGCGAACAGCTGCGGCCGCGCCCGGCCCGGGGGCCCGCGGAGAGCACATTCTCAGCTGTAGCCTCCCGCCAGGGAAGCACAGTGTGAAATCGGACACAGTTTGAAACCACCCTGTTCGCGTTCCTTTCTTTCGCTTTGTCTCTGTCTGCTTTTCAGCAGGGATGGTGCTCGGAATAGGCACGGAGGAAGTCTCAAGCCGCCACCGGGAATTTCTGCCCCCAACCACCGGACTTCCCTGTGATGGGCTGGGGTCCCTTCCCAGGACAGGGCGGATGGCCTGGACGTTGGGGTGGGGGCACATCCTGGTCCGCAAAGGCCTCCCCGGGGCGCTCATGACACTTGGGGATCTGGAATGCCATTCTCGTGGGCGCCCTCGAAACCGCCTTGGACCTCAGGAACGGCACGGCAGACCCCCAGCTGCAGAGCTCAGCGCCCTGAACTGTCCTCCAGCGATTTCACTTAATGACGTGGGGTGGGGACCCGGGGACCCACACAGCCGCAGGTCCCGCCCCGGCCACAGGGACATCTCAGAAATACGTGCCGTGTGCCAAAGCACCTGGGTAGGCCCCTGGCTCCCGCATCGTCTCGCCCCACCATGCACGGGCGGGTCCTGGGGTCATGTCACGGCTCTAAGTAAGAGAACGGTCCTTCCCCTACCCTGAGTCCTGAGAATGGGGTCTGAACCCCACTGTTGACCTGGGGTCTGCGTCTAGCCGCAGTCAAAAGCCTCAGAGAAAGTGTGCACACCTCCTTCCTTCCTCTCTCTCTGTAGCCCTGCTTTTCCTGCAACTGGAAGGAACCACTGAGCTCACAGACCCTGGCGGCATCTGGACAGGAAAGCTCTCGGATTAGCCTCGAGACCACAGCAAGAGCGGCCTGCGGCTTGGACGTGATTCCTGGGGGGTGGGAGCCCTGCTGGGGGTTGGGGGGCCCCGATGCTCCTTGGCCGTGTGCATGCCTATTGGTCTCATGTGACAAGGTCACCATCTGTCTGCGGGGTGTGCTCAGGAAGGTGACCCCCATTAGCTCGGGCGGGACAGTGGAGCACAGAGAGGATGTGCTTCCCTGGGCTGTCAGGGGGCACGGGAAGACCGCCGGGCACCCGCGGGTCTTGTTTGCCTCCTCGAGGATCTCCTGAGCTTGTCCACACATGGACTCTAGCCCCAAGCATGGGTAAAAAGAGGCTCGGGAAAACATTGACCACATTTTCAGGAATTTTCTTGGATACATTTGGATTTTTAAAACTCTTGGAGCTGGGGGATTTGGGTCGGCTGCATAATTTATTGGTTCTTTCCAAAGACTGGAAAGAGAGCTGAGGTCTGCCAGGTGGGTGTGGGGGGCCAGCGTGTCCCCCACCCCATGAGAGGGAGAGGGAGAACAGGGAGTGGGGAGAAGGAGAGCAGGTGTGCACCTGAGACCTCCTGTCCGGGAAGGACCCTGGACTGCTGGGGTAAATGGATGAGGGTCTAACGGGTAGACATTGCAGGACTGTGTCCTGGGTGGGTGGCTGGGCTCCTAGTCAAGGACACCGCTCACCCTTGGACACCTGGCCAGCCTCTACTTGGCCGGCCCTTCTCTGCCCAGGCCAGCTTCTGCTTCTAAGCCCTTGGGATGGGGAGCAAGATGAAAACCCTCTTCCGGTTGGTCTTTTGCCAATCCTGGACTCTTGTCTCGGCTGAGCCATGACCTCTCTTCTCGGTTCCCTTCTGGCCACAGAAACGGACAGCAGTCCAGGGAGATGCAAAACCTTCTTTCTCCTTATGACCTCCAGGCTGGGTTGTTTTGTTTGGCCTAATGGCCTTAGCTGAGGCACATTTGTGTACTTAACACGGTTAAGTCTAGAAAGACACGGCGGTTGGGAGTGCCGACCCCCTGAAATTGAGTATAAATTTCGACTCCCCCAAAACGTGACTCCTAGCAGCGTGCTGTTGACGGGAAGCCTCATGAGTAGCACAAGCCGCGGTTAACACATATTCTGTGTGTTACGTACTTTATACTCTGTAATCTCACAATAAAGTCAGCGAGAGGAAAGACATTGTTGTAAATAAAAAAATCAGAAGGAAAATAGGTTTTACCGTACGGCACTATATTTAATGAGAAAAAACTCGGGTCTACGTGGACCCGCGTAGCTCCAGCCCCCACGGCTCAAGGTCAGCGTGGAGCCCTGTGGGTGGGGGCTTGCAGATTAAAGCAGGAAACCTAGGGGAAACCTCTGTCTTCTCCCCACTCCACACTTGAGACATTTCCTTTCCAAAAGCAAACATCTTTGTCGGCCTTCACTGGCTTCCTTCCCTTCCCGGGAAACCCCATGCTCCTGTCCCCTGGGGAGGTGCGTGCGGATGGGGAGAGAGCCTCTCCCAGGCTCTCCTTAGAGGACGGACATCCCTGAAGATTGAACCAGTCTTGCTGGGATGGGGCATCCTCCTGGCCCGTGATTCTCTTTTCTCTCATTTTCCCAAAAGGAAAAAGGTTTATTTGAATAAATCTGTAAAACTCGGATGTAGCAAAGAGCTCAAAACACAGAGCTGGACAAGGAATAAACTGGCCCCACTGGGCACGAGTCACCACAGACCAGCACCTGTGTGCACAGAGCCCCTCCTGCGACGCTGTCCACGGCCAGTGAGGGCGCTTGGCCTTTGCCTGTCACCAAGCTGCGCCCAGAGTCGGGCCCTGAGGCCAACTTCTAGGGTCCGATTTTGGGCGCCCGGGTCCTGCTTTCCTTGCGGTGTTGGCAGTTAGAGTGAGCGGCGGACGCCGGTCACGCTCCCGTCCCTGAGCTCGGGGCTGTCACAGTTCTGCCGCTCCGAGCACCTCTGCTCAGCAGCGCACGCCTGAAAGACACCACAATCTTTTTACCCAATTTTCCAGCTGAGTTGACTGGGGCCTGTGAAGGTCAAGGAGCTTGCCCGGGGTCACTGAGTAAAACAGCCGAGCCTCTGGCCTCAGGACAAGGACGCGGGACTCTGGTTCCTGTTCCTGACCGCTTAACCAGAGGCTCCTTCATAAATAATGGAAATAACAGGCCTTCACTTTCTCTTTCCAGGGCGGACTCCCGAGGCGGCCACCGCCCGGGGCGGCGGTCCGTGCGCACCGCTGAGCCCTTGCCGGCTGCCGGGCCTCGCGACTCTGTCGGATCCCGCGAAGGGATTTGTGACAGTCAGCCGAGGACCTGGAGAGAGAGTCCGGCGGCCGGCCGGTCGGTACAAGCGGCCGCTGCTGATTATTCGTCGCTGACAGTTATTAGCCTATTATTATACGTATGAATTGCCTCTTTCATACCACATCCCTATCCTTAAAGTGCCTTATTAACTAACATTAACCAATCCAATTAGCAAAAGACACTGTATTTGTGTAATTAGTGATTTGAGGCTTTGTCCCGTCTTGGTCTTAAAGAGAAAGGCACCGGCCTTTGATCGGCACAGTGAGGTACAATTAGGTGAAGTGCTCGTGTATCAGCAGGGAACGTTCTCGATCCCTGGGGTCCCGCACGGGGACCCGTGCGAGGGTGCGCTGGGGTTCACGGCGCAGGCGCTTTCGTGCATCCAAGCTCCTCTCTGCGGTTGGCATGGCCTTCTGCATCAGGAAGGGGAAATATTTATTTTTATTATAAATTTAGAGGCCGAGCAGTAAGGAGCCTTGTTATTAAATGCTCGGAGCCCAATTCTGCAGAAAATCAAAAAAATCCAACTTTGAGTATGGATTGCAAGTTTTTTTTTCTAATCGGATGCCAAAAGGAACATTGTGGGGAAAGATGGCTCAGGGCGGCCCTTCAGCAGGCAGCGTTTCTGTTTATGTCTCCGAGTGAGCAGTTCAGGTTCGGAGACACGAAGACGGCCTTCCCAGGGCCAGATGTTCTAGATAAGAACTTCAGGCTGCAGGCCTATGTATGCACAGCGCACTCAACCCAAGAACTGGGCTGCCGTCCCATCGGAGTGACTGGGCCGCGGGAGGTTCAGCAAGAGAGCCCCGTGTTGGGAGTGACCGCAGGGCAACGTTTCCCGCAGATGCCCCAAGTCTCACCAGCTTATAAAGCTGCTGAGCAGGCTCTGTGAATCTGAGTGACCTCCCGGGCTCTTCCTGGGTCAGCGATGCTGAAGAGCACGTGTTTTATTTGTATGTATTTTATTTATTAGGAGGCTTGGCAAACTCGTACCCAGGGGTTCCCCAGAGGACCCCGCGCCAGCCAGCCGTCCCCTGGTCCTGGACAGGAAGGAAGGTGGTCCTGCCCTACTTCCGGGCACCTGAGCTTTCGCCACGTGTCCTTGAACCTGCCCACTCTCCGCAGGCCAAGCCCCGTCCTCGAAGTGGCCACCCCAACGGTCCAGGCTGGCTGTCACTATCCCCCCTGCAGCAGGGACACAGGAAAACCAGCCCCACCGAATCCACTCGGTTCCTGCGGAGGGAAAGAAGGTCACCATGAGCGCCAGGGCCAGCGGTGGAGGGCTGATGTCAGCGACTGCGCAGTGCCCACACGTCTGGCCGTCCCCGAGGCTCGTCTGTTCTCTGTTCTCTGAGCTTGTCCTTCTGAGCACTCTGGGGGCGGAGCCGAATCTCCCACGGTGAATCCAGATGTTTGGGCAGCGAACAGACGGCGCTGACTGCATTCCAGCACCCATTTTAGACGGAGCCTTTCCTCGTCTCCCTCAAGTAGGGTTCTCATTGTGTTTTTTTTTTTTTCCATTCCGTGTCAAAATAAAGTTAAAATCTGTAAGTCCGAAAGCGTCGCCTCTTTCCCCATCGCCCTTGCTTCTGTCTCCCTGTGCGTGCGCGTGCAACGCACGCACACACGGGACCGCCTGGCTGCCGGGGGCAGACGGGGAGGAGCCCACCCGGTGCTCACGGAAGGCGGGATGGACGAGGAGACCTGGCTGCAAACATTTCAGAAACCTCTTCAAAATATTTGGGTTTGTCAGAATCCCAAACCGCGTTTGCCAGGCACTTTTCCCGCTAGTGTTTGAGCCCGCGGGTATTTTAAAGGAAATGAAATCCGTGTGTTTCTGATTTATTTATACTTAACTCATCAAAATGCTGTTTTAAAGAGCTATTTTGTGTCCAAAATGCCCTTTATGCCTTTTTCCCTTCCAAACTGAAAGCCACATTTTGCCAAGTGTATGTGACCTTAAACGTTAACATTTTCAAGGCTCTTTGGAAAATCAGGTTCCCGAAGCCCACGCAGACCTTCGCCAGAACTAACGGTGCCCCCTAACCCACCCCCTCCCCGGCGGAAGCCCAGTGACCCGCAGCAGGGGCGACGCCCCTTGGCCCAACCCGCTCTTTGCTCTGACCCAAGCAGGGTGTCCGCCCACCCCAGCCCACGGCCGGAGTCCCTGAGATGCTCTGTCTGATGGGAAGAAGCAAATTTTCCAGGGACAAGAATCCCCAGATGTGATTTCACAGTCTCTCCCAGCGCTCTTGCTGGACCGGCTCAGGGTCACCCTGGGGACAGGGCCCCCCGATTGCCCCGGCGGTGAGGGGCTCTCTCCCCAGGAGGGGCGTCGGCCGGGGGCTCACTCTCCCCTGCGGAGCCCAGGGCACCTCTCACGCCACCTGTTGGCTGAACTCCTCTGCCTCCCGGTCCCCCGAGGACTGCGTCAAGCAGGTGCCCTGTGAGCATTTCGGCGCCAGCCCAAGCTGACTCAGACAGGGAAGGTGTGTTCTCTCCAGCAAGAGAAGGAAAGGGGCACCGGCGTTCCGAGCGTGTGCAGGTTGGGAGGGGGACCGCGGGCCACTTGCAGGCCGGGGCGCTCGGGAAAGGGGCAGGCGAAGGCCTCCAGAGGGATAACGAAATGGAGTCTTGGCAACACCACTGCCTGACCTCTAACACGGGGACTCGAGTGATACGCTTTGGGGTGTTATATTTATTTCTGGCCGATTTCATGCAATGGAGTTCAATCATGAATTTGATTGCTGTTTTGTGCACAATATAAAATCCTTTATCCTTCCAGCATTTAATTGTGTTCCCTGGCAGATTTGGTATTCATCATGGCCTTGCTGTCCCCAGCCCCAAAGATAAACCATCCGAGGGGCAATAAACGTCCACTCTGATTATTGATGCTTTCAGGGAAATTGATTATCTATTTGAGGGGCAGAGCGGGGTGATGTATTGTCGCCTCTCCCTGACACAAGAGCGTCCCCGAAAGACAAGTCCCTTGATTGGTGAGTTGGTGAAATGGATTTTCTATTATATTTTAAATTTTCGAAAGTGATACCCGTTTATCTTAATACTTGAGAAGGGGGATGGAGTTGGAAATCCAGCATTCTCCTTCATCCGTTCGCATGTTGAGAAAAGCCATGAGATGGAAAGCCCAGAGCCGAGAGGCCGGGCGGCTCCTCCTTCTGGCCGCACGTCCACGCCCGAGCGCCCT
The DNA here is from genome assembly GCF_054177405.1 of Leptonychotes weddellii. Lineage (NCBI taxonomy): Eukaryota > Metazoa > Chordata > Mammalia > Carnivora > Phocidae > Leptonychotes > Leptonychotes weddellii. The sequence continues at coordinate 1,647,633 of NC_138372.1, read as the reverse complement.
GCGTCTGTGATGGACTGAGAAATTTGTTCCTGAGGCTGTGATTATGAGTATGTGGTCCAGATATTCAAATTGGTGGGTATTTCTCTGCAACCCGTGAGACGAAAAGCAGGCTTTGGATGAGTTTAATTTGATCTAAAGAAAAAAAAAAAAAAACCCAAGCAATTTTACCCTAGGTTTGATACGGCAAACTCTGATGGCCTGAAAGTCCTTTTCCCTTGGTCACCATTCAAAGAGAAGGTGTGCAGGAGGGGAGTGGTGTTGGCAGGGCTGTGGGGGGACGGAGCAGGGACAAAGGGTGGACTTCGGCTCATCAGCGCCTCTTGTATCGGTCAGGAGATAACAGGAGCTCCAGCTCGGGAAGTGTTTGCTCACTGGGAGAAGGTCGATAGAGCTCCCTAATCCGCGCTCAGATTAGCTGTGTCCTAGCCCGCGGCCAGGTGGGAACTCCCTACCTGTAGAAAGAGGATTTATTTTGGGAGTGGCAGAGGCAGAAAGGGTCATTCTGGCGGGGATTCCAGAGACACGGTGCACTCCCGGGCGGGGGGTCCGAGGCAGCTGCCCCGCACACGCCGGCTCCTGGGAGCCCCCGGGGCTTCGACGGCCCGTCCGAATGCCCCCCAGGCTGAGAGCAGCTGTCCCTGGGCTGCCGTCGCAGGGCAAGCAGGCTGCACACCTTCTCTAGGCCCCTTTGGAGACAAAATGCCCCCAGTTCCGGGTGTGGAAACCGTCAGCCAAGCGATTGCCGGCAGGTGCAGAAAAGGCAGAGGACGGAGTGTGGCCACAGTGCTGGGGGTGGGAATTCTGGGTCCCGTCCCCTGCTCTGGCTACACACGGGAAACACCGTCGATGTCCAGACCCCGCACCCACCATGGATTTGGGCCCCAGCTTCAACGTGGATGACATCTCCGAGTGACCCTGGAGGTCGGCCAGGGCAGAGAGCAGACCCTGCCCTGCACGGTAGCCGGGAGCAAGGCCTACTTGTCGGAGGACCAGGAGGTCCCAGCACTACCTGTATGCAGGCAGGACCCAGCAGCCCCCACGCCCTGAAGCCCCCCAAGGATGGAGGGACTGCTGACATGGGGCCGAGAACCTCAACCCTCATGGGGCGGGTGGGGAGAAGCTTTCCGCAGGGAAAAGAGGAATCCAGCACCTGGGCCTACGTGGAGCCTCCAGCAGGCAGGCAGGCAGGTCTCTTCCTCTGGGCTGTCTGCTCTGTGGGGGGATGGGCCCGACGGGACCCGAGCTCAGGGTCCTGGTACCTGCCGCCGATGCCCAGCCCTGGGGCTACACCTGTGACAACCCTCTTTCGCCTCCTTCGGTGCCGGTCCTGTGTCTGCAGGCCTCCGTCAGGGAGCAGCGGGGGTCCTGAGGTCCCGGGAACCCAAGTGTGGCAAGCCACCTTCCGGAGATTTCCTGCGCCACGTTCTGTCCTGTTAGGCATTTCCTGCCCATGCTTCTCCACCCCAGGCCGACTCTGAGAGGGGATCCCAGGTCCTGGGACTCGGAATGAGAGGAGAGTGAATTTATGTGTGCATGCAGGCAAATGCATTCTGTGTGCACACACGCCTACGTCCGAGCTGGCGTGTGTGTGTGCACGCGTGCGTGGGTCGCACGGTGCTCAGGCTCTGCACAAGTCAGGGCCGAGCAGGAAGGGGACCAATGCCAAGCACCTGTCTTGCCTCCGTGCCTTGGGAACAGCGCTGGGAGCGCTGTAGGTCCGAGGCCAGACTTTTCCATGATTGATGGCCTAGCAGTAACTCTTTATTTTTACTGAAGAAAATACAGTGTTCCTAGACCGGGTCCACTTGGGACAAAGGGTTCCCCATGATGCAGGCTCAGCATTCTTCCCTTATTTGCACAGAGACCACGCATCCAGGCAGCGCTTCACATCTTGCACAAAAAGTCCCACATACATTATCCAGGCTGATCATCTCCCTGACGCTTGGAGGCAGACGATCAGAGAGGTTGAGTGACTTGTCTGAGGCCACGGTGCACCAGGGCCCAGAGGAGCCAAGTCCAGGCCTCTCTTTCCCGAGTCTCAGGGCTGTTTGCCTACAGCTCAGAGCGTGATAGAGGCCGTGGGGCCAGACCTTTCTCCGATGTCTCCTCCCACTCCAGAGTGGCACACGGTGGGCCTGATGCAGACGTCAGCAGCAGCTACCTGGATTCCAGGGCTGGGCCCGGCCCACTGACCACAGTCCTTCACCTAACTGGTCCCACGCGGTTGGGACATGTGGCCTGCTCCCCAGACGGGATCAAGCCTTCGAGCGTCCTGGCACTGAGCGCTGACCGCTGCTGGCTTTGCTGGGTGCTGGTGGTCACCCCAAGCTGGCTGCCCTTTCCTGCCCAGGCAGACTGTCTCTTGGAGATGACAGAAAGGCCCTTCCCCACACAGGTGGGGGGTTGGCCTCTGTGCCTCCACAGCCCTTCTGTCTCGGCGGGCTGTGCCTGGCCTCCCCGGAGCTCTACCCATCGCCAGCTTTGCAGAGCTCCCTCGGTCTTGGACACCCGGGGAGCCGCCAGAGGCCTGAGCAGCCTCCTCACCCGGCACCGACAGGAACTGCTTCTGAGGCTGGGCCCTTCCAGACCATCGCAGAGGTCACCCTTGCCTCTCAGGCGGCACAGAACCAGCCAGGTGGGCAGCAGGACCCGAGCACGGTGGCGCCAGGGGCTCCTGAGGCCTGTGCCCTGGTACCCACAGCTGGTCCCAGCTTGCTCAGCCCCACTGCTGCTCCCTGAGCTGTTCCAGGCCGTGCATGAGCTGGTCTAATGCCCGCTGAGCTGACCAGAGGCAGAGGACACAGAGGACGCGTGCAGGTACCTTCTGGACGTGGCCTGCAGGTGCATCTGAGCTATGTCAGACCCAGACGATTGCTATGGTGCCATGACCCTGGGGACACTTCTTGGGAGAGGTCCCATCTGAACGGGCTGGGAGGATGGGCAGGACCCAGAACCACAGAGACACATGGAGGAAGGCCCTGCAGATGGAGAGCCGGTGTGGGCTGAGCTCAGGGAACAGCGTGCTTGCATCCCCAGTTCCTGTGGGCACGTAATGAATGTCTGTTCAAAATGAGGCTCATGTCTGGAGATGTAGGCAAACCTGTCCTCCAAGAGCTACCCGGAGGCTTTTATTGTCTGAGGTTACGTGGTCAATGGCTTTCAGGGGAGGTTCATTATTACCTCAGCGCCGAACATCTGTGGCCAGCATGACTGCCTCCTTATTCCCCCAAGGAGCCCCCCTCAGCTGGATCCTGTGTCTACCCTGACCCTGTGCATCCCGAAGTCCTTAAGCCCAGAGGAGATCTGGCTTTCCTGGGAGACCCACCGAAGGCTCAAGGGTGGCGGGGAGACGTTGCCCACCCGCCCCCCCCGGCACACGCACACACACATCAGCTGCCCGGGGGTGCGGTCCCATAACGGGCGACGGCAGTTGGTGATGGTTACCTCGGAGAGCCGGGTCAGAGCCGACCCCTCTCCCGGGCCTGTTCAGTCATTAACTCCCGTAGGACATTATCTCGCACCGAATCTGCTGGGTGCACAGCGGCGGCCGGGCTCTTGGAGAATTTTATCGTCCTGTTCCTGAACACCGCAGACAGCCCTGGGTAATAATTAACCCAGCTCCTGCCTCTCTCCGTTCCCGAAGATGATCCTGCCCCTTCCAAAGGCACGCCAACCCTGCCTTCTCCTCCCACGCTCGGACCCCTTCCCCCGCCCCAGCTCCGCGGGGAAAGAAAGAGAAAGCAGGTCCTCCGGGAGCTGGCACGGCAGACAATGTGTGTCTTGTGTGAGTAATTTAGCGCTGTGGCCAGTCAATCTGGTTTCTGGGCCCGCTGCCCTGACCCTCTTTAGAGAGGCTCGCTCTCGCCGGCACAGTGTGAAACATTCTCTTTCACTGCCCTGACACTCCACAGATTGAGACATCAGCCTGGCCCAACTGCAGCAAATTAGCAATTTTTCTTTTGCTAATTGGAAATAAAAATGTTTGCCGAGGGAGCCGTTTGTCGGCATGCGGTTTTCGGTTTCTGTGCACCGGGAGGCTGCGTTGAAAATGTGTCCGGAGGCGCTGCCCACCCTGGGGTGCCCCTCGCCACAAATCCTAAGGGGCTTCCTGGTGGTGGTGTGCCGGGCACGCCCCTCCCCTGCGGCTCACCTGGGACCTGGGCCGCCCTTGGGTCCCGGGACCCCAGAGCCCTCAGAAGACCACGAGGAGGGGGCAGGTGGCAAAGCTGTCTGGGGTGAGCCGGTGAGAGGGCCTTTTGCCAGGAGGAGAGAAGCAGAAAATCAAGGGTTAATGGCCGGGGGCAGCCCACACCTCTCCTAAGCACAGAACACTCTCGGAAAAAGCCAGCTGGGTTATCTGATGCCTGAATCTGCATGCTGAGGATCGCCCACCCTCGTCCCCACGCGCGCGACCCAGGAGGGACATCCTTTGGCCTCGAGGAGGCTTCTGGTTTCAGCCAAACCTCAGTTCCAAGGGTGGGAAAGACCCCAGCGCCCGGGTAGCAGGGTGGGGGGCGGGTAGAGGTCCCTGCCGGGGCGGGGAAGGGAATGAGGCGTCTTCTGCTGATTGGAACAAAGAAAGAACCACGTGGAGGGCCCAGAGCATCCCTCCCCGAGGAAAGTGGGCCAGGACCTTTAGATGGAGCGCGGTGATTTGGAAATCCGCTTATAAATAGACCCACGCACACCCACCTGTGCACGCACATGCGCAGGCCTGCCTGCGCCCCCGTGTGTGCGTGCAAGCGTCTGGGCGGGCGCGTGCACGAGTGTGTGGTGTTGACCGGCAGCTCCTTGGTGGCCTCGGCTCCCCCTCGGGACGCCTGGGGTCTCTCGGGAATCAGGCCCGTCGGGCCAGCACGGAAAGGGTTACCCTGCTCCCCCTCCCTGTTTTTCTGATAAAGCATTTGACAGCCCTGCCTAATAATTCTTTCTGCTGGGTTTTTTTCTTGATGTCTTTATGTGAATATGAAGCCGGAATGAAAGGCTTTGG